>NC_081406.1:197669228-198269228 GCF_030272615.1 Cryptomeria japonica
TCCAATCCCTCAATTAATTAATCCAATTAATTAATTCCCCCTTTCCAATTCCTTAAATTAATTAATCCCTTATTCCTCCCACTTATTTAAATTAATTAAATTCAAATATTCCCTTTAGATCGCATGTCTCCCAACCTTTAACTACATAACTAACCCTCCTTCTAACCTAACCTCCAATCTAACCTTTTGGTTCTAACCAAACTTATCTTCCCAAACTAACCTTATCCTAACCTCCCTTCACACGTGTGCATACACATATTCCCTAATTTCCCTAATATTAAGAAATTAAAGCCTCTTTTGGGTGGCTCCCTCCCAAAATAGATATGTGTCCTTGAGGACACATGTCAAACCCCTTTTGACATTTTCCCCTCTAACGGACACTTGTCCTACCTTGTTGAGCCACTTGTCCTTTGAGGACAAGTGTGGAATCTTTTTCCACTTGTCATTCCTAGGATTGCCACTTGTTCTCCTTGAGGACAAGTGTTGCATTTTCCCAATCCCTTCCTCACCTTCCTCTCCTATTTAATCCCCCCCTCATTTTCAAGAAATTCATCCACTTTCTCACTACCATATTGTTATCATGTAGAATTCCACCCATTATTAGCACATCCATATCACCATCGTGCCAAATTCCATCATCATATTCTCTCATCCAATCTTCATATCATGAATCCAATCTACCTAATCACACATCATGGAGCAATATCAAGTATAAGATACATTATGAGCACACATCTTACCATGAGATAATAAAATCAAAGATAAAAAATGGAGTTTGAATTCTCTTGTTTACATTTTTATGCTTCATTTTCTTTCTTTTCAACACCATAATCTTGAGGTGTTTAAGCTAATTGTGCTTTCTAGATTGCTTAGCTTTATCTTTCAATCATTTACATTTGAGCATGATTTTCCCTCACACATTTTTTGGCATGCCCAGTTGGACCCACTTAATGGGTCGATCTAATTGTTTGATGTTATTTGAGTGACTTTGTTTGCAGGTATTTTGATATTGGAAGATGAAATATTTCACTCTCATAACTTCATTTTGTAGGTTTTCGTATGGATTTTGCGCCCTGTTGAAAGTATTTTGTATTCACCCTGACAAAAATTTGCATTCACCTTGATAGAATTTCGCATTTGCACTGTCAGAAATTTACATTCGTTGGGCTATAATTATGCATTCATCTAGTTATCATAATGCATTCGTTCTGACATGATGTCGCATTTGTTTTGGTTAAAATGAAATGATTGTTTTTGTGTCGTTTTTACTATTTTTTGTGTCACCTCTGCATTTCTGACCTCTGTGCATTTCCATATTTTAAATTTTTTAATTATAGGGCAGAATATAAGTTTTTAAAATGTGCTAACCATTGCTCGCAAAGTTAAAATCAAAGTTGCAGCTTCCCAAGAGTGAACAGAATGCAGAAGATTACAAAAAGAGAAAGGTCGAATCATAAAGGCAGATCAAGTCATTCGTGAAATGGAGACTCAAATAGAATATGCACAATATGAAGAATGTATCATCTCTTACATTCTGAAAGATAACATACCCTCGATATCACGCTAACGCTCCTAACCCTACTTTGTCAAAAATTTTACCATTTTGTTTACAAAAGTATTAAATTTCAATTTTGGTCTGCCCAGTTAATAATGTCACCTTCATCTTCAAGTTGTATCACATTCATTATGATTGTGTGTCGTATTAGTTTATACAAAAATTTGCATTAGAGATATCATGTCGCATTCGTTTTGTAACTATCTTGCATTTGTTTGGTCAAATTAATGCATTTTTGTTTTTGCTTTGTCGATGTTCTTGGGATTTTCTATGTGTTATTAACTTTCTATCTACAGTGTGTGACAAAATAGAGTGTTTGTACAAGTCCTTTGAATAGTCAAAGGCAACTGAAAACCCTAAACTACTAATCATGTTTCTTGCAGGGGTGTTCTGAGTGGCCAAAGACAATTATGAAACTACTAATGCTTTTGCTTGCAGAGGCAGATTAGGAGAGTGCCTAATTTTTAGAATATAAAACTTTGCATGTAGGCTTAAAATGAACAGTTGTCTTACGTAATTGGGCACAATTATGCATGTGAGAGGTCTACATTTAACACAAACCATCTTCTCCCTTGGCTCTTGTGGTCCTATGTGCAAGAGAAAAGTGTTAGTGACGCTCAATTTTATTTTAGTAGGTAGAGGGTCTATCCCCTCGAGTAGCCTATAAGGTTGGTGAGGGGAGAATGACCCAAGCAGTAATGGGCTTTTAGCCAAGTCACTTTTCAACCACTATATAAAATATGTGGGATGAAAATCTTCATGATGGGTGTTAATTTCCTACCTATGCTGAATTCCCCATTACATGTGTTCTATAGGAAGGAAGCCTCTTGAGGGAGAGAGCGTACGTGGATGCCCGAAAGAGAATCCTGTATTATGAACCATTGTTTTAGTTGCCAAAATCCTTCTACTTGTGGACTCAAGCATTATGATATGTGCATGCTAAAGATACCCCTCATGTAACCCTCAATTTGAGATAGAAAACTTCTCAAGATCTTAGGATCTTTAGAAATTTGAAGCTTGGCCTTCCTGAGAAGTGTGTGTCAAGGGTGGAGCCAATGCTTCCAAGCTTCTATCTATCTGATTGAATGTTGTATTTTAGGCTAGGAGATTCAACAATTATTGTCCTTTCAACCTAAGAAGTGTATGATTGTTTTTTTCATTTCATGCTCGTGTGTTTATCATATTTGGTGTCAAAAGTCTTTTGTCAAAAATTAGTCCAAAACATCAAACATCTTGCTTCCTTAGTTCCTAGTTTAGTCTTGTTCTTCAACAAATTGTCATCTCATGCTAACAATTTTGTGTCAATTATCTCGTTATGCTATTTAAAGTTATCTAAGTCAAAGTTTTAAAATGATTAATCTTATTCACCCTAATTTTCAATTTGACATCGTCATTATCATCTATTAGGGTTTGTGACTTGCATGTTCAATTTTACCATTTGATTTGGTAGTCATACCCTTGGTTGTCATCATTTCAAATTTGATGTTGTCATTATCACCTATTAGAGTTATTGACTTTCATGGTCACTCTTATCATCTTGGTTGTTGGTCATACCTTCAGTCATCATTGCAAATCTTACGTCATTATTATCATCTACTAAGGTCTTGACTTGCATAATCAATTTCATCATCTCAGTTAGATGTCATCACTTTAGTCCTCATTTTAATCAAGCAGTGTTATTATCGTCTACCTATTGCATGGTCTTGTCTCATTACATTCAATCATTCCAATAGCCTATCAGACCTTAGTTATCATCTTTATCTTGCATCATCATCGTCATCTTGAGCTCATGCATGCTTGTTTATTATCATTTTTTTTACCTAAGTCAAGGATTAAATCATTTCGTCAAGGTCCAATTTTCTCATTTGATTAATTGCATTACCAATTGTATCATATTATTTCAATCAAATCAATCCTCATCTTTCAATTAATCAATTGGTTCTTCAAATCCATCCTCATATTTTGGTTAATCAAATTAGACAAATCAATCCTTCATTCCCATCCTTTCAAATTACAATAGTCTACATCTTTTTTACAATAAATCATCATCAACTCTTTCACTATATCGTGTCTAGATTTATGTCTTTATTTCATTTTGGTCTTATCACCTCATGCCAAAGGTTTGATTCACTTTGATATATGTCATTTCTTGAGTGTATCCTCTCAAATAACTTCAGTGTCGCACTGCTTTATTTAGACATCATCCAATTCTAATTTAAGTGTTTTGTTCCTTAATTAATTTATCTTTGGATCAATCATTATGTTCATCTCAGGTCCTTCTCTTGTCATCATTGATCAAATTGGATATCTTATCCACTCCTTCACTTTGGTTTCACATTCTCGTCAGCTTTTCATATTACCTTTCATTCATTCCCGTTATCACTTGATATCAATCGACAAGCAATGAAATAACAAAACTCTCAAATGGGTCTAGGGTTCTCTGAACCTCAAATGAATCTCGATTCAAGGGTTAGCCCTATCATGTCAAGAAATGTTCCTAACACTTATGACCCACCTAATATAATCGCTTCTGATGACATTATGGTCAATCAACCCAATGAGACAAATATACAAACCAATATGGTTGACCAGTTCCTTTCAAATTCGAAAAAATGCTCAAATGGTAGATGAAATCATTGAAAGTCATAAGAGCCTCATTTTTGCAAACATGATTTCCAAAGGCATGACTATTGCATCACCTGATGCACCTGTGTCTATGAATCCACAAGATCTCCCTCAACAACAGGCATCTTTACAACAACCCCTAGTGTCATTCCCGATCTATCAACAATTCAAACTATCAATGGCACCAATGTCGCAAAGTGACCTATCTACGTCAATCATATGGCCACCTATGGATATTCTTACATAGCATTATCAACCATCCAATGCCAAGTCATCAGGATCTCCATTTTTAGGAGGAGGTATCTAAAATGCACCAATCCATGGGCCATCTACGCAACTTATCATATCACTTCCTATGATGGCTCCAATACTAATGACGTCCAACATAATGCAAGTCATGCCTTTCACTAATCCTCTCATTCAACCCATTAATACGCCTTCAACACAGGCACCAACTTGGACTATGGGAATGCCTAGTTATCTACCATTATCTAGCACACAGGCTATAACTAGGGGCATGACTTACACAATATCGTTATCATCTGCACCCCCACCAATCCAATCAGTGTCATTATCATTTGTACCTCAACTTGCCCAATCGGCACCACAAGTGGTTAGTACCCCACAATATCAACCTCAAGTCACATCGTAACCTATTATTTTACAACCGCGATTTAATTACTTACAAGAACCTCCTTCATCTTATGTTGTGACGAATGTTCATTAGTTTCTAGGTGGCACTCATCATAATCCCCCATCACAAAACACTCAATCTAATGTATATCCCAATTATACAATGGGGAAATTATCCTCAAGGTAGTACTCCTCAGTTTCAACAAGCTCCTAATGTGCAATATCAACAACAACACGCTTCTCCTCAATAGAATGTTGCAACCTATTCACAACCCCCTAGTATCAACAGTCGTTGTTTGTCCAACAACAAATTCCTATCTACCAAAACACGGTAGGTTACCAAAATCCACTACATCAATCAAACTATCAAAATTCACATCAAGTGGCACAAAAAGGACCATATTATCAATCTACTACATCATCTCCTAATTCCTTTCATGTGAATACTAAATGGGAGGAAATGAAAGCCACCCTCCAAGCACTACAAGAAAATAGCTCCGAACGGATCTTGAAATTTGAATAACTTTGTCCTTACCCATTCAACAAGTCCATAACGGCTATGCCTTTTCCCAAATATTTTGAAACGTCAAGATTTGACAAATACAAATGGAAAGGAGATCCCCATCATCATGTCAAAGAGTTCTTTATGGCTTGTCAGGAAGTGTCGTGGTGCAACAAATATCTTCTATGATTGTTCCCCAGGAGTCTTAGTTGTCCTTCTTTAGAATGGTTTTCCAATTTGCCATTTGGTGTTATCACTACCTTTGCAGACTTATCTAAGAGTTTTGTGGCTCAATACCACTATAATATAGAAAATAATATCTCTATGTTTGACCTATGTCAAGCTAAAAAAAAGGTGGTGAAAGTATTTTGGATTACATCCAAAGGTGGAGAGCCCTTGTTGGTTGTCTCCCATGTACAGTGATAGACACTCAATTGGTCCCTATTTTCATTATAAATCTCCACCCTAAGCTTGCATATCACATTCGAGTGAATTGTGCAAGTACTTTTAAAGACATCATCTCAAAAGGGTCATCGATAGAATAGGCTTTGATTGATGAGGTGGTCATTAAACTCTAAAAGGAGTATTCTGATAAGCCTAATCATGACAAGTAATGGTATTGAAACAAAAACAAAATTCTATTAGTGATGGGGTCACTAATTCCAAAATAGTGCAAATGATTATGGCTATGAAGCCACCACCTCCACAATAATCATATGCCAATCCTACTCCATGCATGCATGTCAATTCACCACATCAATCTTGTCAACAGTCACAAGTACAATCACAAAATACATAGGCCAATTAGACCAATACGATAACTATATCTCAAGCTCCTCCCCGTCAGACAGGCCACAATGGCCCATGACATCAATTCACACCCATGGTAAAACCCCTAGATGTGATCTTCAAACATATGGATAAATATAACATGGTTGTGTATCCACAAAAACCACCATTCGATGAGTCCAAACCTAAGCCAAACTAGTACAAAGATAATGAATATCGGGCCTATCATTGCATTCAAGGTCATGATATGAACATGTGTATGAAACTTAAATACCTGGTTCAGGACCTCATTGACTAGGATAAAATTGTTGTTGATCCTACCATAGGTAAGTTGCCCATTACCAACCTTGGTATGAACAAGAATTCCCTTCCTAAGCAACAGGGAGAGGAAAGCATATCCAATGCTAATCAAGGTCGTACTACCAATAACATTAATTACAATAATGTACCCTTTGATTATGGTCCTACTATAAGTTGTATTGCTCAGGCAGATGACCATGTCAATATGATTCGTATCAAAAGAGTCAATACTCAATGTGCGGTAACCACTAGGAGAGATCGTATTTTTGTTATTGGGGCTACCATACCTAATGCTATCCTAGCTATGTTTGTATCTACACAATACAATATCCTTGAGCATTTAGGGAAAACTCCTGCAAAAATTTCCATCCTATATTTGCTAAAAGCCTCACCTACTCATCAGGAGATCCTCACATGTACATTACAAGAGGCTCATGTTCCTAGCAATATTGATCCTACGCAATTCCAAGCCATGGTCGCACATATGTCTTCCACATAGCACCTCAGTTTCACACAGTCTGATACTATGGTCCCATATCCTAAATATATTGGCCCCTTAAATATCGAAGCTATCGTCAAACATTATAAGGTTAAGTGAGTACTAATTGATCATGGTTATGCCTTGAACCTTTGCACATTGAAATTTCTTACTCAATGATGAATACTAAGAGGGGGGGTGAATTAGTATACAGAAAAACACTGTATTTAAACACATACAGTCTAGTGATAAACCGGTAGAATAGTTTAATAGACAAACCGGTTAACACACATGCAAACCAAAATGCAAATAAGACATTCACCCATAGGAGAAATAACACCATAACATAAAATATTTGATGTGGAAACTCAAATGGGAAACACCACGGTGAGATGAAACTCACAAGTAACTATCTGTAGAATAGGAACTAGACTGATTAAGGGTAGACTGGTTAAGGTCACACAATGTTCTTTACCAAAACAGATCTTGTTAGGAATCTCAATCTCTGTTAGGAGATAAGTCCGATCAAAGACTACCTTGCTAGAGGATTTTAGATCCACAGAGGTGAGCCGCCTTGTTAGAGGATTTTACAAAGGCTACTCTGAGCCTACCCAGTTAAGGGCTTCAGACTTGTCAAAGATGTGAGTAATATACAAGTGTATGATCTAGCATATAGCACAGATTGCTTGGTTAGATCTAGTATGGCTCATAGCTAATGCATTTCAGCATTACTTCAATCTTCAGTAACTCACACTTAGTTACCTCTCACAAAACTTGATCTTCTCAGTTGAGATCACTCTTGCAAAAACTCATCAACCACCTTAAACCTTAGCATCAACATAAAACCCTAAAAACCTCCTAAAACCCTAGACATGATGTCCTTATAAAGGAATCTGATTTCATGTCGGTCCAATAGGTTTACAATCCAATTCCCTAGGTTCAATGAACCTTGAGATACTCGATAACATGACACAAAAAGCACCGCCAGAGTGTCGGCACCGTCAAACAATCGGTGGATGGTAATTCATCACAAAATGTCGGTTGGTAACTCATCACATAATGTCGGTTGGCGGTTTGACAAAAATGAAGACTGGTAAAAATGTGTTTTGCCACTTTGATCCCTCGTACCGCTTGAGATCCATGAATCGCTTGGATTGAACATACCACTTCAGACCGGTAAAAACATTCTGCAAAACACCAATAGTCTAAAGACTATTGTAGACGTATAAAATGACCATATTCCTAAATGAATGTTTTATGTTCATTTCTCTATTTAATTAAATCCAATTTAATTAAATTATCCACATTCCTCTATTTAATTAAGTAAATTACTCAATTAAATTCACTAAACCATTTAATAGGATAAATTCATTTTATTCAATTAAAGCCCCTATCCACTTTTAATTAAATTCAAATTTAATTAAAATAGTTATCCTAAATTAAATAAATCTAATTTATTTAATTACAACCAAATTGAATTAAATTCAATTAAAACCTATTTTCCCTCACCCACTTGCAAAATCCTACACCTCCCACTTGCATCCTAACCCTCTTTCTAGCCTCTTCTAGATTCTTCTAATCCTAATTAATTAACCCAAACCCATCCATTATCCCTTTTCCCTAAATTTGAGGAGGTCACTTCTCAAATTTGGAGCAAAGTCTTCAAAATGCATTAAAGCCTTTATCCATTCAACAAGCTAACTTGTTGAATGCCCCCAAATTTGGAAGGACTCTTACAAAGTTATCCCCAAAGTCTTCATAACCATTAATGGTTAACTCAAACCCTCTTACATGGTTAAATAATTTCCATAAACTCAACCTCCATCTAACCCAAAGGTCTCATCAAGCATTTATTGCTTTGACCATGGTTATCCTTAAACCTTTGCACAAGAGTTTATCCTTTGGGTAAAAGCTTTATCCAATGGATAACCTTAACCTAACCTTAACCCTTACCTCCTAGGGTAACCATGAGGTCTTCTCAAGCATTTAATGCTTCTTACACCTCCTCTCAACCAACCTTATGTTGACAATTGTCACCATTTCATTGGTGCCAATTGCAAACATGGATTCCCAACTTTCAAACTTGGCCCTTGATTATCTCTTTCAATCCTGGCCATCCATTGCCCTATTTTTGCTATAAATAGAGCTCTCATTCCTCCATTTTTGAATATATCCAAGTCTTTATTATCTCACTTATACTCAAATCCATTCAAGCTTTCATATTTTATATGCTCATCATTTAGCTTCTCTTTAAAACGGGAATTAATCTAAATATGCTAATTTAGAGTATGTTCCTCATCATATAGCTTAAATCATGAACTAATATAGCATGCTAGGATAGCTTTGTTTACTAACCTTGTCATCTTATAGCTAGTTTATTGCATTTGTAGCATCATGCATAGCTTAGGATGCATCCCATATTAAAATCAACAAAAGCATCCCTCGTTCTTGCATTTGCCATCCCCAAACCATTTTGCTCAGTGACCTGAGAGAAAAAACATTGGTTTGAGGGACCATGCAAGATAGAGAACCATGGAACCATCCTTGGGAAGCTGAGCCATGCTTCATGACTTCGTAGCTTGCACCAAGAAGTCTTGTGGGTGTGTGAGCAAGGCTCCATCGAGCTCAGTTTTTCACATATTGAGTTCTATCGGCCCACTTTTCTTGCATACATTTTTGGTGCCCACTGTGGGGCATTACCCCATATATCAAATTGGTTTTGAAATATAACCACTTTTGTAGGTCCACAGAAAACAAGAATCAGTGCATGGGAATCATTCCCTAGCGCATCTGGTCAACAACCTAGTGCATCCAGTTCACTATTCAGCGTGTTGGGTCCATCATCTAGCACGTAAAGTCTATGTATTAGCGCATCAGAATACTAAACTTTTCCTGTAGGTCTCGGTGCGGGAGAAAAATAGAACAGTGCTTCTGGAACATAGAGTAGCGCATCCCAAAAACAGTGTAGCATGTCACCACTTTCTTTTAGCGCATCACGGATATTTTGTAGCACGTACAGTTTGTTCTGTAGCACATTGAAAACAGATAGAAATCAAAATTTTAAAATCTGTAACAGGAAGTAAAAAAAAAAGTAGACTTTTTGAAGTCCACCAGCCATCTAACATTTTCCACTTGTTTTCTTGTAGGATTCTAACAAATCTGTTGTAGATGGGAGCTTAAATTTTAAAAATATTAAGATAGTTAGGATTTTCACTAACTTAGTTAAGTTAGTTTAAATTTTTAAACTTCTTCTATTCTTAAAAATTGAACTCACTTGTTTCCTTTGGGCTATAAAAAGAACCACAAGTCAGAACATTTCTTGCCTTCGTAGGAGAAAACCTATTTTTGGGCTTTAAAAAGAACCATACAAAACCTTCATTTTTTGCAAAGAAGCTATAAAAGGAACCTCACCATCCTTTGGTGTATAAAAGGATTCATTTTCATTTTTTGCAAAGGAAAAAACCTCACCTAAAAATTTTGTTGCAATCAAAGAGGGAAGTTATTCCCCTTTTGTTTACCGATTTTTCTTTTGTTGACCAAATCGAACCTTTTGCTTCGTTGACTCGATTATTTCCTTAGATTAAAAAAATCACTTATTTGGGGAAATAAAGTTAACACCATGCTTTTTTTGGAGCAACATCTCCCAATAGAGGTTAGCAAATCATTTATCTTGAAAGGCTAAAAAGAAAAATTGTTTGCCTTGTCTCGAAAGTGGAAGGAATATGCTCTCCCCTTAAATGGGTGATCAAAAATCCAGATCACTCTTAAAAGCTTTCTTTACTTCAAGCAATAAATCCTTTAGTAGGCCTGCCTTCCCGAGGAGTTGGAATCAACTCTTAAAGCCATTTATGGCCGGTGTGAAGGTGACGACCTAAGTGGGAAACGGCTTTGGCGCCAAGTGTTCCAACCCACTATAATCAAAAAGTGGAGAGTGACGAAAGTCCTTTTCAACGGTTGCACGCAGCGATTAGCCTTCCCCCAGTATCCTCAAGATATGTAAAGCCTTTGTTCTAAAGGTTGGGAAGCCTCTTGAGGGATTTTATCACTGACAGCCGAACAAGAAGCCTGATTATGAACCATAGAAATAAAGACCTTGAACCGAGTCAGTAACCAGACATTTATAACATCATAGTGCAAGGGTGGGGAATAATCTGCCCCCAAGATCACTCACCATATATCTCCCAAGATAACTACTCAATTGTGAAGCAATTCACTTTGAGTTAATTTCTGGCAAAAGGCAAAAAAACGGGTGCCCTCTAGCGGGTGACACGACTATTTGAGCTAACGGAGTATCGAGACTAGTGGGCTATGATGTTATTTATGACCTTTGAATAAAGAGTCTTTCTGAAGTGTATTATTCATATCCAAACTTGTTAAAACATTGGGGATTTGAACACATCCTCGCAGAACATACACTTTTTGTTAGATTAGGCAAAAATGGTTGTCTTCTTTGTGATGTGCTTGCATTTACTACTTCAGAAAATCATCCATCAAGGCTGAAAAACTCACAATAAAATCCAAAGAATCCAAAGAAACCAACCAAAGGAAAAATCAGGGCAAATTAGCGTGTGGGAACAACTCCTTAGCGCGTAGGATACTTCTGTTAGCGCATCCAAGCATCAAGTTAGCGTGTCTAATCAAAACAGTAGCATTTTATCCAAATTCCAAAATAGTGTTAAACAAATAGCGCATCAGGAAAACAACCTAGCGTGTTGAAGCATTAGCTTAGCACGTGGGAGTCAAACTTTAGCGTGTAGGGTTTAACAGTTAGCGCATCACAAACCCATACTAGCGCATAGATTTTCAAAACAGACAGAAAACAAAATTTTAACAGTCAAAACTTTAGCACATGGTTGGGGACAGCGTAGCGCATGTGGTCGTTCTTTTAGCGCGTGAAGTAAATTTAGTAGCGCATCTTGTCTTTGTTTTAGCGCATGACCAAAAACAAAAAGACAGGGGGCAAAACAGTGAGGAATTTTGAAAATTTAGAAAACATCTTCAGAAGCCTCTTTTCATCAACATCATTTTTCATCAAAACAGAGTAGCGAAAACAAAGCTTTAAAAGCTATTTCTTGAGCAAAGTTTGTGTCAAAACAAACGTTGTAAAATCCAAAACTGGTCGCATGATAAAACATATCTATCCTATCAAAATCCGGAAACCTCATCACAAGTATCAAAAGAATCCTTTACCATCTCATGGATTTCATCTCAAAAACACTTGTTTAAAAACCTCAGGTTGTCAAATCAAGTTTCCATATCGGAAGACTTTATCCATATCATTTGACACACTTTGTCATGAAGGGGCATCTAAACCTTCACTTTAATAGAGTAAAACTTGAATTTTCAAAACAAGATCAACTAAATCCAAAACAAATTGAAGGAAACCATTGATCACTTATGCATGACTAATCCCCATATTCTGAGAAGAAATAATATTTATCGTAACATCACGTTGAAGAAACAACAACCTTGTTTTTCCAAATTCATCAAGAGAAACAAGTTTTTATACTTCAATCGTCAACTCTTCAAATCTCATCAAGTATTCCTTCATCACGTCAAACGTTATATCCAAAACAAATCCAACGAATTTGACAAAGAGCCTTTAAAGACTAGGGCATATTGTCAAAAATCTGCTTTTAATCAAATCATAAACTGTGGAGGAAGGATCAATCCGATATTCTTGCCCGATGAGTGTATCAATTATAACACACCCCAACCTAAACCACCAACCCCCGAGCAACATATTGAAGAGGATTTTGTCCACTTCGTCACTGAAAGTTTCTACTAAAATGCTTGTTACTCGCTCTCAACAAAACCAACAAAGCGAGGCACAAGCAAAGTCCAGTATGAATCGACGGTTGTCAAATCCTTTTGAAGGTCCACACCTAGAGGATACTGAAATTTCTGAAGAGCTTCTTCAGTAATGTCAGGAAAGCGCTTCATTCCAAAAGCTTGTAGAAAGGCTCATGGAAAATGACAAAGAAAAATATTTGCTCATGCTCACAAGTAAAGGAGTAAAACTCCCTAAAAACCTTGACGCAGATGTGTTTAGAATGTGACCTCAACATTACGAATATCAAGAACAATAATGGGAAAGGGAAGCACGTGACCCTGACCAAAATATCCCTGATCAAAACATACCAGAACAACATACTCCAAGACAAAACATCCCGGATCAAAACATACCAGAGCAACATACACCAAGACAATACATTCTCGAGCAAAACATACTGTTCCATACACTATTTCAACCCAAGATCAATACAAGGGAAGAACCTTTCCTTCAGCAAAACAATGCGCCTTTGGTTGCCCTTACTCAACAAGTGCAAATGTTACAAAGACAAATGCAAGACATGCAACAAGGGACAATAGTGAGGTACTCATTAAACGAAATTTATCCTTATCCTTTTGACAAAAGATTGCACATGATCCCTTTTCCTCCAAACTCAGACGTGCCTAAATTTGACAAGTATGATGGAAAAAGTGATCCCCGTGATCATGTCAAAGAATTCTGTACCATGAGTCTTGAGTTTTCTCATGATGACACCTATCTGATGAGGTTATTCCCAAGAAGCTTGGGAGGGAAAACAATGGAATGGTTATCCAAAATTACACTGCCTATTAGATCGTTTGATGAATTGGTTAACAAGTTCATAACACAATACTCCTATAGCATTCAAGATGCTATAACCATGCTAGACGTCTGCAACACCAAACAAAAGAATAACAAAACATTCATGATATTCCTTCAACGCTGGCAATGTATGATATCACGATATCCTCGAGATATTCTTGAAAAGGAGAAAATGGAAATCTTCATCGACAACTTGAATGGTGAGATGAGTTACAGGCTCAAACTCCAATGCATACCATCTTTCGCCAAATTGATTGAAAATGGCATTCAAGTAGAGGAAGCATGTGTCAAAAAGGGAACGCTCAAATTCTTCAAAGAAGGAACAAATTCATCAAACTACAATAACCAAAACAACAGCAACTTGGACAAATCTTGATTCTGGACTCGAAACAAAAATGAAGGCAACAATGAATCGCATGATCCAAAATCTAAGCAGCCAGTGCTCGCATTATCCAGAAATCCTCAGGCTATGAAAAATCCTAAAGGTGCTAATCCAAATGCTAACACATATGCACCAAACACCAATCAAGGTCAACCCAATGCAAACAACACCAACGATACTCAAAACAAAACCACAAATCAAGGACCTAATAACAATTCGCGCGACAACACTAACAATTTCCAAAAATGTGTCTTCACACCACTGAGGCAATCACTAGAATCAGCATTCAGAGAGCTTCTGGCAAAAAAGATTCTCTCTTTGCCTGCAATCAGCAACTATGAACCCCAAATCAAACCACCTTGGTGGAATGATTCACACTATTGTGATTTTCATCGTAACAAGGGTCATTAGACGAACGATTGCATGAGATTGAAAAACATTGTTCAAGACATGATTGATTGAGGTGACTTCAAGGTAGATGGTCTCAAAACAAATGGTGACCATAGAGCCTTTAAAAATCCTCTTCCAAATTACAACAAAGATGGAGCTTCAACCTTGAACGATACACGTGGAGCTCGTATCAACCACATCTACAATAACACCATCAATCACATATTAGCTGAAGATCATCAGGTAAACGTCATCACCATCTGAGATCAGCATGATCATGAATCTGTCAATGTAACAACCCAAACTTAGAAATATGTCTTGAAAGGACATACACCACCGACAACCACTACACCAAAGATCCAATATGATTTAGTCAACCAACTACACAAAACTTTGGCTCAGATATCTATACTAGAATTGTTGAAACTGTCGCCCAAACACAAAAACATATTGGAACAAACGCTCTTGGAAACAAATGTACCTCAAGATATGGATGCAGACAGATTTCAAGCCATGGTCTCCCATATGACAAGACCTCATAATCTCACCTTCAGAGCATGATAATACTTCCTTGAGTCATCCACATAACACTCCTCTCCATATTGAAGTCATCATTTATAAACATCGAGTAAAAAGAGTCTTAATAGATGGAGGGGCTGGACTTAATATATGTACTTTAAAGCTTATCCATGCCTTAGGCTTCTCGGAGGAGTCTATTGATTCCCGTAAAAAGATTACCATAAAGGCCTATGATGATGAGGAAAGGTCATCTAAAGGAACCGTGATGTTACCCATTCAAGTTGGACCAGTGTAAAAAGATACCATGTGTCAGGTCTTAGATATAGACCTCACCTACAATATTTTGTTAGGTCGACCCTAGATACATGAAATGCAAGCAGTGCCTTCTACGTATCACTAGTGTGTCAAATTTCCTTATAACGGACAAGAGGTCTCTATATCTGTTGATCACAATCCATTTCAACATTGTAATGCAATGGGGGCAGCCCAAGACAATTTGGTTCCTCACAATAGGGAAAAGCAGAGATCCTCAACATCAGATCTACAGAAGGGAAGGCCCGAATCATTATCTAGAGAGTTCAAGCAGAAAATGCAAATCAAAGACCAAGGTATGGGAGAATACTCTTCGGAACCCATGTGTTTGGCCAAGTTATCGACATCACCCAAATCTCATGGATTTCCCACTCTGTTGACACATTAGGTAACTCAGCCCATCACCAAATTTGATGGTACCTTCATCCAATTAGGCACTCTAGCACATGAATCAGAAGAGAAAGACATTCTTAGCTGGTTATACAAAGATGAGGAAGAAGATAACAGAGTAGCTACTCTGGACATAGTTCTACCGACAAACCTATATGGAAAGGGCTACTTAATCATACAGCAAATGGGATATGACGGTAAAGGACCTATTGGAAAATGCAAAGAAGGAGTCACTGAACCCATAGATCTTCCTTCACAGCCCAGTAGAGACAAAACAAGATTGGGTTGTAAACTCACTTTCTTATTAAGAAAGACACCACACATAACTCCAAAACCTCAATGGAAAGCAAAGAAGAAGTACAAAGAAGAATCCTGGCAGGAAGCACTATTTGAGTCAGCAGAAACAATCCACAAGGCACGTGAATGTCAACAGCAGAAGCTACATCAGGAAAAGCTTCTAAGCCACAAGAAGGCTATATCTGTTGTAGTAGCTCATATTCAAACACCAATATCTCAAGAACAAATAATATCATCTCCTGATACCATTATTCCTCCCTCGGGAGGCACAATCTGTGAACAAATACAGAAAGTAGAAGCAGGATCTGACACCGAATCAATAAAAACTATCAAACTAGTATCCATCATCAAAGATCTGTTCTCACCCTACAACATACCTGTTCACAGCACTGATAGAATCTGGGATGATGCCTCAGAAACTTATTCCAATGAATATGAATGGGGTACCTACTCAAATGCTACTACAGATATCACTAACAATACTGGTACCATATCCCTTTCTCAGGAAGAACGTAATGCAAACAATAGACCTCTTGAATTTGGACCGCAGAATATCTATGACGCCAAGGAAAGTGAACAGAAACATTATGAACAAGTCTATACAGAAGATAATACCATCAAAGACCTCGAGAAAATCCTTGGCTTCTTTACCAAAACCAATCACAATGAAACCTCTGTCTTGACACTTACAATAGCAGAACTTGATCCACCGAATGATTCCTTACCGCTTGTCTTTCTTGACCTCATTAACTGGGACGAACCCAAAATACATGATATACCCATTTTCCCAGATGATGAATCTATCATCCATTACTTATGTACCGTTAACCCAGAAACAGGCTCTACCAGTGAACAAAGTAACGATGTATGCAAACCATGGAGTGCCATGTCTCTCAGTCGCAAAAATGAACCAAATAAAAGGTTTGATGCTAAAAACCAATCAATGGCAGCTCTAGATCACAAAAAAGTAAAAATAAAGGACGCATCTGAGGGTGAAAACCTTTTTAAGGCACCTAAAGATGGGAGACTTGACACTATTCCAGAACACTTTCATGAGCGATCACCCATATTGATTGAGCCCACTCAATCAATCAACATTGGTACCACAAAAGCAGTCAAAACCATACACCTTGCAGAATCTCTGACAGAGGAGGAAAGATCAGCATTTATCATCTTTTTTAAAGAAAAGCAAATTAACTTTGCTTGATCATAGACCGATATGCCCAGAGTTGATCCACACTTAATCATGCATCACTTATCCATCTCTCTAGGAGTGAAGCCCGTCAAACAAAAGCTACAAAAGATGAATCCATAGGTGGCACTCATGGTCAAGGCTGAACTAAAGAAATTATTAGATGTTGGATTCATCCGACCCATCGACTATGCAGAATGGATCTCCAACATAGTGCCAGTATCAAAACCAGACGGCAATATCAGAATCTGCACTGATTTCAGAGATGTCAACAAAGCCTGTCCAAAAGATGACTTTCCTTTACCTAGCATCGACATAATTGTAGACCTCACAGCGGGCCATGCAATGCTCTCACTAATGGATGGTTTCTTAGGCTATAATTAGATCAAAATAGCCCTAGAAGATCAAGATAAAATAGCATTCACCTGTCCTTGGGGAACGTACTATTGGAATGTTATGCCTTTTGGCTTAAAGAATGTAGGGGCTACTTATCAAAGAGCAATGACAACAATCTTTCATGACATGATACACACATTCATGGAAGACTATGTGGACGATCTGCTAGCTAAATCATTCACCAGAACAGAACATCTCGGCATCCTAACAAAAATCTTTGATCGATTGGAGAAGTTCCAAGTTAGGCTCAACCCTAAGAAGTGTGTCTTCAGGGTTACATCAGGAAAGTTACTAGGCTACATTGTCTCAGCTAAAGGTATTGAAGTGGATCCAGCAAAGGTACAAGCCATTATGGAAATGCCACCACCAAAGAATATCAGTCAGCTCAAATCTCTACAAGGACGACTTCAATCAATTAGGCGATTCATCGCTCAACTAGCTGATAAAAGTCTACCATTCAATCATTTTCTCCATAAGAATGTACCTTTCAGATGGGAGACCAAGTGTGCAGAATCTTTTTATCAAATCAAACAATATTTGATGAACCCACCAATTCTAGTACCACCAGTTGCAAGAAAGCCCCTTATTCTATACATTTCAACAACAGAAATATCACTGGGGGCACTATTAGCACAAGAAGATCAATAAGGAAAAGAACAAGCCATCTACTACATCAACAGGACATTGAAGGGCTACGAACTCAACTACACATTCATTGAGAAGGCTTGTCTAATAGTAGTCTTCGCCTCTCAAAAGTTTCAACATTATATGCTAGCACACACAATTAAGCTAGTAGCAAAAATTGATCCTCTCAAATATCTACTCAGCAAGGCAGCTCTTACTAGCCGATTGGCTAAATGGGTCATGATTCTCAGTGAATTTGACATCCAATACATAGAACGAAGAGCCATCAAAGGACAAGCAATTGCAAATCAACTAGTTGAAGCACCGCTACCAGGAAAACAAACTATGGAGATTGAATTTCCGGACAGGGACGTTCTTGCTATTTCTACCATGCAATGGACTCTATACTTTGATGGATCCTACACTCAACATGGTTCGGGTGTTGGCATTCTATTCATCACTCCTAAAGGACACACTATACCAAGATCATATAGGCTTATGTTCCCATGCACAAATAATGTGGCTGAATATGAGGCATTGGTTATAGGCATCAAAATGGCAGTAGAATGGAAAATCACAGAGTTAATGGTCTATGGAGATTCACAACTAGTCGTCAATCAAATCAACAACGACTATCAGACAAAGGATGACAAGCTACTACCCTACAAAGGAATGGTGGATGACTTCAAACAGCATTTTGTACACATCACCTTCGAGCAGATACCAAGGTTAAACAACAAAGCAGCCGATTCCATGGCTACTATCCCTTCATTACTACAAATTCCAGAGCAACAGAGTCGTTATGAGTTCCTGGTAGAGCAACTATTCTCCCCAGCCTATGACCATTCTGAATCCCATGTTGTCTATGCCTTAACCGGTTTGGATTCACCTTTATATGGACCGATATATGATTATTTAAAGAATAACATCCTACCCATTGACTTATCCCAGAACCAAAAATGTAATTTTATCTGACAAGCCGCCCGCTATACCCTTATTGTTGATACTTTGTACCGTCGAGGTCTAGATGGTACTCTTCTTCGTTGCCTTGATCATAATGATTCTGATTCCACTTTACACAAGCTTCACAAAGGTATTTGTGGAACACATTCAAGTGGGACTACTCTTGCCAAAAAGCTTCTAAGGATGGGATACTACTGGCCTACAATGGAGAAGGATTCTTACCACTTCGCCAAGAAGTGTCATAAATGTCAGATCCATGGCAATCTGATACATGCACCAGCATAGGAACTGCAGCCATTTACAACATTCTGGCCCTTTTGTCAGTGGGGACTAGACTTGGTTGGGAAAATTCATCCTTCATCTTCAAATGGACACAAGTTCATTATAACTACAACAAAATACTTTACCAAGTGGATAGAAGCAGTTCCAATGACCACAGTAATTGGAAAGCAAATTGCGTCTTTTATCCTAAACTATCTGATTTGCAGATATGGTATTCCAAGTTCCATCATCACGGATAATGGATGACCATTCAAAAACCAAGATGTCCGAGAACTATGTGAAAAATTCAAAATACAATATCGGTTCTCTACACCATACTACCCCCAAGGGAATGGTCAAGCTGAAGCATCCAACAAAACAATACTGAAAATTCTCAAGAAAACAGTAAATGATGCAGGCAAAGATTGGCATATACAACTCAACCAGTACTTTGGGCATACAGAACCAGCATCCATACACCTACAAGAGCAACACCTTTCTCATTGGTCTATGGATCAGAAGCTATTTTACCGCTGGAGGTAGAAATTTTGTCTCTCAAAGTCTCTCTAAAAAGCTTAATCCCAGATGAAGAGTATCGAGTCAATCGACTGCAAGAACTAGAACTATTAGATGAAAGATGTCAGCATGCTTACACTCATCTCAAAGCATATCAGCAATGCATGTGCAGAAGCTACAATCACAAGGTCATCCCTCGCAACTTCAAAGTTGGTGACCTAGTCCTCAAAGAAAATCCAAGAAATCAACAAGATCGAGAAAAGAAAGGGAAGTTTGAACCTAACTGGTTGGGTCCCTATGTCATCATATCAGTCTATGGATCAGGTGCCTATCAGCTCATAACCTTAGAAGGAGATGTGCTCGAAGAACCAACTAACAACATTCATCTGAAGAAATACTACACTTGAGTAGTCTAATGCACGGAAAAGGCAAAAACAAGCAAAAAAATTTAAAAAATCAAGAAAAAGAAAATAAAAAGGTACAATAAAAGCAACTGGTGAAAACCTGGTAACAGGCACTATTGTGAAAGAACGGCTCCTCCATCTACATCTATAAACTTGCAGTAAAGTACTATCAGCCATTGCCCGACACTTAGCAAATATCCATTCAGGACATACTTAGCATAGTCACTATCCTGGTCTATCCATATATCCTCTTACCACATTCCACCATGGCTTGGGAATCACTAAATGTATTCACATCAAGAGGCACACTCATCTAGGGGCAATAAATCATCAAAACTTGCAACACATTCAAGACATCAAAACTATTTACAAAACTCAGAAACATCACATCCAACGACCAAAACTACACTTCATCGCAAAACAAAACAAAGAATCACAGAAATACCAAAGATGGATGATTTTCTGAAGTACTAAATGTTGCATTATCGCATAAAGTCTTGACTATTTTTGCATTTAAACTTTTTACATTATTGGATTCTCTACATTTTTTCACTAAATGCTTCAAAGCTAGAGATCATGGGGAAACTCCAATATTTTCTTAGTCTTCTGCCTGGGAGGTGATCATTTGTACTATGTAAATACTTGTCTCGAGATGTGATACATCGAGTATCACTGAAGACATGATGCCACTTTATGCATACAAATGATTTAATCTTGTTTGTTTATACGCAATCTGCACTCTGGTCATCCTAGTTCAATTATACCTTGACGCTTGTGCTATCTTGCAAAATCAAACATCATGTAAATTTTTCTCAGGTCATTATGGTTCAATTATACCATTATGCTTGTATAAATTTTCAACATATCCCAAACAAATCAATGCTCAATGATGATACTTATCTCGAAAGCAAATAACATATGGTTATGTCAGGATGACAAATGCAGAATGAGGATGCTCCAAAAATATAGTTGCATATCATTTTAACATAGTTGCATATCATTTCACAAGTAGTTTCATATCATTTTGCACATCATTATCATTACCATACATCTCATTTTCAAGATACATCTCACATCATTATCATTACCATACATCTCATTTTCAAGATACATCTCACATCATTATCATTACCATACATCTCATTTTCAAGATACATCTCACATCATTATCATTATCATACATCTCATTTTCAAGATACATCTCATAGCATATCAAAGCATACATCATACATTTACATCGTGCATCATATCATCTATCTAAGTATTGCATCATCATAAAGTAAAGAAAGAACACATAGAACATGCATCCATATAACACATCACATGATCAAAGAAAATGATGTCATCTATATATATCTCAAAAATGATCCAATTGTTCAAAATCTATCATGTCTATGCCTAGTACAAGCAAAACAATGATCTAAAAATACAATAGAGACATTGTCTCTCAGGTATGACTATCTCCTGAGGGGGATGGTCTCGCAGCTGATGTCCCAGCTCCTGGATCTCCAGCAGGATCCTATCTTGAAGGCCCCATCACGCCTCTTCTCTCTGACTGTGTCCCAATCTCTCAAGATCGACTTGATCTTGCCCGCATGAAGCTCTGTACTCTACGCTCCTTGGGCACGGCATCCTCGTAATGGCATCTATAATACTCTGCCTCCCTCACTCTTGAGGATAGCTCCCTCATGATATCCCTCATCGGGCCCCCTACTGCCGCTCTCTGAATGCTAGCTGCCAGCTCCTCTGACTGACCATGTTGTTGTATCTCCATGTCTCGCTCTAGCGTCAGCTGAGTGATCTGACGTTGCTGCTCCAATCCGTATGCCTGTAGCTATTGAACTGCCAACTGCAGGGTCCTAATCTGTGCATCCTCCACATGTGTAGGGACTCGGATCCATAGGGGCACCTGTGAAGGGGTACCCCCCTATCCCTCTGCCTGTCCTAGGTGCTGGTGGAGGTAACTCATCAGTCCTCCTCCTCTGTGCCAGCCGCCTCCACTCATCTATCCCTCCCACCGTTGCCATCACCTCTCCCACTCTCCCCTCCTCCCTTGCTCCAATAGCCAGCCCTCCTCTCCCCTTGTCCATCATAGCTCGCCGAACTGCTCTCTCCACTTGACCTCCCTCATCCCTACCCCTGTCTCCTCTCCTCCCCCGATATCCTCTCCCCCATCATCTGCCTCTTCCTCCATTATCGCCATCTCCCCCAACATCCTCCTCATCATCGTCAAAGGTCGGTCGCATCTCCTCAGGATCTGATATCCTGGCAACAACACACACTACGAACAAACCCGCAAACTCATGGGTCATCCCTGCGTCAAGTACCTCGAGAGCATAGTCCCATATCTGAGCCGCTAAGCTTGGGAACTCCTCTACGGCTGCCTCGCTGCCAATAGTGGGACCCCAATCAGGTACATCTTGTCTACGCCATGCATACAAGCAGGTCCCCTGTGGTATACCCTGTTGCCGCCCATACTACCTCAGCACCCTGCCCACCTAAAATCTCTCTATCACAAAGGACGTCCCCCCTATCAGAAACTGGCTCATAAACACAAACAGCATCTCCAGCCCATCCTCTGCCCAGACCTCGCAATCTGTATACGGTCACCATACGACCGTATCTATGTCATCCAGGACCCTCCTCCAATGCTCTAGTTTGCCCAGCTAAACCCTTGTAACGATAAGCATACACCCGCCCAGCAGGCCTATCTCTATTTACCAGTGGTCTCACTGCTGGAATGTGCTCCTAGCACCATACCTGTAAAAGTGTCACGCCAGCCGACAAACTACCGTAACCTAGATACACAACCTCATGCAAGTCCCTGTATAGGTGGGCCAACATGGCTGATCCCCAAGCAAACCTGTGGCCTTGGGTCACCATCTCCTCCAGAACCAATCCCCAACCCATAGAGAATCCCTTTGACCTACAATCAAGACAAAGGAATCCACTGATAAACCCTGCTAATACTGATGGGAGAGGCTCATATTCTAAATCCAGGAACTCCTACCATGGGATCTCATACCCACATATTGTCTCATCATGAAAAATGCGTCGTAGCGCCTCAGTACCACCCTCCTCTGTCTACTCATAAGGCAATAAAACACCTACTACTAGAATCCATAAAATCCTATAACAGTCCTCTGGAGTGACTGTCATCTCACCAGTAGCAAAGTGAAAGGTGTTCATATCACTATGCCACCTCTCAACAAGCACTGTCAGTAGACCCCGGTTCATAGTGAACCAAGGCATGTCTAGCAAGGATGATAGGCCACATCTCTCTATCACATCTAGATCAGCATGTGCCAACCGTGGTATCAGTGCCCAAGGTCTGGGAAACCACTCCCGTGACTACAGCACTCCCAATTGCTCCTGTCAAAATGCAAAATGAGTCCAATATTAGTTTCCGCATCCAAACAAAGATATCAAAATCAAAATCATATCAAAAGCATGAAATAATTTTCTCATCTAATCAAGTTCCACATCATATCATATCAACTTGTAATACAACTCAAGTTTTCAAAAACCATATCAAAACTTGTAAAACAACTCAAGTCTCCACATCACATAAACTTGTAAAATAAATCAAGTTTCCCACCCATATCAGCTTGTAAAACAACTCAAGTTTCCAACCCATATCAACTTGTAACACAAATCAGGCTCCACACATTGAGCTTGAAATAATGCAAAAACAAATCATGCTTCAATCAAAACAACACATTCATATCTACATCAATAACTTGAAACAAATCACAACTTAAATCAAGTTATATCAACACTCATATTGGACACATTTTCAAAAACATGATAAAAAAAAACCGAGCAAGTGACAAAAATCCATCCCCCAGGCAAAACTGACCTTTTCCTATGTAATTTTTTCACCTTCAAAAATCACTAACTCTTGCAAAACCCGGCCCATGCACTACAAAACCTTGGCTATGCACTAGACTAGCCCTATGTGTTATTCTTTTTTCTCCATGCGCCACCCAACTTACCCTATGTGCTAAAACTGACTTATGCACTAAACCTATCCCATGATGGCGCTACCTATTTGACCCTATGCGCTAGGTCTAACCTACATGCTAAATCCCCCTACCCATGCGATCCCTTGTGACCCCGATGCGCTAGGTCTAACCTATGCGCTACCCTTTTAGCCTGACAGGCTACCCTATGTTCATCATGCACTACTCTCAGACCATGCGCTAGCCTAAAAATTTTCTATGCTACCCTATTAAATGTTGGACATTACACTAAAATTTATACCCTATGCACTACCTAATTTATCGCATGCGCTAAACTATGACTTCTACGCACTAAACCGTTAAAACCGAATTTCAAAAATAAAAAACAAACCAAAAATGATCAAATAAAGAATCAAAAAAGGGTCAAAAGCATTGACTTACTGGTGGTCCGTATGCGGCAGGTCTCTGATACCTCTGAACACGCTCAAAACGATGCCTAGAATAAGGAATGGGCATTTTGTCTTCTCTCCAAAGTCAACAAGCACAAATGAAACAAATCAAAGCACTTTTCCCCTTTTATAGGAGAAAAATAAAATTAGGGTTAGGGCAATGAGCACGTAATTTGCTCGCGGTCTCCCTCCTACCCTAAAACACGTCAGTTATTGGGAGATGAATCAATTTCAATGTTTCACCTAGCCAAAATCTTATGCCGCAAACGCAAATCATCAAATCAAATCAAATTTTTCAAAATATTGATTCATCTCCTGAGGGGGCATTATCACCATCATTTATCGAATCTGGGGCATCACACATCAAATCTGGGGCACGTCATCAAAATCATAAACAACATCAATCAAAAAATCGCAACGACACATCATTTTCTTTGAAATAACATGTGCACACATGTCACTTCAAAGAGGGGCAAAATGTAGACGTATAAAAATGACCATATTCCTAAATGAATATTTTATGTTCATTTCTCTATTTAATTAAATCCAATTTAATTAAATTATCCACATTCCTCTATTTAATTAAGTAAATTACTCAATTAAATTCACTATACCATTTAATAGGATAAATTCATTTTATTCAATTAAAGCCCCTATCCACTTTTAATTAAATTCAAATTTAATTAAAATAGTTATCCTAAATTAAATAAATCTAATTTATTTAATTACAACCAAATTGAATTAAATTCAATTAAAACCTATTTTCCCTCACCCACTTGCAAAATCCTACACCTCCCACTTGCATCCTAACCCTCTTTCTAACCTCTTCTAGATTCTTCTAATCCTAATTAATTAACCCAAACTCATCCATTATCCCTTTTCCCTAAATTTGAGGAGGTCACTTCTCAAATTTGGAGCAAAGTCTTCAAAATGCATTAAAGCCTTTATCCATTCAACAAGCTAACTTGTTGAATGCCCCCAAATTTGGAAGGACTCTTACAAAGTTATCCCCAAAGTCTTCATAACCATTAATGGTTATGAAAACCCTCTTACACGGTTAAAGAATTTCCATAAACTCAACCTCCATCTAACCCAAAGGTCTCATCAAGAATTTATTGCTTTGACCATGGTTATCCTTAAACCTTTTCACAAGAGTTTATCCTTTGGGTAAAAGCTTTATCCAATGGATAACCTTAACCTAACCTTAACCCTTACCTCCTAGGGTAACCATGAGGTCTTCTCAAGCATTTAATGCTTCTTACACCTCCTCTCAACCAACCTTATGTTGACAATTGTCACCATTTCATTGGTGCCAATTGCAAACATGGATTCCCAACTTTCAAACTTGGCCCTTGATTATCTCTTTCAATCCTGGCCATCCATTGCCCTATTTTTGCTATAAATAGAGCTCTCATTCCTCCATTTTTGAATATATCCAAGTCTTTAGTATCTCACTTATACTCAAATCCATTCAATCTTTCATATTTTATATGCTCATCATTTAGCTTCTCTTTAAAAAATTAATCTAAATATGCTAATTTAGAGTATGTTCCTCATCATATAGCTTAAATCATGAACTAATATAGCATGCTAGGATAGTTTTGTTTACTAACCTTGTCATCTTATAGCTAGTTTATTGTATTTGTAGCATCATACATAGCTTAGGATGCATCCCATATTAAAATCAACAAAAACATCCCTCCTTCTTGCATTTGTCATCCCTAAACCATTTTGCTCAGTGATCTGAGAGCAAAAACATTGGTTTGAGGGACCGTGCAAGATAGAGAACCATTGAACCATCCTTGGGAAGCTGAGCCATGCTTCATGACTCCGTAGCTTGCACCAAGAAGTCATGTGGGTGTGTGAGCAAGGCTCCATTGAGCTCGGTTTTTCACATATTGAGTTCTATCAGCTCGCTTTTCTCGCATACAACTATAATACAACATACCGGTTGCAACACATGTCGATTGAGCTTTAACTCATACATATAAAATTGATCTTAATGCAAGTGTGTGTCCATCAATGACAATCACAGCATAAACATCAAAAATTCCAACAATCTCCCCCTTTGGCATTGATGGCAACACTTAGGAAAATAAAATTTTGGCATCTAAGTGTTTTACAACAAAATCATGCCATAAGCAAAATTGCTCCCCCTAAGCATATACACTATCCCTTTAGCTAATAATACAATGTATAACTATTTGCATACAGAGATAGACATTGAGATATTCAGAGCATACATCAAAATTTTAAATATCAGAATACTTCTCCCCCTTTGCCAATAATGACAAAGTACAACTGAACAATCCCTGTTTTCATTTGGTATTAAAACCATAAGAGTTTATGACAATAAGGAATAAAACATGTCAAAAACAAATTTAAAGTCCTGCAAGAATTGTTTCATAGATAAAGAACAGGACTCAAGTAGGGAGGTGGCTACTTCTTTCTCTGTCTGCATTTGGGAGACTTGTTCTTCCATGGCGTCTATTGTGCTCATCTCCTATGTCACCGTTAAGGCATCCAGATTAAGATAACACTTCTGAAGTATTTGCAGACATGGGAGTAGAACCAGTTGTAGCTCCTACAAATCTCATGACTGGTTGTTGATCTCATGCTCTATTTTAGCAAACTGGATATGAAACCGATGAACGGTTTGCCCATAAGTTGTAAAGGAGTCATATGGCAGCTTGAAGGTGCTCATGTATGATTGTAAATCAGATTCAAGCTCTTGCTTCTGTGCAAGCACATCGTCACAGGATAGATGGGGTTGGCAAATCTTGTTGAGTAGAAGATTCCCCTCATCTAGAGAATCCCTTATATCCTTTTGAGCTTTTTGAAGATCGGACTGGAGCTCGTTTAACTTCTTCACCAGAGAAATATTTAGAGCTTTTTGATGCCCTTTCTTAGCATTTGCCTCTGTTGCCTCTTCTAGGCTCTGCACCTGATCATCCACTACTATGCATAGGAGCTTTAGTTGAGCTAGTGATGAATCAGTATTTGGAAGGTTTGTATCGAGTATCAAACCAATAAGAGTGTCCATCACTGCTTGGATCACATCTTGCTCCTTTTTCCTCTGTATCACTTCAAGACATTCTTGAGCAACCTTGATGCTCTGCAGTAGCTCCATTTCACTTGCAAATTGGAGGTCAATCAGACTAGTGAGTTCAGCCGGTTTGGCTTGACTACCAGTTTCCTTTGGTGTCTCCATCTATGCGCTCTTCGCCACTTCTCCTTCCTTGTCCTCCTCTATTTTCTTCTTCACCACTTCTCTTCTCTTTTCCTCTTCCTTATCCTCTTCTGCCTTCTTCTTTTCTGCTTCCTTCCACTTCTCCTCTTCTTTCTCTTCCTCTTCCTTCTTCCTTTTCTCTGCTTCTTTCCACTTTTCCTCTTCCTTCTCTTCCTCTTCCTTCTTCCTTTTCTTTGCTTCCTTCCACTTTTCCTCTTCCTTCTCTTCCTCTTCCTTTTTCTTTTTCTCTGCTTCCTTTCTCTTCTCAGCTTCCTTCCGCTTCTCTTCTTCCTTATCATCTTCTTCTTTCTTCTTCTTTGCATCTTCTTGTTTCTTTTTCTCTTCATCCTCTTCTCTTCTTTTCTTCTCATCCTCTTTTCTCTTCTCCTCCTCTTTCCATTTTTCCTCATCTTCTTCCTTTTTCTTCTCCTCTGCATGTTCCTTTGCTGCCTCCTATTTGTCCTCTGCTTGCTTTTCAGCATATTTAGCCTGCTTCTCCTATCCTATTGCTTCAGATGAAGTGCCCTAAGCAACATCTTCTACCTCCAAAGCATCGACATCAATGGTGTCGATAGTTTCAACAACCAAATTTCCTTCATCATCAAACACTTCATCTGGTTATGTCACTGTCGGTTCTTGCTCAGCCTTCTTGCTAGCTTGAAGCACTTTATGCATATGAACCATTGTTTTCATATGTAGATGAGTGTCTTTTTCGACATCATCAATTCTTCCTTCCAACAACCAGAGTCTTCTTCTTCTGGTGAAGAAGAGTCCTTTATTTTGGTTGATGACATGAAATAACTCTGAATTGGACAGGTCAGGAAAGTATTGAGCAAAAACTTTCTCCCTAATTTCCTGTTCTTTCTCTATGGCAATGAGCCATTTATTATCTAGGGACTTATACAAAGAATCCAGTGTCTCAGATCTAATTTCTGAGGGCGGCCGGTCATTAGCACATAAATACTTTATTATTTCTAGCTCTACTTCTTCCTTCTCATCATCATTAAAGTCATCAAAATGATCTACCAAATCATTTAACAATCTTCTTCTAATATTTTTAATTGTGCTTTGACAATGTGTCAAAGGTTTTTAGGAGGAAATATCAATATTTACCGGTGCAGACGATGTCGGTTCATTCTTTGTCTTTTTCCTTGTCTGTCTCACCTTCTTGGGTTGTTCCTCAGACATTGTTTCTTCTAAGTCCGATGAGTTGGATTTAGTTTTCCTCTTCCTCTCGAAGACTTTAGTAGGTGCCGCTTCCTGTTTCTTCTTAGTTGGTGATCGCTTGGTCACTTTAGGACTGGTTGTAGTAACCGGTGCCGATGCTGAAGGCACTGCCTTTCCTTTCTTTGTCGTTGGTTCTATGACTGGTGTAACCCTTTCAAGATAGGTGTCAGTTCTCTTTTTCTTTAGATTAAGAGGTGAGGCAATAAGGGTAGAGGCATACCCATCCAGCATATCATTCATCACCTCATAGCCCATAGGCTCCACTTCTTCCTCTCTAGGCTCAACAGCCTCCATTATGCATTGATCCACTTTGATGATAAAATAGATGTCTTCTTCATATTTCTTGACTATGTCACTGGATATCCTCATCCTCAGGCTCATCTTGCCTCTGAACTCATCAAAGTACCTATTTAGAACTTCAGGGTAGCTGATTCCAACTGCTTGCAGGCTTTCCTTGATCTGCTTGGTAACTGATTGGTCCGCAGACCACTAAATATCTCCCACTCCTAGGAAGTAACTTTGAAAATAGAAAAATAATCCGACCAGTAGCTGACCAAACTTAAAATTCAATGCATTATCCTATTTGATTGATTTAAGATTCAACGGGAGTTGCCTTTGCATACCGGTGCATGGGTCAAATGATGCATCTTCCTTGATCATCCGGTAAGCGGCATTTACTGTTGCAACAAATATAGAGTTAATGCACGCATATTTCACAAGGTCATCCTTGATGGTATTAACCATCATTCCTCGTGAGTCGATCACTGAACTAGTGAGCTTGGTCATTTCAGTTTTGATGATCTTCCTTAGGGATGGCACTTCACTGACGTTGCAGAAACTAGTGACGGCATGAACAGCTTGTGGTGTTATATCATGTGTTCTCTCCAGGTACATCTTGTCACCATGAACTCTGCTCAAGATGATCCTGATATGGTCATCTGTGAAATCCTCTAGGAAGTAAACCACATTATGAAGTTTCTTCTTCTCCAAGATGTTGTACTCCAGTTTGATCTTCTTATCTTTTCCACAAAATAAACCTAGTTGTGAGTGGATTGCTAGAGACCCTAGGTCTTCAATCTTACAATCTATATAATTGGAGATTCCCTCTTCTACTATTCCTCCAGCAGGAACTTGTGACAGGGCATTGTATTTAGACTTGCATTGAATGAAGCTTACTGAATCGACAGATACACTAGAGCTAGTATGAGATGCAGACGCCATGATTAAAACTGAAAACTTGAGAAATACCTTTCAAAAATCATGAATTTAGGGCTTTCAGATTCTACTTCACCTCACACTCTATCAGTTGCAGAATCATCGCTTTGCTTTCTTCTCTTGACCATTTGCAATTTGCTTTTGAATCTCCTTCAAGGTTTCCAAATTTCTCTAAATCACAGCTCAAATTGCTTTTTCGTCGCTCTGCACTTGAAAAACTTCTTCACTCAAAAAATGATAGTGAGAAATGATTTGAAAATTCCTTTTAAGCATATTCCTCACCTACCATCATTAATGCTCCATCATTAGGGCATAAACCCCAATTTGCCTTTTACCATTTCTAGTCTTCCGCCAAATGACAGGTATCACATACCGGTTAAGGTCTTTTACCAGTGCAAATCGGGGGTTCGAAACAATTCTCTGTTTTCTCCCCCTAAGCTTTTCTGATGCTTAGTTTGTCGGTTCCGTGTTTTCCACACTAGGTGCAGAAACCGGTTCCTCTTGCAACATTGCCGATTTCTTCTTCCAGGTTTTGTTCATATCTGCTTGAATAGTTTCAATATCAATTTTCCTTCCAGAGTGACTGGTATATCATTCGATATACTCTTTCTATTTCTGCAAAATCTTGTTGAATGACCCAGTTTGTTGCAATGATAGCAAATCATTCCAGGTGCTCTCCAAGGTCCATTGTTCATGTTTCCATTCTTCCTTCTGCATGTTGCAATAGTGTGACCATGACCATGACAAATCCAACAGTTTGCTCTTCATCTAGTTGCTGGTTGATAGCCACTGCTACCTAACTGATGATTATAGGAATTAAACCGGTTGGGGTTCCGGTTCACAAAATATTCCAGGCTAGCTCCTTGAGACCTCTAAGGGTATCTTCCAGTGTTGTTCATAACAGACCTGCATTCAGATGCTCTATGCCCAAACTTGTTGCATACATAACAATTACCGTTGAACTTATTGGATCTAGGTACATTGTTTATAAAGTAAGGAAAATTATTATAGGCTTTGCTCCTACATACATTGGTAGTATGTCCTTCTTTAAGATAGTTAAAGCAAACAGGTTTGAATTTTTGCTTACCTTTACCTTTGAATGTCGGTTGCTTCTTTGATGCTTCAACATTTGTTCCAAAGGTCTCTCCTTTCTCATGACCAGAGAAACCAATTCCATTGGTATTCTTTACCGGTTTGACCGATTCAAGCTTTTGCTCTAGCTTAACAGTACTCTTGTTGAACCTATCAAGTATTTCCTTTGACTTAGAGAGTTCTTTGGAAATAGCAGCATTTGTCTCTATTAGATTTACATTCTCAAAGATGGCTATGTTCAATTCACCTTGTACTTCTTCTTTTTCCATTCTGCTCTCATGAAGGTGAGCAGTAAGTGCACTATTCTCTTGCTTCAACTTGGAGATCTCATGATCTGTCTTTCACCAGATCTTCAACTTTCCTCTAGTTCTCAAGCTCTTGACACATACGGATAGTCAGTCCTTCCAACTCCTTTCTCAAGTTGGAGTTTGATTCATTCAGCTTTTCTACTTCTTGAATTAGGGCTTCCATGTTCGCTTCATCAGAAGAACTATTTTCAGATAGATCCATCAATTTTTCAGCATGTTCTCTCCTTTTTGCCTGAGAGACCTTATATTTTGCCATGAGTTCATCATAGGCTCGCTCAGACTGAGTGAGCCGGTGAGTAAGTTCCCTCACAGAGTATTCCCCCATATCTCTTTCCAAGTGGTTAGACTTATAGAAAGATAGGCTATGATACCAATAGATGAATACTAAGAGGGGGGGTGAATTAGTATATAGAAAAACATTGTATTTAAACACTTAAATAGTCTAGTGATAAACCAATAGAACGGTTTAACAGACAAACCAGTTAACACACATGCAAACCAAAATGCAAATAAGACATTCACCCACAGAAGTAATAACACCATAACACAAGATATTTGATGTGGAAACCCAAATGGGAAAAACCATGATGAGATGAAACTCACAAGTAACTATCTGCAGAATAGGAACCAGACCGATTAAGGTCAGACCGATTAAGGTCATACAATGTTCTTTACCAGAATAGATCCTGTTGAGAATCTCAATCTCTGTTAGGAGATAAGTCTGATCAAAGACTACCTTGCTAGAGGATTTTAGATCCACAGAGGTGAACCACCTTGTTAGAGGATTTTACAAAGGCTACTCTGAGCCTACTCAGTTAAGGGCTTCAGACTTGTCAAAGATGTGAGTAATCAACAAGTGTATGATCTAGCATATAGCACAGATTGCTTGGTTAGATCCATTATGGCTCATAGCTAATACATTTCAGCATTACTTCAATCTTCAGTAACTCACACTTAGTTACCTCTCACAAAACTTGATCTTCTCAGTTAAGATCGCTCTTGCAAAAACTCATCAACCACCTTAAACCTTAGCATCAACATAAAACCCTAACAACCTCCTAAAACCCTAAACATGATGTCCTTATAAAGGAATCTGATTTCATGTCGGTCCAATAGGTTTACAATCCAATTCCCTAGGTTCAATGAACTTGGACATACTCGGTAACACGACACCAAAAGCACCGCCAGAGTGTCGGCACCATCAAACAATCGGTGGATGGTAACTCATCACAAAATGTTGGTTGGTAACTCATCACAGAATGTCGGTTGGCGGTTTGACAAAAATGAAGACTGGTAAAAATGTGTTTTGCTGCTTTGATCCATCGTATCGCTTGAGATCCATGAACCGCTTGGAGTCAACATACCACTTTAGACCGGTAAACACATTCTACAAAACACCAATGGTCTAAAGACTATAATACAACATACCGGTTGCAACACATGTCGGTTGAGCTTTAACTCATACATATAAAAGTGATCTCAATGCAAGTGTGTGTCCATCAATGAAATTCACAGCATAAACATAAAAAATTCCAACACTCAAGAGGGGTACACTATTGCGGATATGCATGATCAATGCATCACCATCAAGGCTTATGGCAATGCTGAGAGAAGTTCAATCAAGATGATCAATCTCCCCAATCTAGGTGGGATCGATAACACAAAGCACCTTATGCCATGGTTTTTATCTTGATTTGCCATTCAATATCCCCCTCAGTCACCCATGGATCCATGCTATGCAAGACGTCCCTTCCACATAACAACAATGGCTCAAATTTCTATCTCAGGGATGTGAAATTACCATTTGTGGCGACACTTAACCTTTTGATTATTGTCATGCTCTTGAGGCTTCTTTGTCATACTCCCATCATTGCCCTGGCATAAACATTGGAGCTTCTCAAATCCCATCATCCTCCTCATATGTTGACCTTGATGCCATCCTTGTTGCTGCAAAAGAAAAAACAAATTTCATTCTCCCAACTCAAGATCGCGTCGGTTGTGGCGAGCTTGCCCTCCAAGGAACTTTCACAGTAGGTGCCCTACCTCTAGATCCACATGCTCATAGAAATCCTACCAAGAAGAAGAAAAAGAAGGAACATGTGGTCCAATAGTGTGGCTCCACCACATTCCAATCTCGGGGTGAACTAAACCATAAGGTCATAGAAGGAGATATTAACCAATGGCTCTTCAAGGATGTCTCAGTAGATAATGATGCTCATCTCAGTCAGTTCAAAGAGAAATTTTTGGTTGCCCATAAATGGGCTACTAAAAAATGGAATTATCAAGGTGGTGGGTTAGGCCAGGAAGAAAAAGGAATCAAAAGATCTATTGATCTGACTCCTAATATAAATCATCAAGGGCTTGGTTTTGGACGTCCCTCCCATGAAGCCTTGAGTTTAGTAGGCATTTTTAGAAAGAACAAAAATGTATCACTTGATATTGAATACATGCCTCAATAGGTTGTCAAACAAGCGTATGATGATATAGATAGCTCCTTGATCTTTGACACATTTGTCCTTCTAATTGACCTTTCCCTTCACCACCCCGAAATCATTGATTGGAGTCAAACTGTTGCACACCTAGACATGTTCCAAAATGATACAATGCTCCTACAATTTATGGGGGCTACTGAGCGAGAAAGAGTCTACAAGCTGGACCCTAAAGGTTATTTTGGGGAAGAAGGAATCCTTAACCACAAAAATAAAAATGAATTAAAAGATCAAGAGTCTTGTGGTGAAAACCTTTCTAAGGCACCTATAGACCACAAAATAGTAAAAATAAAGGGTATATGTCCTGGTGAAAACCTCTCTGAGGTTCTAGAAGATGAGAATTCTCTTTTTTCTCTCATTGGTGATCATGTTCCTCAGAGATCCCCAATCATCCTACATCAGACCATAGAAATAAATTTGGGCACAACAAAAAACCCACTCATCACTCATGTTGTTGCTTCTCTATATGAAGATGAGTTTCAGGTGTTCTTTGACATCCTTCATAAGTAACCTATCAACTTCGCATGGTCTTATGTGGATATGCCCGGTCTCGACCCTAAGCTCATAGTTCATCATCTAGTAGTTAATCCAAACATTAAACCAATTAAACAGAAATTGTGTAAGATGCATCCTAGAATAGCACTATTGGTCAAAGCATAATTGGAAAAAATCTTGGAGGTTAAGTTCATATGCCCAATCGATTACTCATACTAGATCTCCAACATGTTACCCATTTTCAAGCCTAATGGTTCCATCAGAGTGCATACAGATTTTAAGGATTTGAATAAAGCATGTCCCAAAGATGATTTTCCACTTCCCAACATCAACATCCTTTTTGATTTAATAGCAGGACATGAAATGTTATCTCTCATGGATGGATTCTCAGGATATAATCAGATAAAGATAGTATAAAAAGATCAACATAAAACCATTTTTACCACCCCATGGGGAATTTTCCATTATCAAGTCATGTCTTTTGGTCTCAAGAATGCAGGCACCACATACCAAAATGCCAGGATAATAATTTTTTATGATCTCATGCATAAGATATTAGAAGACTATGTGGATGATATACTTGGTAACTTAAAGACAAGATCAGAACATCCAGCTATCCTAGAACGGATATTTGAGTGCTTAGCTAAGTATAAATTGCACCTCAACCCTAAAAGTGTGTCTTTGGAGTTACCTTCAGTAAACTCCTAGGGTTCATAGTATCCAAGCATGGCATCGAAGTTGATCCTAAAAAGCTCAAACAAAATCTAGAGATGCCTCCTCCCAAAATATTGAGAAATCTGGGCAATTTATAAGGAAAGCTATTGTCTGTCTGATGCTTCATTGCCCAACTTGCAAATAAATGTCAGTCATTTACATATCTTCTTAAAAAAGGTTCATGGTTTAAATCGGATGTGCAATACCAACAAGCATTCGATAAGATAAAGGAATGACTAGTTTATCCTCATGTCCTAATGCCACCCATCCCAAGGTATCCTTTTCTCCTTTATATCTCAATTACTCCAACGGTTGTAGGGGTACTTCTCACCCAAAATGATGATCAAGGAAAAGAGAGTGCAATTTAATACATCAATAGAACCTTGGTCAGATATGAGCTCAATTACTCTTCCATGGAAAAAGCATGCTTTGTTGCTGTCCTTTTTTCGCAAAAATTGTGACACTACATATTAAGCCATACAGTTAAACATCTGCAAGATTGATCCACTAAAGTACCTGCTATAAAAAAAAACTTCAATAGACTGCATGTCCAAGTGGTTCATGTTGCTCAGTGAATTTGATATGCAGTATGTAGATAGGAAAAGCCATCAAAGGGTAGGTCATTATCGATTATTTTGTAGAAACACCATTGTTTGATACATATCCACTAGTCACAAAATTTCCTGATGATTATGTTTGCACAATCACAACACAACCCCCTCTGGAAACTTTATTTTGATGGTTCCTATACACAAAAGGGAGTGAGGGCAAGATTTCTATTTGTCACTCCTTAAGGTGACCTTATCCCTAAATCATTCAAGTTATCTTTCCCATGTACCAATAATATTGCTAAATATGAAGGCTTGATTACTGGGCTCAAGACAGTTATTCAGTGGAATATCTTAGATCTCTTGGTCTATGGCAACTCCCAACTTGTTATTCAGAAAGTAAATAATGAGTATCAAACTAAATATTACAAGCTCATGCCATATAAAAGAATGGTTGATTACCTTAAGCAACACTTTTAGAATATCATATTTGACTAGACTCCTAGAGCTCAGATTATTAGTATATAGTGTCATGTTAGTCTTGTATATTCTCCATAGTCTCTTGTACATATTGTAGCTTATGTCTTGTCCATACTATTGGTCGTGCATCTGCATCTAGGTTCAATTGTATATATGTGTCCTTAGGTCTCATCAAGTCACTTCAGTCACGTCAGTCACATTCTTCAAGATCATATCCTATCGGTAGGTTCTTCAACAATCATCTTTGAGCATCTATGTCATCATGATTGTATCGGGTACCTTTTGTCTTATCCATCCAACTGTCATCTATTATTTGTCTTATATAGGATGTATCCTTCTTGAAACCAGATGTTTTGATCTATTTGTGTCTTATATAAAATGTATCCTTTCTAAAACCATACATTTTGATCATCTTTGTCTTATATAGGATGTGTCCTTCAATACTCATCCAATCAATCATCCTTTGACAAAATATATCTAAGAAACTTGTGTTGGCTTTGATTCTTTTTTATCTTTGTTTATCTTTGAGCTCCTCGGGTCTTGTTTCCTCTTGGTCTCCATGATCTCTTTTATCAAGGTGCACTGGGAATAACAAGGCTCGGGATATGATCTTGTTTCTTTTGGTTTTTTCTTGGCCTATTTTTCGAATGTGTTCCTTGTTGTACCCTCATGAGGTCTTAGCTATCTCATGTTATACTAGGGCATGTTTGTTGCTTGTGGTTGTTCTAACATCATTTCTTGTAGGGTCTTTGTAACTCCATGTGTTGCTAGATTGGCATGTGTGTCTATTTACTTGTGCCTGTTAGTGCATTGGCTATGAAATTCCACCTTGGTTACTCATACCTTGGTGACTCACATACACCGCTAAATCAAAATAATTTCTCACTAAATGACATTTTGTTTTGCATGTGGTCACATTCCATAATGTTTCCATCTCCTTCTCCATTGCATTATTTTTTTCTCCTCTTCCTATCTACTTCTTCTCCTCCATTCTCATCTGCTAGGGCAATGTTTCTTTTGAGACGTCGCTCGGTCCCTTTTTCCCCCTACACCCTCTTGAGGGGGCATCCCTAGCCATTCCTTCATCCACCTAGGGCATTTTCTCGCTCCTATTTTTTTCTTCGCTCGCAAGTGTCTTATTGTCTTCGTATCAATGCTATTTTAGAGCCACTAGGAAGAGGGGCAAAATGTAGACATTCAAATTTGGCTGATTAATTTAATCAAATCAAATCTCCTAAGTCTCTTATATTAGTTGAATAATCCATATTATTTAATTAAAATCAAGTATTCCATTTGGCTAAATTAATTAAATGAAGCCAAGCCTTGTTAGCCAATTAATTAATTAATTAATTTAATTAATTAATTCCCCATTTCTAATCCCTTGAATTAATTAATCTAATTAATCAATTCCTCATTTCTAATTCTTTGAATTAATTAATCTAATTAATTAAGTCCCCCCTTTCCAATCCCTCAAATTAATTAATCTAGTTAATTAATTCTTCCCTTTCCAATTCCTTGAATTAATTAATCCCCATATTCCTCCCACTTATTTGAATTAATTAAATTCAAATATCTCATTTTAGATCACATGTCTCCTAACTTTTAACTACTAATTAACCCTCCTTCTAACCTAACCTCCAATCTAACCTTTTGGTTCTAACCAAACTTATCTTCCTAAACTAACCTTATCCTAACATCCCCTCACATGTGTGTGCACACACATATTCCCTAATTTCCTTAATATTAGGAAATTAAAGCCTATTTTGTGTGACTCCCTCCCAAAATATACATGTGTCCTCAAGGACACATTGCAAACCCATTTTTACATTTGCCCCTTTAAGGGAAACTTGTCCTCCCTTGTTGAGCCACTTGTCCTCTTTGTGTGAAATCTTATTCCACCTATCATTCTTGGGATTTCCACTTGTTATCCTTGAGGATAAGTGTTGCATTTTCCCAATCCCTTCATCTCCTTCCTCTCCTATTTATCCCCCCTCATTTTCAATCAATCTATCCACTTTCTCACTGCCATATCGTTATCATGTAGAATTCCAACTATTATTAGCACATCCATATCACCATCATACCAAATTTCATCCTCATATCCTCTCATCCAATCCTCATATCATGAATACAATCTACCTAATCATACATCATGAATAAATATCGAGTACAAGCTAGGTCATGAGCACGCATCTTACCATGGGATAATCAAATCAAAGATCAAAAATGGAGTTTTCATTCTCTTGTCTACATTTTTATGCTTTATTTTCTTTATTTTTAACATCTTAATATTGACTAATCGACATAAATTTATCCTCTCTAATGGATTCCAATAGATGAGTGGTGCACATGGATGGCTTGACCAAGGTTTACTCGATGACATAGATAGAAATATGAGGATGTGGAGCATGTAGAATGAATAAGTTTCCATCTAGATGAAAGAAGAGATGTCATTGGAAGAGATAATTTCATGAATACACCAAATAAGGTAGGTTGTCGTCCTATCTGAATTGATCGCAGGCAAAAATGAAAGAAGGTCGCATTTAATGGGAGTAGGTTGCAAATAATTGTGTTGCTCCAGAAAGACTAGAAGATATTTTGTCTGCAAGATCTCATAGCCATGAGAATGGAAGAATATCTCTAGTCAACAAGACAACAAGGACAATGGATAGATGTGGATTACTAAATCCACTAATCTAATCTCATAATCAATCCAAGAATGGAGAGTGAGGCATTTAATAAGGGTGGCTAATCAATCTATGATGTGATTTTCCTAGAAGCTCAAACATTTCATGTTTGAATTCTTTTTGGAGGGAAATTAATCAATGAACAGAGATGTATATCATGTGTGAAACTGAGGTAGATAGATAAAGGTGTGTGAAAAAGTAATATGTATGAAATTGTGTGTAGAAGAAGAGTGAGTGTAATCAGAGTCAATGCATATTAGAGAGTACTGAGGCAATTGGAATTAGAGAAGAAGACAAAGACTAGAAGAATATAGTGTTGAAGTGTTGTGTCAGGGTAGAAAAGAAGCAAAGCAGAAGATAGAATAGGGAGTGTGTAAAAAGGAGAATATTCTTGTGTGTGAAGGTTGAATGAAAAAGTTAGAATAGAGAGGAAGAAAAGGTGAATGGATGCATTCAGAAAAATAGTGTAAGGTGTGTGAAGCCAAGTAGAAGACTTGAAGAGAAGAAGATGAAGGGAAAGGTGTTGATTGGAGAGACAGAGTACAGACAAGAAAAAGAGTATGAGTGAAGCAGAGAGAAGAGTATTGAGTGCAAAGGAGAAGTGCAATGTTGAAGAATAGTGAGGAGTGTATGTTGATGAGAGATACAGTAGAGACAAACAAAAAGGGGATTTGGTCACACCAATAAAAAATAGGGTGAGAATATTGTATCAAGTAGAGATTTCACTAAGTTATGCAAAGCTAAATAGAAAGCAGAATTGTATTGTAAAGGCAAAGGGGTAGAGAAGAGATATTTGAGTATCAGCATAGCTCAACAGTTAGGCAAGCATAACCATTTGGTTCAAAGGGTTACAAAATCTCATTTGTAACAAGGTGTCTCATAGTATTGAAAATAAATCATTAAATATTTTTAATCATCTAAGTGGGTACTCAAACTAGGGGTAGGTGCTCATTAAAATTAGGGGTTGGTGCTCCTTTGGGTCGATGCCCATAAACTTCAGGGGTTGGTGCTCCTTTGGTTTGGTGCCTATAAATGTTGTAGTTAGATTTTTCATTGTGAGGCTAGATTAGAGCAGTAGTCTCTAGCAACATTTCTCACTAAGGTTTTTCCCCACCATGTGTTTTCCTCACATAGCTTGTGTTATAGGATTGCCTTCTATGTGTGTGCAAATTGCTTTAATATCTTTTTTCACAATTGCTTGACCTAGGTTTCCAGAGTTTTAATCTTTTAGAAGGTTTCAAGTTTTTTATTATCACTAATTCACCTCCCCCCCACCCCTCTCAGTGACCTATTGTGTTCCTTCAATTGGTATTAGATCCCTAGGTTCCCAGTTAGATAAGCTTTCTCTAGCTTGGGTAGATTATGGTGTGTGAACACAATAGTGATGTATATTTCATCTTTTGCTAATATACCAAGTTTTTATGGCACAAACTATGTCATTTGGAGTTTAAGAATGGAAGTATATTTGTCCTCCTTAGGTTATGATGTATGGATATCAGTTATGAATGGATAAATTGTCCTTGTTATTCTTCCAACTAATTCTAATGCTAAAAGATAATATGAATGAAATTTTGTAGCCAAGAAGACTATACTCAACGGGTTGTCTGATATGATGTGTTTTAAGGTCAAGGAATGTAAGTCTGCAAAGGACATATGGGACAGATTGAATAAAATTTATGGAGAAATTCCTAGCACTAGTGATTCAAACTCTCAAAGGAAAAATAAGAAAAGGAATTGATAAGTATATGTATAATAAAAGGATTAGACAATAGCTTCATAAAATGTGGAAAGGTAACTCATATGTTCATGGCATAAGAGATCCAAAATGAGGTGAAGACATCAAGATGTAATAGTGGATCCCAATCTAGCAAGCGAGACTTATTTGGTAGTGATGAAGAAGGTGAAGAAGATGTTGAACTTGAAGTTGATCTTGAAGCAGAATTAGTGTGTGCTATTGAAGAATTAAACAAAATAAGGAATATAAAAGATACAAGAAGTCAATCAAGGAGCAACAAGATCAGTTGAGCAATAATCTTGAAGAATCTAAACCAAGTATCAACATCATGAAAACTCAACTTGAATAATTCAAGAGGATAAAGGAAGTAACAAATTCAGTTTTGGATGCCAAGGAAAAGGTGTGTCGAGAGTTGGAGAAAGAATTTTTGAACCTTAGAAATGAACTTGAGAAGTGCAAATATGATCTTAAGATAAAAATAAAGTATGAGGGTAGAACCAATGCATTAGAAGATATGTTGAAGAAACAAAAGCACTCAAAGGACTCAATGGGCTTAGGATATGAGACAAGGCAATGTTCCACTATGAGGATACTTATAATAAGGATATACATTTTGTATCTTCTAGCAATAGTGGTCATGGGAAAACTCTTACAATCAGCAATGCAATAAAGAAGACTTATATTGTTGTTGCTACACAAAACAAACATGTTGATCCAAAAGGAAAAGCCAAGGTGTATAATGATGGGTTTACAAAGGTTTGGGACTTAAGGAAGAGCTCAATAAGACTGAGATATTCTGCTCCAAGAAGACCAATGAGAAACACCTTCAGCAACAATAACTGGTATGCTACTCTATTCCATGGTTATTGCTTTGACTACAATACATATGGACATAGAGTTTTAAATTGTAGACTTGTACATAGACCTACTCCTAGTTATGAAAGTAATAATCTTATTGTTTCTCTTAGAGATGTCAATGTTATATGCTATCAATGTAATGGATTTGGTCATAGAAGTCATGAGTGTAGGAGAAAGTCATTTTAGTCATATGGCAGCCCCTAAACTTCCTTTTTCAACAAAAATGTAAGATATTACAACCATGGTCAGCATGAAAGAGTGTGTAGAACTTATATAGGATAGGGACATACATGGAACAAAAATAGAAGTATCCCAAAATGGTCAAGTTCTTTTGTCCCATCAGTTGGTCATAGAAGTATGGATTGGAGAAGGAGAATAAATCAGTTTAATAGAGACCTCTCTACTCCTTAGTTTACTATGAACACAGTATGCTATAGTTGCAAAAATTTTGTCTATATTAGAAAATACTATAGAACTAAGGTTGTCAAACCAAGGAAGGTGATAGATTTTTCTCCAAAGGTTGCAATTGAGAAAAGGAGGGAGATAAATCCGGTTTGGAAAATGAAATAGAACACAGTTAATAAGTAAAACAAAAAGGATGATTCATTGGTCCAGCATGATGCATCCCATGCACAGGTGACATCTTCTAAAGCTTAAGGAGAAGTTGAACCTTAGGGGAGCTAAGCATGACAACATCTTTTTCCCCCAAATTTATGGAAGAATAAGTGATTCAGAGTGATAGGGAAGATTACTAGAATTAAGATTGTGCATATCTGTTGTGGTTGCTTGTAGTGAAAAGGTTTAATCCTTGATTGCATATCAAGCTTAGACATTGTTGGCATATAGATTATTGTGAAAAGGCATATGATTGTAGTTTCACAATTGCATATATATAAGGTTGAGCATGGTTGTAAGTGATAAAGATGATTTGTAGTCAGTCCACACTATGAAAATGAATAAGAGGTTAAAGACAATATGCTACATCAGAACTCATTCATAAAGAAATTGATTCATGTCTTTGTTCAGATTTTAGGTTTGAAAAGGTTTGAGCATATAGTTTATCTCACACAGATATTTGTGACAATACTTTGGTTTAGCATGGAAGGATGAAAATCATTGGATCGGTTGGATAATGAGAATGGTGCAACATAAAAGTGAGATGATGGGTATAACTACATAAGGGTAATGAGGAAGTTATATAACTACAACATAGAAGTTGAACTAGTTAAGATGGATTTAATATTTAGGTTAATGTTGAAGCTAAAAGGACAATGTGCATGGGAACAACAATTGTGTAAGAATAGAGACTTCAAGAGGATTGTTTGATGCAGCGGGCATGAAGGACAAAGAAGATAGTGGTGAATGAAATGCAAAGATAGACAATGCATCAAATCTGAAAGCAAGCTATAATGAGTGGTGAATATGTCATAAGGTGCAAATTTATGATGATGAATTGAATATATAAAATATTGTCATAAAAAAAGTTAAGTCCTCCTATGATGAATTGTGACTATGAGACCTCATGTGTGCAAGTGATTGTTTGTCATCTATCACTTATCAACAAACTTCAGTATTATGGTATGAGGGATTCAAATATGTTAATTTGGCATTTGGGACCTAATCCAATGTCCATATCAGCTTATGGGAGTGACATGTCAGTCTAGATCATGAGGAGAAAATACAATGATACCTTTTTCTATTAAAAAGAATTCATTACAACAACATGAAGAGGATAGCATCAATGCCATAGTCTTTCAAGATTCTCATGATAAGGATAAGCTCTTAAGTTCCAATTTGACTTTGCAAGATGATTATGGAAGACAAAGAGGATGAGGATGGTTTTATAACAGTCATGTTTCTTCCAAAGACATCAAGATTCGAATCATAGTAGTTATAGAGCCCAACAAATGTTATATTAGCTCAAGTGTTGGCATCATAAGACAGGACAACAAGAGCGAAAATGGAAGAAAACAAATGAGCATAAGGAGCATATTGGTCGTGGTTCTCAAGGGGAGATAAGTAGAAGTTGTAGATTTTATATTGTAATAATGGTTCATCTAGTTGTATATTTTATATTGCAATAATGGTTCATCTAGTTGTATATTTTATATTGCAATAATGGTTCATCTATCATATAGGCAATAGAGGTTTATGCAATCATACAAGTACAATAGTTGCAGAAATTTGTTTATTACAGGTACATTGGCAGTAGATGTGTATGATACAGGGGAGAAGAAATGTGCTTCAATTACATAATGTAAAATTATCATAGGTTGAGTGTTTTTCGGTGGTGTTATGAGAGGCTATGTGCAGGTTCAACATCTCTAGTAGAGGAATATAGTCTGAGGGGGAGTTAATTGGTATCATGTGCAAGTAGGTAGTCCCTTTAAAAATCAAATAAATTATTACAAGAAGACTGACCCTTTTCCATCGTTGTCAAAGGGGTAGAGGAAATCTGAGTATTGACATCAATGCTAAAGGGGTTGATTGTTGGCATAATGTTGTCATTAATGTCAACTAGGTCAACTTACAAGTTGCAGATGAAATGAAATGTAGAAAAGAATGAGTTGCATAGGTAATAATGTGTTGAATTCATGTGCTTCAGTGTTGGAATAATGTTTTACATTAGCCTCATAATGGGTTTAATCCATCAAATCTGATTTATCCTTTGTTTCAGATGAGAAATGCAAAAAATTCTTTGTATGGAAGTTTTTCAGTGTGACTTACCTTTTGTCTGAGAGACATCCCTCTATTTCGGTGTGACTTGGTCTATCGCTATGATAGTTTTCAAGCTTCACAGACCTTTGGATGCCACACCGATAAAATCTCTTTTCAGTGTGATATTGTGAGGTTTGGCTGATGATGATGCTTATTCATTGTGACCCTGAGTTCTCTCACCGATATTGGTTCTATTTCGATGAGACCTTGCCCTTCAACAAGACTCTCTTTTATTTTTGGTGGCCTATGAATCTATACCAACATGTTCTTGGTTTGGTGTGACCATTTTCGGGTCTTGGCAACATTATTTTTGGTTTGGTGTGACAATTATTGAGTCTTACCAACATGTCTTCTATTTCGGTATGACCCTGTAGTTTGGGGAGACTTACTTCGGTCCATGTAGAATACATGTGCGATGTCGATATAGTCTTTTTTGGTGTGATGGTTAAAGTGTCTTGTCAACACCATGTATGTTTCATGTGACTCCACTACCTTCATGGCCCCACTTTGTCCCATGTGTATGTTGTTTCCCATTTGGCGGTTGTTGATTGGTCCAACCCGAGTGATGATCTATTCATGTGGGGCCCCATGTTGTTATGGCAATAAAAGTATTTTCAATGAGACCTTGCCTTTCATCAAGACTCACTTTCTTTCTAGTCGACCTTTGGGAATCTCAGTGAAATGACGGTGTCGATGTGACATAATCATTGTCATGTCGACAAAGGGTAGAAATATGTTCCCTTCGGTGTGACTTCGGTTCAATCTTTCCAATATGCCTTTCTATCCATGTAGGGCCCGTCTCTTTTTCTTTATCTAGCATTCTCTGGTTTTGATGTGACATTGAGTACGTCTTGGAGAAGTGTTATTTTTTTACATGACTTTGAGTTTTGGAGTAACTCAAAATGAATTTTGTTGGTCCATGGTGAGACACCAAAATTATCTTTTCGTTGTGATGGATGATGATGTCTTGCTGACAAAGGTTCTTTAGGGTGACATGAGTGGTGTCTTTCCGATACAGTCTTTCTTGTTGGTATAACCTTGTATTTCACCATGTCACCAAAATGCCTCTTGTAAGCCCTTGGAGCTATAGCGATAGAAGTCCATTTTCACTGTGATATGCAACGTATCTTGGTGAAATACTTCAAACAATAGAAATTGACTAATTGACATCAATTTATCCTCTCTAATGGATGTTGACAGATGAGTGGTCCACGTGGATGGCTTAACCAAGGTTGACTCAATGACATAGATAGAAATACGAGGATGTGGAGCATGCAGAATGAGTAAGTTTCCATCTGGATGAAAAAAGAGATGTCATTGGCAGAGATGATTTCATGAATACACCAAATGAGGTAGGTTGTCATCCTATCTGAATTAATCACAGGCAAAAATGGAAGTGTAAAGTGGAAAATTTGGGGCTTAGCAAAGTCACCACTTGGAAAGGAAAATTCACTAAGCCAATTTTCACTTTGAGGACTTTACATTGAAAACAAGGGATGAATCCACTAGATCCAATCCTAAATGATGCAAAGGATTGAATACTAAGTAGATTGATTGTGTTTGGAATGTAATTGACCCTCTTTTGTAAGTTGACTAGTCAAATTAAGACTAAGTGTTGGAAATAAAGACAAATATGAGAAAACAACGAGCTACAAATTTAGGATTCAGTCATGCACCTGGATCTGAGAAGTTTGAGATGATTCAAAGCTACTTTATGAAATTTGCCAAAATTAGTAGGGAGTGTGTTTCTGAACTAGGTCACTCTCCCATCGGTCCTCTAAACTTTTTGCATGTCGAAAAGAGTTTTTCCATCTATACAAATAAAGCTTAATTCCAGAAGTACAGTTGCGCACCTACTTCTTGCACACAAAAGGAAAGGGAAATGCGTTGCAAATAGGGGATTTCCTTTATGTCAAACCCTGATTTTGGAACTAACCAAGTGGTTTAAATAATGTAATTGAAATGATTGAAAGTATAAATCCTCCTCTTTGAGGGGATGTTGAATTGATTGAAAATTAAATGCTTATACCTCCTTGTGAAGGTTTTCTTGCCTCCACATCAAATTATGATTTCATGAAGTAAAATTATGATCTCCTCTTCAATGCTTGAAATCTTGACTCTATTTCTACTCCAAAGCTTGAAGGAAGACTGAAAAATGCTCAATTTCTCTTGAATGCTCTAATGCTTGATTGAATTCCATGATCTTGTCAAATGAGAGGTAAATCGCTCTTATATACTTGCCCATAAGATTAATTGATTAATTTTCTAACTTGAGCCAACATAGAGGGGATTTTCCCACTTCAAATTTGAGATAGGTCAAGGGAGGGATCCAAATATGGGTCTCCATTAAGGGGAACCAAGGCGTCACACCCTGGTCCTGCCCTAATTTGGGGTAGGATCAAGGTGCAGCCAAGGTGCTTTATTGAGTTGAATGAAGTTTTTGACATGTGTGAGCATAACCAAATCTCTGATCGAGCTGAGGGGTGCAAACACTAAGGCGAAGACCCAAATGAAGTCAAAAATTGCAAGGGGGTGCAATTTTAGGATGTTATAGGAAGAAGGTCGCATTTAATGGGAGCATATTACAAATAATTGTGTGGATCCTAAAGATCAGAAGATCTTTTGTCTGTAGGATCTCATAGCCATGAGAATGGAAGAATATCTCTAGTCGACAAGACAACAAGGACAATGGGCAGATGTGGATTACTAAATGCAATAATATAATCTCTAAATCAATCCAATAATGGAGAGTGAAGCATTTAATAAGGGTAGCTAATCAGTCTATGATCTGATTTTCCTTGAAGCTCAAACAGTTCATATTTGAATTCTTTTTGGAGGGAAAGTAATCAATGAACAAAGATGTCTATCATGTGTGAAACTGAGGCAGATAGATAAGGGTGTGTGAAAAGGTAATGTGTATGAGATTGTGTGTAGAAGAAGAGTGAGTGTAAGCAGAGTGAATGCATATCAGAGAGTACTGAAGAAAGTGGAATGAGAGCAGAAGACAAAGACTAGAAGAATCTAATGTTGAAGTGTTGTGTGTGAGTAGAAAAGAAGTAGAGCAAAAGATAGAAAAGGGAGTGTGTAAAAAGGAGAGGATGCTTGTGTGTCAAGGATGAATGAAAAAGTGAGAACAGAGAGGAAGAAAAAGGGAATGGATGTGTGCAAAAAAATAGTGTAAGATGTGTGAATCCAAGTAGAAGACCTAAAGAGAAACGACTGAAGGGAAAAGTGTTGATTGGAGAGATAGAGAAGAGAAGAGACAAGAAGAAGAGAAGTAGTGAAGAAATTTGAGAGAAGAGTGTTGAGTGCAGAGGAGAAGTGAGTTGTTGAAGAATAGTGAGGAGTGTATGTTGATCAGAGATACTACAAAGACAAACAAAGAGGGGAGTTGGCCACACCAATTAAAGATGAGGTGAGAATATTGTATCAAGCAGAGATCTGATTGGGTTATGCGGAGATAAATAAAAATCAAAAAGTAGAAAAAAAAAATGTATTGCAGAGGCAGAGGGGAAGAGAAGAGATATTTGAGTATCAACATAGCTCAGTCGTTAGGCAAGCATAACCATTTAGTTCAAAGGGTTAGAAAATCTCATCTGCAACAAGGTGTCTCATAGTATTTAAAATAAATCATTGTCTTTATAATCATCGTAGTGGGTGCTCGGATTAGGGGTAGGTACTCCTTTGAGTAGGTGCTCATAAAAATCAAGGGTTGGTGCTCCTTTGGGTTGGTGCCCATAAACATCAGGAGTTGGTCCTCCTTTGGGTTGGTGCCCATAATGTTGTAATCAGATTTTTCATTCTGAGGCTGGATTAGAGCAGTAGTCTCTAGCAACATTTCTCACTAAGGTTTTTCCCCAACGTGGGTTTTTCAATGTTGCTTGACCTAGGTTTTTAGAGCTTTAATCTTTTAGAAGGTTTCAATTTTTTAATTATCACTGATTCACCCCCCCCCCCTCTCAGTGACCTATTGTGTTCCTTCGTATGTTGCTAATAATAGCAACACCAAACTATAACTAATCTTTTGTTCTAAGTACTCCAAATTTCTACAAACACCTTAAGGAAAGAACACAAATGCAAAGATCTTTTGCACAAGTACAATCTTTGGGTGAGATTGTCTTTAGAGACTCTTAGACCCATTACTCTTGAGCCTCAATCTCCTTGTTTTATCAACCTTGGATATTTCACCTTCTTTGGTTTACCGGCCTCTAAAGGAAAATAGCTTTTGCCTATTAAAAATGACCAGATAGAATGAATCCAAATGGAAGCAATTCCATGCATATATGAAATCACTTTTAGAATTCAAATTCGAACAAAAATGAGTGCCAAAAATCCCACTCCTAAGGAAAGGAAAGTTTCCTCTTTCCAAGTGTCTCCAAACTCCTACAACTCCCAAGGAAACTTGTCATTTGCCAGCAAATGTCAAATGGGCAATGAAACTCAAAATGTTGCTAAAATAAGACCTTTTAAAAACCCACATCATCACTTGAGTAGAAAATTAAAAACAACATATTTGATGATAAATAATTATTGTTGATTTGATTAAATCACCCCAAAAGATATTATTTTCCAATCTTATCCAAAAGTCCTTATTTACTACTTTTGGAAAGTTGAGATTACTAAAAATAGAAAGTATTGATTTTGGAAAGGGAACATCATGAATATTAATTAAATAATCTTTCCAAATGTATCCTGTCATAGTTGACTTACTATTTTTAGCCAATGGGGACTTAGTAAGTGTTATTTTTAGAAAAAAGGACATGACAAATCCTCCCTTCCCAAAATTGCTTGTCTTCAAGCAATTGCAAACATGTAACTCCAAAATCTTGATGCCAAAATAACCTATTGTATACACATAAAAATGGCTAGGAGCAATTAAATAAATATTGTATATTTATTTAATAATTATTCTTCTATTAAATAGTTAATTTGAAAAGATTAATTTATTTAATTCATTTCGTGTCTTTCTATTAATTAATATTCTATTTAATTATCCTTTTAACCAAGTTAATTAAATATCATATTTAATTATCTCCTCCAATCAATTAAATATTCTTATATTTAATGGTTATTCTCCTATCCTATAGTCTCAAATATTAAATAATTTCTTAAATTATTTAATCTTTCTTATCCAACACACCCTTCCATCTCCACTTCATCTTCCCTTTGCCAACTCATCCATCATGTGGCTAAGGAAATTAATATTTCTTAAATATTGATTCAGCATTTATCTTCAACTTCCAAATTTAATGAATTGCCATGGGGAGTTTTCATGGAAACTGGTGCTTGGCTTCCCTGGAGAAGTGAGTGCCGAGGGTGGAGCTAGTGGGATCAAACATCTAAATATCCTCTTTGAATAGCGTAGCCTCGGGGGAAACCCCATGTGAGATTCAACAACTATTGTCTCAACCTGCCATAAGATTTGTACTTGCTTGTGCATTTTGTTTATTAAACCTTGTGTCTTCTATGTCTGTTACATGTTCCAAATGGTCAAAAAATTGAAGAAAATTATTGTCTACAAGTGAGCAAAAATCCAACAAATTGCTGAAAAAAAAAATTGATCAAAAGGGTAATACAAAAGCTCTCCAACATTTGAAACACTAGATCAAAACTAGAGTGTCAAAACATTCGTATCATTCTGAAAGTAGATTTGTCTCTAAACCATCACGTATTTTCAAACTAGCTCAACAACAAGGTCATTAATCCAACAGGTTATTCCTAAGAGATTTCTAAAAGCATTAAAATTCAACAAGCTATTGATTCAAACATCTTAAGTGCAAAAAAATCAACATCATTGTCAAGCCTCTCATTGGGATAATCAAATCCTCTATCACAAAGCTTGATCAATCTATACTAGGTTCATAATCTTGGATATATCTTTCCTATTTTGAACCTAGGTTATATCAAAATCAGAATCGCACCAACATTGGAATCAAACAAACTTGTAAATTGTCATATGCTTATATGACTTTTAAGTATCACCTTAAGAAAAGAAAACCCAGTTATAAAGCTACTTAGAAAAGAATAAGTTTCTTGTATATCAATCGAAAGATCTTATTAAAACATAGAACATTCCTACACCATTTTCATCACTACTTATGTGGTTGTGGTAAAGAGTTTGATGGAGAAATTTTGCAAATACGTGGTTTTCAACAAAGAGACGCTTTATCACAACGAACAAACAACAGCGGTAAAATAAACAAAGCATATCTTCCTAAACCAATTATCACTTATTGACTTTGTCCTTTGGAAATTTCAAAAAAATTGAAATAATCACATGCCAGTTTGGACTAGAGCTCACTACAAACAACTTAGAAAACAACAACAAATGGAGGAAGAAGATAATCTTGTATTTCAAACTTTTGGGTTTACCGTTGTTGACGAAGAAGCAGTCAATAGCACCATTAGAAACCTTGAGCAAGATTTCAAATTTGATAGGCTAATGGAAAAATTATTGGCAAAGCAAAAAGAGAAATATCTCTTGATGTTGGCAAAATATGGAGCTAAACTACCACAAGACTTTAACATAGAAAGCTTGAAACAAGATGTGGAGGCAAGTAACACCCAAAACACAGATGATCCAAATAATGAAGATGTGAACAAAGAAAGTCATGAAGAAACAAGGAAAGAAAGGGATGACACAAGAAAAGAGCGCAGTGATAAAAGAACTCACGAAGACACAAGGAGAAACTATGTGGATAATCCATTGTTAAACCTTACTCAACAAATGCAAGCTCTACAACAACAGATACAAGACATGCAAAATGGAACAAGCTCCAAGAAGCATTCATTAGAAGTAGATGCCCATATTCGTTCGATAAGAATTTGAATATGATACCATTTCCGCAACATTACGAGATTCCTAAATATGACAAATACGATGGAAAATCCGATCCTCAAGATCACATTAGGGATTTTTGTACTATGAGCATGGAATTTGCTCACGATGAAACTTACCTTATGTGTCTTTTTCCTAGGAGTTTAAATGGACAATCAATGGAGTGGTTTTCAAGATTACCATCTGGAATCAAATCTTTTGAATAACTTGTGAATAGATTTATTTCACAATACTCCTACAATATAAGGAACAAGATAACAATGTTGGATCTCTGCGATGTTAAACAAAAGAATGGTGAATATTTTATGATCTTCTTACAATGATGGAAACACATGTTTAATAGGTATCCCGGAGATGTACTTGATCAAGAAAAAATGGACATATTCATTGATAATCTTATCAGTGAAATGAGTTATTGACTAAGAATGCAATGCCCTCCCTCTTTTGCCAAAATGATGGAGAATGGTCTGAAAATAGAGAACGAGGTGGTAAAGTAAGCAGAGCTAAAACTTTACAATAATTTATACAACAACAACAATAACAATGACAAACCTAAATTCTAGTCAAAGAATAGGAATGTCAGTAATGAAGGGAATAACGATAATAGTGCTACAAAACAACAACAACAACCAATTTTTAATCCATCAAGTCAAATCCCAAGCAATAACAATCCAGAAAATAATAAAGCCAATTCCTTCTTCTCTAATCCTCAGAGGAAATTCACAAACATTGGAGAACCTTTGGAATCATCTCTAAAAACTTTGTTTGCCAACAAATTGATTGTTTTACTAGAAGCAAGAAGTTATGAACCACCAGTCAAGCCAAATTGGTGGAATGACAATCATTTTTGCAATTACCATCGGAATAAAGGACACCAAACAAATGATTGTCAAAGATTTAAATACCTTATCCAAGATCTAATCGATAATGGAACCATAACAGTGGATAGCCTTAAGACAAACGAATCACACCTAGCTTTCAAAACTCCACTTCCAAATTATGACAAAGGTGAACCATCCCAATTAAAAGATGACAAAGGAAAATCCAAAGTAAATTACACTTATACCTATGACGATGTGGTAAATGTTATCATTGTTAAAGATAATCCATCTTCAAACCCAATCAATGTTATTATGAGAAGCAAAATAAAAGTTGCCTTTCCAGGTATAGCAAAAGACCCAACATCTACTTCACAACAATACAATTTAGTAGAGCAATTACAAAGAATACCCACTCAAATATCAATTCTGGAACTTCTCAAGGTTTCACCTATGCATAAAGAAATTTTGGAGAAAGCTTTAGTGGAAACAATAGTTTCAAAAGATTTGGATATAGATCAGTTCCAAAACATGGTAGGACACCTTATAGCTCCTCATTGCTTATCATTTTCTAAAAATGATGATGCATCCTTGCAACATCCTCACAATGCTCCCTTACATGTTGAAGTCACCATCAATAAAACTCGTGTCAAATGTGTACTCATAGATGGAGGAGCCGACTTAAAAATTTATGCATTAAGTTTGATAAAAGCTTTGGGATATTCAGAAAATGCAGTAGACCCAAAAAAGAAAATAACCATCAAGGCTTATGATGAAGCAGAATGTTCTTCTAAAGGAACTGTTGTGCTACCAATCAAAATAGGACCTATGGAAAGGAATACATTGTGTCAGGTTTTAGATTTGAACCTCTCTTACAACATTCTTCTAGAAAGACCATGGATTCACAAGATGCAAGCAGTTCCTTCTACATATCATCAATGTGTAAAATTTCCTCATGAAGGACAAGAGATCATTGTAATTGCAGATTCTAGTCAATATTGCAATAATTTGAGGCCAACGCAAGATACAAGAGTTCCACATAACAGAGAATTAATATATCCTACCAAAGAAATTCAAGCAAAGTTATGGGAAAATTTTGAGGAAAAGCTCAAATTAAATGATGAAGGAATGGGAAAATATTCTTTGCATAATTTTCCACTTTCCCCTAAGTCATATGGAAAGCCTATAGATATTCAATCAAAGACATCAGAAAGATCAAAACATATGTTTAAAGGAACATTTGTTAGTGCTGGAACTCTTAAAGAAGAAAATGAAGACAAAGACATTCTTGGTTGGTTGTACAAGGATGAAGATAAAACTATAGCAATAGTAGCAGAAGTCAATATTCCCATGAAACAATATGGCAAAGGTTATGAAATCATGCAAAAAATAGGATATGAAGGGAACGGACCAATTGGTAAGCGACATCAAGGTATTTCAGAACCTATTTGTCCACACTCACAATCTGAAGAAGATAAATCTGGGCTTGGATATCTAAAATCCAATCAAAAGCAACATAATCATCAATAGCAAAAATGGAGAAAAAAATCAGTCTCTAAAGAAGAACAATGGCAACAAAAGCTACATCAAGTGGCAAAAATAGTAATCAATAAACAAAAGAAGCAAGAAGAAAATGAAAAGAAAGAAGAGGAGATTACCATTAAAGGTAAAGAAGAATTTTGTCAACAAGTTCTGGAAATACAAAACAATGCAAAATCTAAACAAGATATTCCAGAAGCAGTGAAAATAGAGATGGTAGAAATCAAGGAACTCTTTGCACCGTACAACATTCCTGTATGGTATAGTGGAGTAATCCTAGATCATGATTCAGAGATAGATTCAAATGAGTATGAGTGGGGTCCAAATTTCTTATCTACTACATCAAGTAAGGAATGCAACCAAGACCAAGCAGATATCATGAAAGAATACTTGTCTATTACAAAACAAAAGATGGAGTTAGAAACAAGGCAAGGAAAACTCAGAATTCAGAGAAAATAGGTGTATGCAAAAAGGAAAGGGAATGACAAAGACAAAGAAGTAATTCCACAAGAAATACAAACAAGGATAGATCAAGCATCTGCAAATATAAGATTTTTATCAAAAGACAAACAAGATGTACTCATATGTGGCAGAGCCATAGAAAAATTAAGAGATAGTCAAGTTGGATTGACTATTAGTCCAGAAGAAGTTGATCTTGAAAGGAGACAAAATATAGCAAAAGAATCCTCTTTATCATGTACACAAGTATGTCAACTCCAAAAAACAAATGAGGTCAATCAAGAAGATATTTGTAGTATTAAAGATGTGTGTGTTGATATAATCCATTCATTTAAGGGACAAACATCGGTTGAAGAACCACTTGAGTGTGAACTAAAAAATACTAATATTGATTTTGTTAGATCCAATTGGGAGACGCTTGGGAAAGACAATTCTCAAAAAAATTTAATCTATGAAAGTACCTATTCTATGCCAAATTATGATCATTATGTCATGAACGTTGAAACACCTAATGATGACAATGATTATGATTTACCCTTCCTCATCCTGAACTAATTGATTGGGATAATTTAGACAACCCTGAACTGAATATCTTTTCCAATGATCATGACTTAGTCGTGTACCTTAATGTTGTCGAACCCATCGCACCTAAGATATCTTCCATTGTAGAATCAAGTAATGTTTCTCGTAGTCAGGAGAATGCCAAACACTCCAGTCACAAAAGCAAAATAAAACAAGGAAAGAGACCTATTGTTGAAAATTATTTCATGGCAACACTAGATCAATCAAAAGAGTAAATAAAGGATATATCTGATGGTGAGAACCTCTTTGAGGCACCAGAAGATGGAAAGTTTGACATTCTTCCTGCATATTTTCAAGAGAGATTTGCTATCCTGATAGAACCAACAGAAGTAGTAAACATTGGTACATCAAAGGATCCTAAAATACTTCATTATGTTGCCTCATTATCAGAAGAAGAGAGGAAAGAATAATGGAATTCTTTAAGCAAAGACAAATAAATTTTTCTTGGTCCTATGCAAATATGCCAGGACTTAATCCAGATTTAAAAGCAAAACCAGTTAAGCAGAAGCTAAGAAATATGCATCCACACATTGCTCTTCTTGTAAAAACTGAACTGAAGAAACTATTTGAAGTGGGTTTTATAAGACCTGTTGCTTATCCAGAATGGGTTTCAAGTATTGTACCAGTGTCCAAACCAGATAAAAGCAGAAGAGTTTGTACAGATTTCAGAGATCTAAATAAAGCATGTCCAAAAGATGATTTCCCACTACCAAACATTAATATAATAGTGGACTTGTCAGCAGGGCATGAAATGTTTTCATTAATGGATGGCTTCTCGGGATATAATCAAATAAGAATTGCACCTGAAGATCAAGAAAAGATAGCTTTCACCTGTGCATGGGGAACATATTGGTGGAACGTTATGCCATTTGGGCTTAAGAATGCATGAGAAACTTATCAAAGGGCCATGACGACAATTTTCCATGATATGATGCATACATTTATGGAAGACTATGTCGATGACATACTTGCAAAATCTCATACAAGACAAGAACATTTGAACATCTTAAGCAAGATTTTTGGCAGGCTGGAAAGATATCAATTGAGATTAAATCCAAAGAAATGTGCATTTGGGGTAACCTCTAGAAATCTCCTTGGGTATATTATATCAGCTCGTGGAATTGAAGTAGATCCTGAAAAAATCAAAGCCATCATGGAGATGGAGTCACCTAGGAACATAAGTCAATTGCAATATTTACAAGGAAGATTGCAATCAATCAGGAAATTTTTCTCTCAGTTAGCAAATCGATGTATTCCATTCACCCATCTTCTACATAAAAATATTCTATTCAAATGGGATCTAAAATGTAAAGAAGCTTTCTTGCAAATAAAAAAATATCTTATGAGTCCTCCAGTACTGCTATCACCAACCAAAGGGAAACCATTGTTGCTCTATATTTCAGCAACAAATGTATCATTAGGAGCTCTCCTAGCTCAACATGATGAAGAAGGAAAAGAAAGAGCAGTTTATTATATCAGTAGAATGCTTGTTGGTTATGAATTAAATTATTCCTCAATAGAAAAGACATGTCTAGCAGTTGTATTTATAACTCATAAGTTGTGGCATTAAATGTTGATTCATTCTGTGAAACTAATAGCAAAGATAGATCCACTCAAATATTTGTTGAGCAAGTCAAATTTGATAGGGAGACTAGCCAAATGGGTTATGATACTGAGTGAATTTGATATAGAGTATGTTGACCAAAAATCTATCAAGGGATAAGTGATCATTGATCAATTGGCTGATGCACCTTTATAAAATGACATGCCTTTGCACATAGAATTTCCTGTTGTAGATATCTTAATAGTAAGTAGAAACTTTTGGAAATTGTACTTTGATGGTTCTTATACACAATATGGATCAGGTGCAGGAATATTTTTCATCACACGTTAGGGACACACAATTTTGAAATCATATAGACTGTGGTTTCCATGAACCAATAATACTGCATAGTATGAAGCATTGGCTATTGGACTTAAAATGGCCATTGAATGGAACATCAAAGAAATACATGTCTATGGTGATTCACAACTTATCATCAATCAAATAAATCATGAATATCAAACTAAGGATGATAAGATCATGCCATACAAACAGCTAGTAGAGGAGTTTAAAGAACACTTTAAAGAAATATCATTCACTCAGATTCCAAGAAATGAGAATAAAGCAGCAGATGCAATGGCTACAATAGCATCTCTCTTACAAAATAAGGAGAATCAACAACATTACGAATTTCTTGTGGAAGATATCTTAACCCCTACCATCCAATCTCAACATGCCTACTGAATTCACCATATATCAGGAACCAGTCAATCCTCATACAGTCAAACTTATCAATATTTAAAAGAAAATATCCTTCATCTTGACTTATCCTACAATAACAGAAGGAATTTTATCTATCAATCCTCTCGCTATACCATTATTGTTGATATCCTATATAGGCATGGTTTAGATGGTACTTTATTGAGATGTCTTGAACAATAAGAAACTGAGAAAGTTCTTAATGAGATTCATGCAAGTATTTGTGGCACACACTCAAGTGGTTTAACATTGGCTAAGAAACTTCTTTGTAGGGGTTACTATTGGCCTACTATGGAGAGAGATTCATTCACATATGCTACAAAATACAAACAATGCCAGATCCATGGGAATCTCATTCATGCACCAGCACAAGAGTTATATCCTATGACAGGATCATGGCCATTTTCTCAATGGGGCCTTGATTTAGTAGGAAAGATAAATCCCTCATCTTCTAATGGACATAATTTTATTCCGATGCTACTCAATATTTTACTAAATGGATTGAAGCAATTCCTTTAACAATAGTGACAGGAAAACAAATATCATCATTTATTTTGAATTATATAATATGTCGCTATGGAGTTCTTATGACCATTATCACTGATAATGGAAGACCATTCAAAACTCAAGATGTGAAGGAGCTATGTGAACAATTTCATATCCAACATAGGTTTTCTACTCCATATTATCCATAGGTAAATGGTCAAGTTGAAGCATCAAACAAAACTATCTTGAAAATCTTGAAGAAAACAGTCAATGAAGCTGGAAAAGACTGGCACATTCAGCTAAATCCTACTCTTTGGGCATACCGAACTAGTATCTGCACTCCAATAGGGGAAAATCCATATTGTTTGTTCTATGGCTTAGAAGACATACTACCTATAGAAGTAGAGATACCTTCTCTACGAGTATCCTTTCAAGGTCTTATACTATAAGAAGAAGAATGAGTCTCTCAACTCCGGGAACTTGAACTGATTCAGGAACGTCGCCAAAATGCAATAGATCATTTAAAGGTATATCAACAAAGAATGGCAAGAAGTTATAACCACATGGTCAAGCTGCACATTTTTCAGATTGGCGATATAGTTCTAAGGGAGAATCCAATAAATTAGCAAGACTGAGATAAGAAGGGAAATTTTGAACCAAATTGGCTAGGACCTTTTGTCATAGTAGCAACATATGGATTAGGAGCATACAAGTTGTCTACCCCTGAAGGTGATTGGTTTGATGAACCTATCAATTCTATTCATCTCAATAAATTCTATGCTTGAGATATAAAGTCCTGAAACAAATTCAATAAAAAGCATATAAATTCCTAAAAGGAATTTTAAAAAATAAATAAATAAAATACAAAATATGGAAAAAATGCAATAAATTTAGATGGTGAAAACCTGGTAAACAGACGCTATCAAAAAAGTGAGTTCCTCCATCTATGAGATTGCTTTGCGCACCTATCCACTTCATCATATCCAATCTATCACTTTCATCGTATCCTAGCTTATCCATTCCATCTTTCACATCCATTGCTCTGAACCATTAGCAGAAAATATGCAGCTTACCAACAGTTATAAATCTTTGACATACTTATCATAGTCACTGTCCTAAATCTTATCAGAAGCAATCAATTTGCATTTGTATCCCTCCATGGTTTGGATCTTGATCAATTCATACATCCATAATAAAGTTTTGTTTCCGTTGGGGGCAAAATCCTAATTTCTTTTGCTAAGGTGATCTTTTGAATCTTTGAAAATCCCAAAACATTTAAAAAACTTAGAAAAACCAAAAACACCTAGGGTTTTGAAATAGATAACGAGCAACAAAGCAATGAAAACCAAGGCATTTCATCAACAACTAAATTGTGAAACACATAAAATGAAGAATCAATTAGCAAGTAATAAAGGATTATCAAAGATCATTCATCAAGATGATTATATAAGTTAATAACCATAATAACATGTGAATGACATACAAGATTCAGTGTTTATATGTTGATTTTATTCCTAATCATGTACGCTATGTGACTCAAGGATGTCCATGACTAGAGAAGCTATGATGGGGCATGATTATTTTCTTTGATTTTTGTCTGTGGTGTATCTCTTACTAGGATATGTACTTATCTCAATATATGATCGGCAAAAGATTAAGGAGGACGTTCCAAGTAATGCATGAAAGGAGATAATCCTTGTATGTTCTGCAAGCAATACTCAGGTCAACTTGATCCATTATATCAAGTTGCTTGTATTAACTTGCTATATCAAAATCCATGTAAGAAATACTCAAGTTATCTTGAATCATTATGTCAAGTTTCTTGTATTTTGTTACAACATTTTAAAGCTCAATGATGAAATCAAGCACTGTTACAAGATAACATATGAAGAATGGCAATATCATTTTTAGTTAGATCATTTCATTAGCTCATTATTCATCTGCATTATAAGCATTCAATGTCAGTTGCATTATAAGCATATCATTTAATTAACAAATAAATGGTCATGAATAAAGATTGAGTATACTTGGACAAACAAAAACAATTTGCATTTAATCATCATCCATTTCATTTATCTGCATTCAAATCATTGCATTAATTGCATTCAATTAAGTGCATTTCATTCATCATGTAGTGTATCATCATTATTAATTGCACTATCATTAAAGCTCATTAACAATCATTTAGTTTCATCTTTGCACTTATATTCGTAATCATTATAAGCATTACATATAAATCAAAAAAACAAGTCAATCTTTCATTTGCATTTCCATATAGATCATTGCATTTGCATCATTTAAGTTAGTAATCATTTTCATTTGCATCCAAAATCAAAAACATTTATCATTGCATCATGTCGATCATTATCATAAAGAAAGAAAATATCATAACATCATCCATATAATCAATGCATATAGATCATCATCAAATAGAGTAACATGCATAAAGATCATCATCCATCTAATCATTACATCCATGTAATCAATGCATATAGATCACCATCAAATAGAGTAGCATGCATAATAAAGATCATCATCATATAAAGTTCATGTCTGCATATAGAATCATCATAAAAACAATAAAAAGTCCAAGTATACAATGATATCAGATAAACAATACAAGTGTCGCCAAATCAAGTCAAAACTGTCCTATACCACTACCACTTGACTATGTCTGTCTTTGTGGATGTGGGCAAGAAGATCCTCCAGATACCTGTCTCCCATGATCACCACTCCTCTGAGGAGGTCCCATGACCCCACCACTGCTAGCATCCATCAACATGGTGGTATGATAGCTACCAGCTCTCTGCCTCTCTGCAACTACCTCCTCATATTGTCGTCACTAGTGGGAAGTCTCCTTCCTAGCCCGAACTAATGCTCTAATAGTGTCAGCCGAGAGAGTACCTGATCCAACCTGTTGAATATGATCAAGAAGGCCCTAAGTATCCTATTGTCTCCTAACAGCTCTATCCCTCTCAGCCATGAAAGTCTGTACCTATGCTCGAAGCTAATCAATCTGTGCTCTAAGACTATCATTGGTCTCCTACTAAGGCATATCATTCTCTAGTGCAACCTGCTCTGGCAAATCCTGTTGTAGTGCATGAACCCCAATCCCCTCCTCACCACCTCCCTATCCACCTGCTGGCATCTTAGTCTGAGTAGCTCTCAGAACCTGTCGTCTAATAAGTGGAACATGATCCTCTGGATCCTCATCATCTCCACCATGAGTTGAAATAACTCTAGGGTCTGGTTGAATCTGACCAAAATCAATGCATCTCTCACAACCCCCATCCAATCCAGTCATCATGCCTCCTCCTATCAATGGAAACCTTCTCGGTGCTCTCATCCTCGCCCTGCCATGCTCCCTCCCAATCTGTCCAACATCCCTCCCACCCATAAGATGTGGTCTCCAAATCCTTCCAACCGATCCAAACAGTCCTCCACGGACTCTCAATCGACTTCCCCTTTGTCCAGCTCTCCTACCACCACCACCTCCATCTCCACCCTCATCTCCATCTCCCCCAGCCTCTTGAGCAACTCTGAGCTCTTGTCTCCATCTCCATCTCCTAACACCTGGATCATCTGAATCATCATCCTCATCTCTTGAGCTAGGAGGAGGATCTACTGGATCAGTAATACGAGGAAATGGACGTGCTAGTATATACTGAGCATACTCTGTAGTAACACCAAGATCAAGAATGTGAAATCTCATATCATAAGCCACTCTTGGAGTAGCAAGAAACTCTACGTGATCAATCTCAACTAACAATGAAGGTCCCCAATCTTGCCTATCTCTGTACTACCTAGCATATACCATCACACCAGTAGGCATAGGCTGGATGATCCCAAACTGTCTAAGAATGTGACTAATCAACTGTCGCTCAATAATATAAGGAGTCCAACCAATGAGATATCTACTCTGCATGATAAATGGTAATGTTCGTACATCATCAATCCATGGCTCACAATCAACATATGGTCTCCAAGTAATGTTATCTAATGGTTCAAGCACCCAATGCCAATACTCCATCTTACCCATCTTATGCTAAGTAAGGATGCCTACATAAAAATACACATACGACCATCTCTCTCCATGAAGTCTGTGATAGATAGGTTGAGTAATAGCAATGTGCTCCCAGCACCATATTTGCAATAATGTGCATCTTGTAGACAAACTAGCACTCTCATCATACACCACCGGATGAAGATCATGATATAAATGTGAAAGCATACAAACACCCCAAGCATATCGAGTAGGATGTTGCATCATACTCAGGAGAATCTCACCCCATCCAATAGCAAAACCTCACAATCGCCTATCAGGACAAATAAATCCTCCAATCAAACCAGCAAGAATCACAAGAAGAGTCTCGTAATACATAACCATATCCTCCCATCGGATCTGTCCTCTAGCAATGCTATCATCAACAAAAATGGCTCTGTAAGCCTTTTTCCCAACATGATCCTGAAAATCATACTGCACTAACTCACTAGTCACTGGGATGTGCAAGATCCTATAGACATCCTCGAGTGTCACACTAATCTCACCCATGGGTAAGTGGAAAGTGTTATGCTCACTGTGCCATCTCTCAGCTAATGTCATCTATAATCCTCTATTATGTGTAATCTCAAGCATATACAACAGATGACGTAAACCATAGGCATCTATATGTCTAACCTTTGCTTGTGTCAACTCTGGCACTAAATGATGTACTGCTGGTAATTTCTCCTGACACTAGAGAACATCAATTTTCTCCTATTTATCAAGAGAATCAAATCAATCATCACTTATCTATCTATCAAATCAAAGCGATCACTAATCTGTCAAATCTATCAAAATCAAATCAAAGCGATCGCTAATCTATCAAATATATCAAATCAAACTCAAGCAACTTACACTATCAAATCAATCAAATCAAACTTAAGCAACTTAAGCTATCAAATCATTTTAAAACCTATCAATCATAGTTTTCTATCAATCACTGAGTTCAATCAAAACTCTGCTAAGCTCTTGCATCAGAAACTAAATCAGTTTCTTAGAGCTAATCTATCAAAACAAATCAAATTGATCTATCCAACAACATCAATCAATCAATCAAGTCCCTATTCATCATACACGTGCATCAAACACGTTAAATCTAATCATCAAAGTGATTTTAGCTTTTACATCTATCAAAAACATTAAATTTTGAGCATATGCACTATCTTATTGAGCAAAAGTGCTAAAACAAAGCATATGCGCTAACTTTTTCAACAAACATGTTAACCCTATGCACGAATGCGCGAAACATGCAGAAGCGCTACAACACAATGCATATGCGCTAACAAACAATTCATAAGCGCTAACCTATGCATATGCACTAATATCCTTAACATATGCGCTATTATAATGAGCATATGCCCTATCACATGCAAATGTGCTAAACCTAATGGCATATGCACTAAATCTAAATGCAAAAGCGCTAACCTAATACTGAAAATCACAAAATAAAATTCAAAATTTCAAAAATGCGCCTAAAAACATGAAAAGTTGCATGATGAGTTGAAAACAAAGCTCGGGATAAGATACATACCGGATACCCATACTCAGGAGGTTATTGATATCATCTAACACGCTCAAATCGATGGTTCTCCATAGGAATCACCATTTCACCACCTCACCAAGAATTTTTTCTTCACAAGCTGGCAAGGATAACAATGAAATTAAAATTAACCTTGGTTAATTTTATATTTACTATTTGAAGAGTAATTAATGCTATTCAATGAGGCAATTTAATTTGTTTTTTACAAATGAATTTAATTAATGGGACTTTTTTTTATCAATTATCATGAGATCAATCATTCAAACCAAATTTTTCAACAATTTCACGATCAATCTCCTGAGGGGGCACACAATCTGGATTTATAATCTTCGTCAGGTGCACTATTGAGACTTGATTTAATCTTTGAAACAATGTTGTCTCGACATCATTTCAAAGAGGGGCAAAATGTATACACATAAAAATGGCTATGAGCAATTAAATAAATATTCTATATTTATTTAATAATTATTCTTCTATTAAATAGTTAATTTGAAAAGATTAATTTATTTAATTCATTTCGTGTCTTTCTATTAATTAATATTTTATTAATTAATTCATCTATTCTATTCCTCTAAAATAATTAAATATCTAATATTTAATTATCCTTTTAACCAAGTTAATTAAATATCTAATATTTAATTATCTCCTCCAATCAATTGAATATTATAATATTTAATGGTTATTCTTCTATCCTATAGTCTCAAATATTAAATAATTTCTTAAATTATTTAACCTTTCTTATCCAACTCACCCTTCCATCTTCACTTCATCTTCCCTTTGCCAACTCATCCATCATGTGGTTAAGGAAATTAATATTTCTTAAATATTAATTCATCATTTATCTTCAACTTCCAAATTTAATGAATATTGTGTACCTACACATATTTCATAACCATCTTCTATATTCTCTCCAACACCCCTTACATCTTAGGAAGGACTTGAGTCCACTTGTCCTCTCATGCCTAAATTTTCTCCAACCATCCCTAGATTCCCTTAGTCAGCAACCCAGTCAAGGTGAGATGAGTGACACTTGTCTTCTCCTTCCCCCTTTCTCTCAACCTTCACCTTTTCTCATAGTCATCCAAATCTGAAGATCTGATCATGACCATTGATCTAGGCCACATCATCTTATCCTCTCAAAGTCTATAAAATCAAGAGTTTTAGTTGAGAAAGAGTTAGTCTTCAAGTTAGACTTCAAGAGACTTCAAGTGCATTTTCAAGCAAATCATTTGTAAAACTTATGCATCTGTGAGTTTTAATCTTGAAGCAAATAGAAATTATCATATAGCATAATCATTTTAGCATAATCATGTAGCATTGCATATCATAGTATCAGTTATCAGTCCATTCTTCATATGCCATCTTGGAAGCTATCAGTGCATTCTCTAAGAGCACACCATCTGCAACCGAGAACAATGGAGTTAAGACACAATGAGATATAAATCATGAAGGTAATATTAGTATTTTTATTTCATATTTATTTCATGTAGTTTCATTGGTTGATTTTGGATTTCTTGTAGCATTTCCATTTGTATTTTGTGAAACTAAGTTGTTACAGGTAGCATTCTGAGGATGAAATTCAAGTCAACACACCTATCATGACAAAATACATAGCTAACCTTGACTTTGTATCTATGTAATGTGCCATGTTCTTTCCAAGCATCTTGAAATTTCCTTGAAAAACATGTATGTGCTCTATAATTTTGTGAAGATGATATTCAATATCCAATGTCTTACTTCATACTACCAATATTTTTTTATCATTCCTTGAATCTTTTAAAATTAATAAACCCCATTTTTTAGCTTCTTTCCAATTCTCTTTTGCCTTAGAGTTGAGGAGATTCTCCTTGTAGGAAACAACACAAACAACTTTGAACTTGGCCACATTTTGAAAGATTCTCTGATGTGTCATTAGGAGCAGATTTGTAATAGTAATAACACATGTAAGAGACAAAAAATTATATTATCAAATAGCATCGCATGCTCCACCAAACTCTAAAAATTGATCTTGCAACACAAAGGTCTTTCTTATAGAAGACTATGTACTTTTTGAATCCTTCCACAAGCATAATTTGATCTCCACAAAAAAAATTAACATGAAAGAAGAAGACAATTTTATTAAATGTTCTTCCATGTTAGTAACTTACTTATGTGATTGATAGCTTTCACATTGAGACAAATTATGAAGCAATCTCCCACTACAAGACAGATAGTGTGTTGGATTTCTAGCTAGAAGTGTATTGTTATTTGGAAACTTGAATTTAACACTTTTGAAACATTTTTTGATGTCATGAGTCTCATTCTTGCTATTATTAGGATTGTTATTACAACCTTTACAATCAATACCATAATTGATTCATCTTTTGAAAAAAATATCTTTTATTCACCTCTTCAATGTTGAGATGCATATCATGGAAATGCATAGCAATAGACCCACACATCACCTCAACCTATAAGAAATAATTTTCATCCTCATGGATTGGTATATAGAATAAAAAATATAGTTGTAGAATGATCATACAACAACATACACTCCATGGAACTTTTGTCTCCACAAGGGAAAACAACAACTTATTTTGTAGGAAGATGATGAACTCCGTGAAATCATCCATTGGTATACACTTGACACCCTTCTCTAATCCACATAAAGAGTTAGTGGTAAAAGAATAAATATCATATTCTAACATGATGAACACACTTTTGCTTCTATGGAAAATAATAAAATGCCAATAAGTAATCATTCTGAAAGAATCATCTACAACCATCCTTTGTATTGCCAATTTCCATGACCCATCACTCCCATAATACCAAACCAAAAAGAGTCTCCTTTCAAAGTGATCCATATCCATCACAAGTCTTCCATGAACCATAGGATATGTGTATTCTCTCAAATCATAACTAATAGTAAATTTTTCATCATACCTTGTGAATCCATCTTTCAAAACTTGGGGCTTGATGAAATCAAAATAATTGGGTTCCCATATTTGCATTGCTTTCAAAATTGTTCCTTTTTTTGAAGCACAAAACTCTAAAGATAATGCACATAAGAAATATGAAATGTTAATTATATAATATGAGATGATTACTATAACAAATCGCTTCAATGCTTGTTGTGGTTCAATCTCCTATATGCCTTAGACACTTATGACTTTTCCCAAACATTCCAAAATATCAACCCAAGTCTTCAAACATAAAATGATTTCAACATAGATCATTTCAAAATTAAAGACCTAGTTGACTTTCAATTGAAAAGTGAAACTATGAGGCATAAACTTGAACTTTGTCTACTCCTTGTAAATTAATATCAACAAATAGCTTGATAATAACATAAAATATGAAACAATGTTGGTGTGTTCTTTGTCAATAGTATGCTAAAATCTCTATTGAACATGTATTTTTAGTAGGACATGTTTGAAAACTCTCTTTTTTAAGGATTTAAAAGCATCTAAAATATCAAATGAAGATTGCACTTCTTAGCACACCCTAAAATATGATGTATGTTCTTCGAAACTAAGCAACTTGTAGCATCAAACAACCTAGAGTGACTGTCTCTTTATGGAAATCACTCATAAGCTTATCTTCATTTGTAGGAAATAGCTCCAAAAGGTGATATATTAATTATAAACATTGGTCCTTCACAACATGGCTAGAGTGCAAGATAACCAATATAGACTTACTTCCAATATAGATGAGAAAAATGGGAAACTCATTGGTAACATTAAGCCTCCATTTATTTCGATCCACATAACATCACTTGGATTCCATTTGCAAGAATAAACCTAATTCTGTAATAGTGTATCCTCTTCCCAATTTTAAAAATTGTGTCTCTTACTCTAACCTCACTTTTAACATGTGCCCTTTTGTGACTAGGTTTTTGTATTAGCATAAAGGAAAGAAAATAATCTGAAATTTTGAAATTTCACTCCATAACTTAGGTTGTCAACAAGGAATTCATTTTATTTTGCAAAAATTCAAGTTGGGAAGATACCAATATGATTCAAATGTTCTTTTCTTATACATCTAGGATTTGATAGACTTGAGCTATGAAGTGATTTTATCAATGTGATATTCAACTTATCAAAAAAATTAATCTTTATTTGCTTTGTCTTCTCACCTAGATCCCACCTTCTTATGTTTCAACAATTTTGAGCCTTTGGAAATTGATCTATCCCTTTTGCATGCTCTCCATCATGACAATATTTTTGTGATAACATAGAAAATTAAATATTGCAATGGTGAACACCCATTCTTGCATGCTCTCTTTGATAACAAAATTTGTGTGGAGGAATAGGCAAAGGAAATGATTCTGAAATTTCTTTATCATACATTGAGCTATCAATTGAGAAACTATTCTCTTCAACATCACCATGCTTCTATTGTGTTATTCCAATGCAAAAATCAATATGCTCTTTCCTCCAAACTTCCATCTCAGGGTTGTCTATCTTCATTGTCAATCTCTTTTTCTAAAACTTCTAAGAGGATAATTTGTTCATCTCCTTGTTCCATCTTTTCTTGCAAATTGGTTTTTCTGTCTTTGTCTTCATAAATGTTAAATTGAAACAAATTATTATCAAAAATTAAATTAATATCTTGAATCAATGGATTTTTACCTTCAACTTCCCTTTCAGGTTCCTCATGTTTTCACCCAATGGGTTGTTTTGATTTTGATCTATAATTTTCATGAAATTATTCAAGCTTTGATTTTGATTCTTCTTCCTTATCTTGATCTTGTAATGATGTATCCATCATCCTTTCTGGTTCCACCATCACATTCATACATGCTTCTTCCTTTGCTTCTTCATTATTCCCACATCTATGACTTGGTCCCAAATGTTCCTTGCATGTAAAACAAAACTTTTTTCTTCTAAGTTCACTTCTAGTATCTTCTATCATCTTTTTAATAATTGGGCTTGTATTATTTTGTGTAAGTATGGTTGTATGATAATGCTTCTTCATTTGTTCACTTCTCTTTGGATCCTTTTCGTAAATATCTATAATTTTCTCAAATAGAACAACCTCTTTGAAAGCATCAATTTTTTTAACATAATCCTCATACTATTTGGCAGCTACTTCAACCGATGATTTTTCTATTGAGATGATAAGGGAAACTCCTTCACCTTCATTATCAGGTAGGAACATGGTCTTGGTTGTCTTTGTGCTGAGAACTGATTTTTTCTCTTCAAAGGTACTTCTAATGAAGTAATCAAAAAATCCTCCCATGATTTGCAACTTAGTACAGGCTGGCAAGATATTAGCTATGATACCACTATAATAACCCTCGTTGAAAAGTAAATCAAATTTGGTAGTTTCTTTAATTTCTACTTTAAATTTGCAATTATGAACATTCTGTGAAATTGGGTATAAAGGGAATTTCACCAAAACACCACTTAATGAACTTGAAACTTGATTCAACCAAAATTATTCTCCATTACTATTATTAACATCATTATTTCTGCTAAATGCATCAAATAAATCATAAAATCTGTTGCAAAATACATCACAAACATATCCCAAAATAGGGGCTCAGTCATTTAGGAAATCAGTTGCAAACTTCAAATAAATCCTCCAAACTCTAGATAAACATTTATAACTGAAATACAATTGAAACAGAGCTTCCACAATATCATAAGAATAATAAAATATATTTCTAACAACATCAACACCATACTATAACTAATATTTTGTTCTAAGCACTTCAAACTTCTAAAAACACTTGCAAACACCTTAAGGAAACAATATAATTGCAAAGATCTTCTGCATACGTACAATCTCTGGGTTAGATTGCCTCTAAAGACTCTTATACCCACTACACTTGAGCCTCAATCTCCTTGGTTTATTAGCCTTGGATATTTCACCTTCTTTGGTTTACCAGCCTCTAAAGGAAAATAGCTTTTGTCCCTTGAAAATGACTAGATAGAATGAATCCAGATGGAGCCAATTCCATGCATATATGAAATCATTTTATAATTTAATTTCAAACCAAAATGAGTGCCGAAACCCCCTCCCAAGGAAAGCAATGTTTATTCTTTCCAAGTGTCTCCAAACACCTACAACTCCAAAGGAAACTTCCCATTTGCTAAAAAATGTCAAACAGGCAATGAATTTCAAAATGATACTATAATAAGTCCTTCCAAAAACCCACACCATCACTTGAGTAAAAAATTCAAAATAATATCTTTGATGATAAATTGTTATTGTTGATTTGATTAAATTACCCAAAAAGATATTATTTTCCATTCTTATCCAAAAGTCCTTATTTACTATTTTTGGAAAGTTGAGCTTACTAAAAATAGAAAGTGCTCAATTTGGAAAGGGGACATCTTGAATATTAATTAAATAATCTTTCCAAATGTATCCTATCATAGTTGACTTACTATTTTTGGCCAATGGGGACTTAGTAAGTGTTATTTTTATAAAAAGGGACATGACGGTGCATGAAGTATAACATTGAGTAGAGTGTATGCCCCCATGTTAAAGCAGTTGCACATGCCATATCACAATAAATGGATTTAAGGTAGCATGCATCCAAAATAAAATCATGTTACCACAATGATATTCCTCCAAGAATGGAAAATTAAAGGATAATTGTCACAAAACATATAGGAATAAAAGAGCACATAATGGATCCACTAACTCTAGGGTCAGTATGCACTTTTGATAAATAATGTATATGAAGAATTATTGTATTGAATTGACCTCATCCCACAAAGGTAGTGGAACTACAAACATAATAGAAGAAGAGAACATGAGATTAACAAACAAATGTCTTTTTGGGTCAACATGGAAGAGACCACAAATAGATCTCAATGCTTTGCATCGTCCCCAAGTAGGCAACACAAAGACACAAAGAGAACACCATATAAAAGAATTGAGATATAAATAGAGGAATGTAATAATGGATTTGGCCTCTTTATTACCTTGCACTAATAGAGTAACAAGGCCATCGAAAGAGAACCTGACAAAACACAAAGACATATCAAGCAACACATCATAGGGGAAGAACATTATGAACGAGAAAACACACAAAAGTGAATCCACGTCACGAATGAAGCTAGTCAGGAAAATCATCCACCTCCCAATATTTCTTATAATCATACAAGGATGGTGGACAAGATACAAGAGGAGAAACAATGAGCATGGTAGGTGGAGCTACTACAAGTTCTAAACAAGGACCATGCTCTAATGATGAATCACTTTGTTTGTCACTAGGAGCAAGGATTAATGCTTTTTAAAAATGTGAAGATAACTCATGATTAATCTCAACAAGCTCATGCATATCATCAGAATCATTAGGATCAACATTATTAGCATTGTCAATATTATTATCATAATCTAATCATTATCCAAATTAATCATAATAGGATATTTGACATGAAAAGAAGTTGAACCATCATTTTTCTTAAGGAGTTTTAATTTAGGTGACTTAAGTTGAACTTCCTCCCTAGGATTAGGCAAAGGTTGGACAAATGGGACATGTTGGTTCCCAAATCAATAGATTACAAAACCCTAAGAGTATTCCAAATTCTATAATTAGGCTTCACAATTGATTTGTCCAACGAACAAGAATCTCCCAAAGGTAGATATCTTCTACTCTTTAGGATCTTCTATGTCTTGGCGGGTGTACCTTATTCATTCACTCCTTTAAATGATAATAAAGAATATTGAAATCCTTACACAATTTATGAGAGAAAGTATCTTAAATATTTCAATGATCTCTTCTATCTATTTCATTTCTGGCACAAGGATATTGAAATAGACAACTTAAAGAAAGAAAAATTCTTCTAATTCCTAATACTAAAATGAAAAAAGCACAATTTAGAATTTAGTTGAAAGAAACTCTATGTACATTCAAGATTGGTGCCTTTCCTGCAGGGCAACAAAGTCCAAACCATATGAATCTGTGTTCTAATCATAATCCAAATTGTTTGGCACCTTAATTATTTATTACTTGCATAAATGTGCATGGATTTAATGTTATTAGGTTCTTCTTCTTTATCCAAGTGATTATTTTATATTACTGTGACTTATTGAAATGATTTTAATTTTGTCTTGCAAAAGCCAATTAAATAAACCACACAGAACAGGAAAGCTTCTTTGATAAATCAGAAATATCCTTGATATTACTGATTTAAATAATAAGAAAGAAACCAAACTGGAGAAAACCATATAACATATATCAAATACTACCATAAAAATAATTGAGAGAAAAACAAGATCCTTCTTGTTTTTATTATCACAACTACAAAAAAGGTACAAAGATTTGTTGCCTATGTTATATCTTATGAGTTATTCCAACCCCTTCTTTGGTCTTGTTTTCTCCCTTATATATAAAATGGGAGAAGCAACAAGCTCCAAACTATTACAAAATAACTATTCAGTTTTACCCGCCCAAAAATGAAAGGTCATACATTTTTATTGATTAATACAAAGCATAATTAAAACATGTAAAATAATTATAATTTTAGAACAAAGTTTTTGAAACAGAGTGATAAGATAAAATAAAACAAGAGAATAATCGATGAACATAAGTGCACTCCTTATCATCATACTACAAATAGAAACCTATGACCAATGGGTCTAGAAAGATTCTATTTTCAATTGAGTGAACTTCATATCCACCGGTTGGCACTTCACAACATCAATCATTAGAGGGCTTCAAGTACTAGCTCTCCTACTGGTAAATATCATAGTCACTGGGCCATTTATACATCTACACTTATGGAACATTTACCATGTGATCTTTCTATATTTTATTCATTATGGCACATACCTCTAAGACAAAATTTGTGTATATTTTATCAAGTGTTATCACCCTGTCTAGAAAGACATTGAAACTTTCCACATTAATATCTTTCTCTTCCTGCATATGAGTGAGGATTCTTGGCACCATCTAATTGAAGTCACTTTTCCAATCACTTAGGTCTCTGATGTGTTTATCCTTATCCACAATTTAAGGAATTTTCTAGTATTTGAATGTGAGGAAAGAATCAATCTTGACCTTTATCCTTGATTCTTCTACAGATATATATTTGAGTTCCTCAATTACATTCTTCGCCATTTTCTCAATCATTTTAATAGTAGGGAGAGCACTTGTGTCTCTTTACAGCACTTTACATAATGCGATCAAGGTATGATGCACAGGTTACCACCTTTTGGATAGTGGCTCCAATATAGGCTTATGTTCCTTGAACACTTCCAATGCTTTCAACAATGATTCATACCCTATGTACATATCTTCCATCTTATCCATGATATATTTTACTCTATGTGTGACATCCTGTGTTGGCTTTCTTTATTTAATTTCTTTAGTTCTCCAAGTTCCTTTTCATACCTTTGTTTTTCTTCAACCCACTTTTTAGTATCAATATTTTTGTCAATTCGCTTTGGTGGTGCATGAGTATGAAGGACTAGTAACTTACTTTGACATGCTTCTCCACTTTTTAAGTGATCCTTTAATTTAACATTTTCAATGTACAACCTTTAAATTTTCTCATTCATATCAACCTGAATTTTTTCATATTTAATTAACTTTTGTTGCATATTTTTCACAACATCCCTAGTGAACATAGCAGAGTGCATTGTCATGGTGGCTCCCTCCAATGGGGAGGTATCTTTAAGTATTTTTAATATTGTAGCTTGCTTGGTCTCTTGTACCATATCAACTAATTTTGGCTCATCTATTCTTTTAAATCTTACCCAAGTTGCTACAGTTTCCATTTTGGGGTTATACCTCGTTCCACTTACTCCTTGCTCCGAGTCAAACTTAACTACTACCATTGGTTCCTCCTGATGAATAACCTTATCCAACAAGAACATCTGCTTCATAGTCATCTCGGGAATAATTAACATGTTGCTTTTCAATACTATTTCTCTAGCTTCTTCAGGGGTGACATCTATTTCATCGAATCTCAGCTCCTTAAAAGTCCTTGCAATTTCATCATGTTGAGTTTCATCATATTCATTTTTATTTTTTTCAAATTCCTTCATTTTCATTTTTATCCATAAGTCTTTAAATTCAAGAATTTTTTTAATTCATCATCTTCAATAAACTTTAAAGAAATAGTAATTCTCTCATCTTATTCCTCTCCTGGTGGCACATTTCCCTCGGGCTGAGCCTCATGCCTATGTGTCTCCTCCTCATACCTAGGGGGTAACCCTTGGGGCTGATCAACTCCCTCTCCTTCTTCCAAAATTTTCAAGGCATTGACAACTTCATCTATATCACCTGCTCCTTTAGTGTCATCATATGACACTAATGGCACTAGCTCATCCTTTTTCTACCTCTTTGGTGGGGGTTGACAGGATGAAGGTTCCTGGACAAAAATGGCATCTAGAGAATCTACAATCACAACCCCTTTGGGCTTTCTCACAGGTAATTTTTTCCTTTTTGGGTGAGGGATCATCACCAACCAATTTTCCATATATTTTTCAAAATTATTTATATACAACATAAATTTTTTAAGAATATTTGGCTCCTCGGAGTAGAATCCAGGGAAGCTTGGATCCTTTTTTCTTTTTTCCTTTTCCAATTCCACCAAAATATTCCATTTCCTTTTCCTCTGAAAAAATTCATCAAAAGTTTCATAGTTTCTAATAGCATCTTCATCTAATTTCACTTCATGGGAGACACCTTGGCTAGTTAGTACATTTCTTTTCACATGATTAATGTGACCCTCGGGGTCACACAATCTCTACTTGCCTTGCTTCAAGGAATAATTTGTTTCCAGGTGACCCTGGAGCTCTTCAAGTACATCTGACCCAATGGAGAGTCCTGCACATCTAGCAACATGGGGTAAAAAGGTCACCTTCTTCATTCTCTTCATGACCTCTTTTTCCATCCACATAATTTGCCACATTAACTTCATGAAGGCAATCCCATCAGAAAAAAATACTAGCAATTGATGGGGAGCCAATGGACATTCATATACTCTAATCAGAGTATGATCATGCATGTAAAACCAGTCACCAAAACTATGAGTGTGCCTTGCTTTTGGCTTCTTAGCCAAGCGTCTTATCATTTCCATTATTTGTGGTGACAACCTACTCATGTGTTGATTGAAAGAACACAAAATTGATACAACAAAAACATCATAGAAAGCTTTGTAATTATTATTGACATTTTTTATCCAAAAAGTAACACCACAACTACACTGGTACCCTATTTCCCATTTTATCAACAATGCCCAACTTTAGTTTGTCTTTTAACACTCGTCTATTTTGATACAATATTAAATGATACGTCAATGAGTAATGGTGAAAATTACAAGGTCTTTTTTTCTCTTTTAAGGCCACAAATTGCACATGGATCCTCCTCTCAAGTTCCAAAGCAAAACCAAATTCCAAGTTTAGTTCTAAATTTTGGATCCTCATAGCCATATACATCATGGCAATTGGTATCTTGTCTCTAGCATCCTCACCCAATATTTGACACAAAGAAAAATAAGTTCTTTGAAAGTAAACTTGAAACTCATCAATAGGAAAAGGCTCATTTGCCACTATCTCCATAGTATAGTTATTAAAACCCCTCTTGTGATATAGCAGGAGCTCATCTTTTTTATATGTCTTTCTTAACCTATTATAATATTTCTTAAACTTTAGCAACTCAAATTGGTAATGGCCTGCTTATTCAACATAAAGTAGTCTACAATGGCAGACCTGATTACCACCAATGGAGGGTTTCCACTAGGCATTCTCACTATCCTAGTGACAGGATGATAATTCCTAGCAAGTACTTCAATCAATTCCACACCAATGAACACATTGGGTACTATCAACTTAGCTAAATTCCAAGTCCAAGGATTAGACACTGGAACCTTCCCATCCCTATTTTTGTAAAAGTACCAGAAAAAATCTCTATTGGCTATGGGAATAAAAGAATCTCTACACCCTTGCATGCTATCCTTAAAAACATTCCTTGACCCGGTATCCTCTGACTATGGTAAAGCATTCAATAGATATTTTTGAAGGGGTCTTTTCTTCTTAGTAGAGTTAGACGACTCTCCATTTTGTTTTGAGCTCTCCCCCCTTTTAGGCATTGTTGTTATTCTATTTCTATCTTAAACTTAGCTGGCTATCCTTCAAAATTTTCATAATTCACATAGCTTTAAGAATTACAACACTTACTTATTGAGTGTGCAGTCACTTCTATATCTCCCTTTGTCATCACAAAGTTCAAATCATCTATCACTTAGGTGCAAAATGAAAATTTCAAGTAGGAATTTTGGTTTTAATAAGGGTTTATGATTATCACCTCAACATTTAATCCATGCATGCCAATTTACTTCTACCACCTTTTCCAAAAAATTGGCTATGATGTGTTCATGTCATCATCCATTTATATTTTTCCCTTTCACCCTTTATCTCTATTTTGCAAATCTTCCCCGAGTATCTGTCTTGACCACTACGATATTGAGGTAATGGTCACCGCATTACCGCAATGCCCTTGTATGTTACACTTGCTTCCTCTATGGTAATGTGGTACTAGCATTTTTTCCTTATTGCAATGTTGCTTTCACCCAGTTACCAACACCATGTGGTATAGCGGTAACTTATTATGTTATCACTCCACCACAAAGCTTATAAACATTGAATGTATCATTTATGTGGGACTGCAATGGTATTAATATCATTTCAACTTGTTATCGCTACCCCACAGTCCTTCTAAAGGACTATAATTTGAATTTTGTGGTAATGCGGTAGCCATTAAGTCATTTCTTTCTTACCAATATACCATAAAATATTTAATAAGCCATGGCCAATGAGTTGCAGGATGGTGATGTGTTTTGTTAACACCCATTATTATTATTTCCATCCCGCAACCCCCTGATAATTTTGAAGTTTAACACTTGTGGTACTGTGGTATGTTGTATTAACACTTCTTGTCCTTAGCATTGTCTTGCGGCTTCCTTGCAATCATGGGATATGGTGCTTCCGGTATTGTGGTAACCTATGGTACAAATTTTTTTAGCCAATGCAATGAAATAATTATGATCAAAGAAGGAAACATATGGATTTTATGAGTCATAACAATGGGGAACTTTGAGACAAAAATATTTAACAAAGGTGGTTAATATTTTAAAAGGGGAATAGGTAAAATATAGGCCTAAAATTCATGATTTCTCAAAAAAAAAGGGGGGATTCTAATAGGACCAAGTCAACATTTGGTCTCTTCATAGAGGAAATGGTTTGGGAAGCAAGATAATGAGCCTTAGCATGACATCTTCATCGACATTCTCTCGCACAATGTTTTCTTTTTGTTTTACATGAGACTTGTAGGGTTGAGGACCAATCAATGTAGGATTATTTTCTTCTCTTATAGGGGTATGAACAAAATAAATCCAAATAGGTTGAGAGATACATGATACTGAGTGTTTTCCTCTATAGGACAGAGGAGGTGGGACCATGGTATATATAGGAGGAATAGAAGGCCTAGGAAGAAGACCAAGTTTGGGATGAGGAAGAGGAGCATCCATGAGTGTAGGGTCTCTAGGTTTACTCAAGGCTAATATAATCTCATTTTTTCATTTTTGGTAACATAAGAAAAGGATATCATTTCGAGGAGGCTTTAAAGGCTTGAGTTGTTTAGGACAAGAGTAATCAAGAGTGAAATTTTCACGCTTCGCTATGGATTGGTAAAGGCTATGATTAATCATTATAATAATGCCATTGTGAGGGAACTTAAAACATTTATGAATTATAGAAGGGATAGATTTCATAAAAGAGAGTCAAGGATGTCCCAACTTCACACAAAATTGATCTGATGTAATAATAATAACAAAGGCGACATCTAAGCACTTAGTACCAACCTCAACAAGGAGTAATAAAACCAATACTAGGACAAGAAAAACCATCATACGCCTTAACCATAACATCAAATTTATCGTGTGTTGCTTGATGAGTTGTCGAGTAAAAAGATGTTCTTCAATAGTAACATTAGCCATACATACCAAATTAATAAGCACCCTTCGTGAGAGTTTGTATTTAATCTTCACAGCTATATCTAATGGGCCATCAGGTGCAATAATAGTCTCACTAGGATCGAAGGTAATGCATAGGTATTTTGTAGATTTATGTTTGTCAATGAGGTTCACAACATCATTAGATTCTACACCAAGCTCATTGGGGAAGAAGGCAAGTGGTTCAAACTCAAAAACATTGTTGGGGTGAGAAGGCAACATGTTGGTGAAGATTTCGAGATTTTGGTTAGGAGGATCTACAGATTTGTTCCCTTTTTCATTCACACTATCTATAGATATAGTATTGTTATCAATGAGTTCTTGAATATTATGCCTCAACTGGTAGCATTTCTCAATGTCATGACCTAGTTGATGATGATATTGACAAGATGCCTTAGGATCATGGGAAGCTAGAAATGGTTTAGAAGGGTCAATTGGTTTGAGGAGATGAAATTCCAACACATTATCATTAATCAACCTCAACATTATACTATGCAAAGAATTTGGAAGAGGAGTTGATTATTTTCTAAAGTTTTTGGATAAAGGGGCCACACCTGGTGGCGTGACTACCACTTGAGTGGATGTTATCATTTATCATGATGAAACCTTTGTTGTGTTTGAACTTTGTAAATTATTGTTGAGTTGTCTTATTATTATCAACCAGAGCCATTGAAGAAGATGATTCAAACTAGCTCACTTGAAGCTGATAATTATGAAGCACTGTGCACACACAATTGTGTGAAAGAAGTGAACTTAGAAAATAGAATCTTATCTCTAATATTATTTTGTAAGTTAGCAATAAAAAATCGTTGAACATCATGACCAAGCATAAGATAAGCAATTTGTGAATGGAAATGTTTATATCTACAAATAAAATCAATCACTTTTTCTTTAACTCCTTTCTTACAATGAATCAAATCAGTCAAAGTAATCTTAGGACCAATGTTATTTTGAAATTGTTGAATGAAATCATTAGCCATTTGTTGAAAAGAAGTAATAGATTAAGGAGACAGAAAACAATACCATTGCAAGACTTTATCTCTAAAAGTTCAAGTAAATAATTTTTCCACGACTCTTTCATCATGAGAAAAATCACTACACAGCCTATTTGAAATGCCTTTGCATGAGTCAAGGGGTCACCTTTTCCATTATATCTCTAATTGAGGAATTTCCAAATTTTTAGGAGGAACTACATAGATAATCTCATCAGATAGTGGTCTCACTAGATCAAATGTGGTACATTGAACTTGGAATGAGTTAAAGAAGCCAATTGGTGTTGTAAGTATGAAATAGTTTGAGCTAGTTTATTGATAGTGGCTTCAATGGATGGATTGGAATTAGACATGTTGGATTGTGATGGAGGAGTTATATTGTTGTAAGTGGAGGTTGAGAATAAGAAGGAGGAACATTATGGTATGTTGGTATGAGAGATGGTTGTGAAACAAATGGAAGACTCACAAAAGGAGGTGTATAAGAATATTGATTAACAGAATTTCCCCCATGACTAACATGTGTAGGATTAACATTTTGTGTGGAAGTAGTCATGATAGAAGATGTAAATGTAGGCATAGGAATAGAATGGTCAACTTGGCTAGTAGGTTGAGAGTAACCAAGGACTTCGATACAACTTTTGATTGGCATAATATCGGTATCAATGATATGAGAAAGGTTGTGCAACACATCCACACCTACCCTACCTCTTTGAACCATACTTTTCAATCCTCCAATCAAGGGGATTGTCTCACCATTCAGGTATTGTCAACTAATCCATTGTTGGAAATTTTAAAACTCATTATCGATCTTCTCCAATTGGTCAATAGAAACCCTAGTTAGTGAGTAATTCTCATTGTGAGAAGTATAGAGGAATGATTTTCTATGATGTGGGGTACGTCACATGTGGGATTACAGAAAGCATTAACTGTTGGACATTGTTGCTGCTAGGATATGTTGTTGTCATTGATGTCAACATATTCCTATGATTTATTGCTCCAATGTTTGTAGATTGGTTTATTGGGATCATGGTTTGATGTATGGAATATTTCTAGTATCATTATATCCTTTTGTATTGGTTTTGGTGAACTAGGAAGCTTAATTGATCATATCATATGATCCAGTTTGCACTTTGTTTTTCTGATCAGTGATTTGCAGAGTTCAGTATTTCATTTGGTATATTCCAATGTGATCATATCTTGAGCTAATATTTTGGGAGATTATTTTGGATGGTCTTTTGTATCTTCATTTCAGATGGTTCATGATTTGCTGCTCTGCAAGTTATCTTTCTTCATGATAATTGTTGTTGTATGAGTATTCTTGGGGTTCAGATGTTGATCGATGAAGATTTGATAAGTGGTGTTGGTGTAACTGTTACTGATGACTCTAACGTGCTTGTTGGTGTTTCCTAATTGTGTCCTATTTATTTTAATGGTCTGCATTGAACATTGTGGGAGTTCTTGGTGATCTTGTTGAACCCACGATGTTCTTCGTGTTATGCAATTTTCCTGGTGGTGTAGTGTGTTGCAGTTGATCTTGGCATGATTTCTAGTGGTGTTGAGTATTTGGAGATTTTATTTAGGTCCATGTTATTTCATGTATATCATTATATTGGTTTGGTGGTCGATCTTTGTATCATATGATATAATTTTGTAATTATAAGTTGAGGGTTTAGCCAACCTTGTTGTGAAGGTTGATGAGTTCTATAAATAGGTGGCATATTCATGTAATTTAGGTATCGAGGTTGTGTTTGCATTATCAGAGAGTGGTGTATGTGTGAACAAGTGATTCATCCTTCGGTATTGTGATTGAGAAGAGATTGAGTGTTGCAGAGCAGACAATTGTGCTTAACTGAAACTGTCATCAGGCATTTGCAAATGCTATTATTGTAGTTCATTCCTTCTGGATTGTAGTATGAATCTTGTTGTAAGTTAGTGAAACTTCCCTAAGGGTTGTATCCTTTCGGGTTACTGTATCTTAAGTTGTAAGCTATAGGAAGTGTGCCTGAATGCTGGTGCATTCCCCATTGTAATATTTTCACATACTACTACAGAGTATCATTTTATTGTGGGTAGGTTCCCACCATGGTTTTTCCCTTAACTGGGTTTTCCACGTCAAAATATTGGTGTTGTGTGTTTTGTTATCAATTTGATTATCTTTGTTGTTACTGTAGTTTATCATATCTTTATTTGTGGTTAAGTTTGTTAATCTAGTGAAAACTTATTCACCCCCCCTCCCCCCTCTCAGTTTTCCCTCACTGCTGTTGTCAACAATTGGTATCAGAGCTAGATCCTTCGGAAGAAGCTTAACCACTTGAGGAGATCTAGGATGGAAATTGGAGGAGTTATCTTTAAGAAGGAGAGTCTGAGATTTGATGGAAAAGCTGGATGGAAATGCACTTGAGATGTCTTGGAGAAGATTACTGGAAGATTACAAAGAATGCCTATATTGTTCCTCCGAATGGATCGATTATTGCTGATGAGATCAAGGAAGTTGAAAATAATATTAGAGTGAAGGAAGAATTGTTGAGAGCCCTGACTGATTCAGAAATGACTAATGTAATGGGACTTCAAATGACACATGAGATCTGGGAGAAGCTTGAGACCTTATATGAAGGAGATAAACAAGTAAAAGTTGCAGAGTTGCAGAGTTTGAAATGGAAGTGTATACACATAAAAATGGCTATGAGCAATTAAATAAATATTTTATATTTATTTAATAATTATTCTTCTATTAAATAGTTAATTTGAAAAGATTAATTTATTTAATTCATTTTTTTGTATCCTTCTATTAATTGATATTTTATTAATTAATTCATCTATCCTATTCCTCTAATTAATTAAATATTTAATATTTAATTATTCCTCTAACCAAGTTAATTAAATATCTAATATTTAATTATCTTCTCCAAACAATTAAATATCTAATATTTAATAGTTATTCTCCTGTCCTATAGTCTCAAATATTAAATAATCTTAAATTATTTAATTATTCTTATCCAACTCACCTTCCATCTCCACTTCATCTTCCCTTTGCCAACTCGTCCATCATGTGGCTAAGGAAATTAATATTTCTTAAATATTAAATCATCATTTATCTCCAACCTCCAAATTTAATGAATATTGTGTACATACACATATTTCATAACCATCTCCTATATCCTCTCCAACACCCCTACATCTTAGGAAGGACTTGAGTCCACTTGTCCTATCATGCCTAAATCTTCTCCAACCATCCCTAGATTCTCTTAGTCAGCAACCCAGTCAAGGTGAGATGAGTGACACTTGTCTTCTCCTTCCCCCTTTCTCTCAACCTTCACCTTTGCTCACAGCTATCCAAATTTGCAGATCTGATCATGACCGTTGATATGAGCCACATCATCTCATCCTTTCAAGGTCTATAAAATCAAAAGCTTCAGTTGAGAGAGAGTTAGAAAATCAAGAGACTTCAAGTGCATTTTGCAAGCTAAATCATATGCATATGTGAGTTTTAATCTTGAAGTAAATAGCAATTATCATTTAGCATAATCATGTAGTATTGCATATCATAGCATCAGTTAACTACAAGTTATCAATCCATTCTTCATATGTCATCTTGGAAGTTATTAGTGCATTGTCTGAGAGCACACCATCTGCAACTAGGAACAGTGGAGTTAGGACACAATGAGACATAAACCATGAAGATAATATTAGTATTTTTATTTCATATATATTTCATGTAGTTTCATTGGTTGAGTTTGGATTTTCTGTAGCATTTCAATTTGTATTTTGGGAAACTAACTTGTTGCAAGTAGCATTCTGAGGATGAAATTCAAGTTAACACATTCTAGTGCCCACCGTGGGGCTCATGGACCTTGCATATACCTTTAAAAATCTCACAAAAATAAAATTAACGCATTTGTAATGGAGATTCACGCATATGTGAATTCTGGCAATGCTTTTGCTCATAGGTTAGTGCATTTGCATCATTGGTTAGCGCATATGCCATGCAAGTTAGCACTTTTGTCTGAAAATATGTGCATTTGCATCACTGGTTAGCGCATATGCCATGCAGGTTAGCACTTTTGTCTGAAAATTTACGCATTTGCCTCGTCGGTTAGTGCTTTTGTCTTCTAGGTTAGCGCTTTTGTTCTCTAGATTAGTGCATTTATTAAAGAAATCAAGCTTTTGTATCCACAGAGCAGCGTTTTTGTAGTCTAGGTTAGTGCTTTTGCTCTACAGGTTAGCGCTTCTGAGGAGAAAGATAGCGCATGTGTTAGAATAGCACTTTTGTTTCCAACTGACCAAAATTTCTTGCAGGCTCGAATGTCCAAGAAATTAGATTTTCCAAACTACTAACGTGCATGTGCAGGATGGTGTTTAAGGCAAATTTTATGCATTTCCTCATCTAGTTAATTAAAAGTCTTATTTTGGGAAGTAACATATCATGTTTTGTTCATTTAGTCTAACTAGGAGGGCAAATTGACAGCATGCAACTTGCATTTTTAGTATTTTCTCTAAAAATAGTTGCACATAGACTTTTAAAAAGGCTAAAATAAACACTATGTTTGTTGGAGCAACATCTCCAAATAGGACTTAGCCAATAATTACTTTGAAAAGGTTAAAAAGAACACTTATATTTTGTGTCTCAAAAGTGGTAGGTATATGCTCTCCCCTTAATTGGGTGACCAAAAAGCCAAACCCACTCTTTTATACTTTCTTTACTTTCAAGCAATTAAATCCTTTAGAGGGCCTGCCTTCTCGAGCTGCCTTGAGGGGGCCAGTGAGAGGGGAACGACCTAAAGTGGAAATGGGCTAATACCGAGTCCTTCCAATCCACTATAAATAAATTTTGTTTGTGACAAAAGTCCCAAACAACATGTGCTGATAAGTCCATATCGACACTATGTTTCCCCATAAAACCTATGGAGTGTAACCTCTATAGGCTGGGAACCTTCTGTATTTACAGAGCTGAAAGTTCTGCATGTATGGCCACATGATCGGAGGCCTTTATTAAAAAATACTTGTACTAGTTGCCAAAATCCTTCTAGTTGTTGGTGCACAAGGTCGGACCTCTGAAGCGGCTCACACACATATGATTCCTAGTAGAGATATAAAGTTTGCCATGAGGAGTTTTCATGGAAATTGGTGCTTGGCTGCCCCGAAGAAGTGAGTGTCGAGGGTGGAGCCAGTGGGGTCAAGCATCTAAATATCCGCTTTGAATAGCGTAGCCTCGGGGGAAACCCCATGTGAGATTCAACAACTACTGTCTTAGTCTGCCATAAGATTTGTACTTACTTGTGCATTTTTTTTATTAGACATTGTGTCTTCTATGTCTATAGCATGTTCCAAATGGTCAAAAATTGAAGAAAATTATCATCTAAGAGTGAGCAAAAATCCAACAAATTGCTGGAAAAGTTTGATTAAAAGGGTAATACAAAATTTTTCCCACACTTGAAACACCAAATCAAAACCTAAGTGTGAAAACGTCAATATTGAAATAATTCTTGAAGTAGATTTGTCTCTAAACCATCACATATTTTCAAACTAGCTCAACAACTAGGTCACTAATCCAATAGGTTATTCCCAAAAGGTTCTATAAACATCAACATTCAACAAGCTATTGATTCAAACATCTTAAGTGAAAAAAAATCAACATCATTATCAAGTTTCTCATTAGGATAATCAAATCCTCTATCACGAAGCTTGATCAATCTATACTAGGTTCATAATCTTGGATATATCTTTCCTATTTTGAACCTAGGTTATATCAAAATCAGAATTGCACCAACATTGGAATCAAACAAACTTGTAAATTATCAAATGCTTATATGACTTTTAAGTATCACCTTAAGAAAAGAAAACCTAGTTATAAAGCTACTCAAAAAAGAATAAGATTCTTGTATATCAATCGCAAGATCTTATTAAAACATAGGACATTCCTACACCGTTTTCGTCACTACTTACGTGGTTGCGGTATAGAGTTTGACAATGAAATTTTGCAAAGACATGCTTTTCAACAAAGAGACGCTTTATCCCAACAAACAAACAATAACGGTAAAATCAACAAGGCATATCTTCCTAAACCAATAATCACCTATTGACTTGGTCCATTGGAAATTTCAAAAACTTAGAAAATCACGTGGTAGTTTGGACTAGAGCCCAATACGAACAACTTAGAAAACAACAACAAATTGAGGAAGAATATAATCATGTATTCCAAACTTTTGGGTTTATCGTTGTTGATGAAGATGCAATCAAAAGCACCATTAAAGACCTCGAGCAAGATTTCAAATTTGATAGGCTAATGGAAAAATTATTGGCAAAACAAAAAGAGAAATATCTCTTGATGTTGGCAAAATCTGGAGCTAAACTACCACAAGACTTTAACATAGAAATCTTGAAACAAGATGTGGAGGCAAGTAACACCCAAAGAATAGATGATCCAAATAACGAGGACATGAACAAAGAAATTCATGAAGAAACAAGGAAAGAAAGGGATGACACAAGAAAAGAACATAGTGATAAAAGAACTCACGAAGAAACAAGGAGAAACTATGTGGATAATCCATTGTCAAAACTTACTCAACAAATGCAAACTCTACAACAATAGATGAAAGACATGCAAAATAGAACAAGCTCTAAGAAGTATTCATTAGAAGATATATGCCCATATCCTTTCAATAAGAATCTAAATATGATACCATTTCCACAACATTGCGAGATTCCTAAATATGACAAATACGATGGAAAATCTGATCCTCAAGATCGCATTAGGAAGTTTTGTACTATGAGCATAGAATTTGCTCATGATGAAACTTACCTTATGTGTATTTTTTCCAGGAGTTTAAATGGACAATCAATGGAGTGGTTTTCAAGATTACCATCCAGAATCAAAACTTTTGAAGAACTTGTGAATAGGTTTATTTCACAATACTCCTACAATATAAGGAATGAAATAACAATGTTGGATCTCTACAATGTTAAACAAAAGAATGGTGAATCTTTTATGATCTTCTTACAATGATGGAAACGCATGTTTAATAGGTATCCCCGAGATGTACCTGATCAAGAAAAAATGGACATATTCATTGATAATCTTATCATTGAAATGAGTTACCGACTAAGAATGCAATGTCCTCCCTCTTTTTCCAAAATGATCGAGAATGGTCTGAAAATAGAGAATGCAATGGTAAAGAAAGGAGAACTAAAACTTTACAATAATTCATACAACAAAAATCACAACAACCACAACAACAACAACAATGACAAACCCAAGTTTTGGTCAAAGAATAGGAATGTTAGCAATAAAGGAAATGATGATAATAGTACTACAAAACAACAACAACCAATTTTTAATCTATCAAGTCAAATCCCAAGGAATAATAATCCAGAAAACAATAAAACCAAGTCCTTTTTCTCCAATCCTCGGAGGAAATTTACAAACATTGGAGAACCTTTAGAATCAGCTCTTAAAACTTTACTTGCCAACAAATTGATTGTTTTACCAGAAGCAAGAAGTTATGAACCACCGGTCAAGCCAAATTGGTGGAATGACAATCATTTTTGCAATTACCATTAGAATAAAGGACACCTAACAAATGATTGTCAAAGATTGAAACACCTTATCCAAGATATAATCGATAATGGAACCATCACAGTGGATAGCCATAAGACAAATGAATCACACCTAGCTTTCAAAACTCCACTTCCAAATTATGACAAAGGTGAACCATCACAATTAAAAGTTAAATGATGAAGGAATGGGAAAGTATTCTTTGCATAATTTTCCACTTTCCCCTAAATCATATGGAAAGCCTACAGCTATTCAATCAAAGACATCAGAAAAATCAAAACATATATTTAAAGGGACATTTGTTAGTGCTGGAACTTTTGAAGAAGAAAATGAAGACAAAGACATTCTTGGTTGGTTGTACAAGGATGAAGATAAAACTATAGCAATAGAAGCAAAAGTCAATATTCCCATAAAACAATATGGCAAAGGTTATGAAATCTTGGAAAAATGGGATATGAAGGAAAAGGACCAATTGGTAAGTGACATCAAAGTATTTCAGACCCTATTAGTCCACACTCACAATCCAAAGAAGATAAATCCGGGCTTGGATATCTAAAATCCAATCAAAGGAAACATAATCATCAACAACAAAAATGGCAAAAGAAATCAATTTCTAAAGAAGAAAATTGGCAAGAAAAGCTACATCAAGCAGCAGAAATAGTAACAAATACACAAAAGGAGCACAAAGAACATGAAAAGCAAGACAAGGAGATTACCATCAAGGGTAAAGAAGAATCTTGTCAACAATTTTTGGAAATACAAACAAATGCAAAATTTGAACAAGATAGTCCAGAAGCGGTAAAAATAGAGATGGCAGAAATCAGGGAACTTTTTGTGCTAGACAACATTCTTGTATGGTATAGTGGAGTAATCCTAGATCATGATTCAGAAATAGATTTAAATGATTATGAATGGGGTCCAGATGTCTTATCTACTACATCAAGTAAGGAACACAATGAAGACCAAGAAGCTATTACAAAAGAAGATTTGTATATTGCAAAACAAAAGATAGAGTTAGAAACAAGACAAGAAAAACTCGGAATTCAAAGAAAAGAGGCATATGCAAAAAGGAAAGGGAATGACAAAGACAAAGAATTAATGCCACAAGAAATACAAACAAGGATAGATCAAGCATCTAAAAATACAAGATTTTCCTCAAAAGAGGAACAAGATATATCCAGATATGGTAGAACCATAGAAGAATTAAGAGATAGTCAAGTTGGATTGACTATTAGTCCAGAAGAAGTTGAGCTTGAAAGGAGACAAAATCTAGCAAAAGAATCCTCTTTATCATGGACACAAGTATGTCAACTCCAAAATACAAATGAGGTCAATCAAGAAGGAATTTGCAGTATTAAAGATGTGTGTGCTAATATAATCCATTCATTTAAGGGATAAACACCAGTTGAAGAACCACTTGAGTGTGAACTACAAAATGCTAATATTGATTTTGTTAGAACTAATTCAGAGACGCTTGAGAAAGAAAAATCTCAAAAACATTTAATCTATGACTGTACCTATTTTATGCCAAGTTATGATCATTATGTCATGAACGTTGAAACACCTAATGATGACAGTGATTATGATTTATCCCTTCTTCCTGAACTAATTGATTGGGATAATTTAGACAACCCTGAACTGATTGTCTTTTCCAATGATCATGACTTAGTCATGTACCTTAATGCTATTGAACCCATCCCACCTAAGATATCTTCCATTGCAAAATCAAGTGATGTTTCTCATAGTCAGGAGAATGCCAAACTTTTTAGTTGCAAAAGCAAAATAAAACAAGGAAAGAGATCTATTGTTGAAAACCATTTTATGGCAACACTAGATCAATCAAAAGGGAAAACAAAGGATGTATCTGATGGTGAAAACCTCTTTGAGGTGCCAGAAGATGGAAAGTTTGACATTCTTCCTGCATATTTTCAGGAGAGATCTGCTATCCTGATAGAACCAACAGAAGTAGTAAACATTGGTACATCAAAGCATCCTAAAATACTTCATTGTGTTGCCTCATTATCAGAAAAAGAGAGGAATGAATAAATGGAATTCTTTAAGCAAAGACAAATAAATTTTTCTTGGTCATATGCAAATATGCCAGGACTTAATCTAGATTTTATCATCCATCATCTTAATGTGGATTTAAAAGAAAAACCAATTAAGCAAAAGCTAAGAAAGATGCATCCGCACATTGCTCTTCTTGTAAAAATCGAGCTGAAGAAACTATTAGAAGTGGGTTTTATAAGACCTATTGCTTATCCAGAATGGGTTTCAAGTATTGTACTAGTATCAAAACTAGATAAAAGCATAAGGGTCTGTACAAATTTCAAAGATCTAAATAAAGCATGTCCAAAAGTTGATTTCCCGCTACCAAACATTGATATCATAGTGGACTTATTAGCGGGGCATGAGATGTTTTCATTAATGGATGGCTTCTTAGGATATAATCAAATAAGAATTGCACCAGAAGATCAAGAAAAGACAACTTTCACGTATGCATGGGGAACATATTGTTGGAATGTTATGCCATTTGGGCTTCAGAATGCAGGAGCAACTTATCAAAGGGATATGACAACAATTTTCCATCATATGATGCATACATTTGTGGAAGACTATGTCGATGACATACTTGCAAAATCTCATACAAGACAAGAACATTTGAACATTTTAAGAAAGATTTTTGATAGGTTGGAAAGATATCAATTGAGATTAAATCCAAAGAAATGTACATTTGGGGTAACCTCTGGAAAACTCCTTAGCTACATTATATCAGCTCATGGAATTGAAGTAGATCCTAAAAAAGTCAAAGCTATCATGGAGATGGAGTCACCCTGGAACATAAGTCAATTGTGATCTTTACAAGGAAGATTTCAATCAATCACGAGATTTGTTTCTCAGTTAGTAGATAGATGTCTTCCATTTACCCATCTTCTACATAAAAATGTTCCATTCAAATGGGATCCAAAATGTGAAGAAGTTGTTTTGCAAATAAAATAATATCTTATGAGTCCTCCAGTACTGATATCACCAACCAAAGGGAAACTATTATTTCTCTATATCTCAGCAACAAATGTATCATTAGGAGCCCTCCTATCCCAACATGATGATGAAGGAAAAGTAAGAGCAGTTTATTATATCAGTAGAACGCTTGTTGGTTATGAATTAAATTATTCCTCAATAGAAAATACATGTCTAGCAGTTGTATTTGCAACTCAGAAGCTACGACATTATATGTTGATTCATTCTGTAAAACTAATAGCAAAGATAGATCCTCTCAAATATTTATTGAGCAAGTCAACATTAACAGGGAGACTAGCCAAATGGGTTATGATACTGAGTCAATTTGATGTAGAGTATGTTGACCAGAAAGCTATCAAGGGACAAGTTATTGATCAATTAGTTGATGCACCTTTACAAAATAACATGCCTTTGCACATCGAATTTCCTGATGCAGATATCTTGACAGTAAGTACAAAATTTTGGGAATTGTACTTTGATGGTTCTTATACACAATATGGATCAGGCGTAGACATATTTTTTATCAAACCTCAAGGACACACAATTCCCAAATCATATAGACTGCAGTTTCCATGCACTAATAATACTACATAGTATGAAGCATTGGCTATTGGGCTTAAAATGGCTATTGAATGGAATGTCAAAGAACTACATGTCTATGGTGATTCACAACTTATCATCAATTAAGTAAATGATGAATATCAAACAAAGGATGATAAGCTTATGCCATGCAAATAACTGGTGGAGGAGTTTAAAGAACACTTTAAAGAAATATCATTCACCCAGATTCCAAGAAATGAGAATAAAGCAGCGAATGCAATGGCTACAATAGCATCTCTCTTGCAAAATAAGGAGAATCAACAACATTACTAATTTCTCATGGAAAATATCTTAACCCCTACCATTCAATCCCAGCATACCTACCAAATTTGCCATATATCAGGAACCAATCAATCCTCATACGGTCAAACTTATCAATATTTAAAAGAGCATATCCTTCCTCTTGACTTGTCTCCTAATTAGAAAAGGAATTTTATCCACCAATCCTCTCGCTATACTATAATTTCTAATATCCTATATAGGCGTGGTCTAGATGGTACTTTATTAAGATGTCTTGAACAAGAAGAATCTTAAAAAGTTCTTGACGAAGTCCATACAGGTATTTGTGGCACACACTCAAGTGGTTTAACATTGGCTAACAAAATTCTTCATATGGGTTACTTTTGGCCTACTATGGAGAGAGATTCATTCACATGTGCTAAAAAATGCAAACAATGTCAGATCCATGGGAACCTCATTCATGCGCCAGCCCAAGAGTTATATTCTATGACAGGATCATGGCCATTTTCACAATGGGGCCTTGACTTGGTAGGAAAGATCAATCCCTCATCTTCTAATGGACATAAGTTCATTCCAATTGTTACTGAATATTTTACTAAATGGATTGAAGCAGTGCCTTTAACAATAGTGACAGGAAAACAAATATCATCATTTATTTTGAATTATATAATCTGTCGCTATGGAGTTCCTATGACCATTATTACTGATAATGAAAGACCATTCAAAAATCAAGATGTGAAGGAGCTATGTGAACAATTTCGTATCCAACATAGGTTTTCTACTCCATATTATCTACAGGGAAATGGTCAAGTTGAGTCATCAAACAAAACTATCTTGAAAATCTTGAAGAAAACAGTCAATGAAGCTAGAAAAGACTAGCACATTCAGCTAAATCCTACTCTTTGGGCATACCGAACTAGCGTCTGCACTCCAACGAGGGCGACTCCATATTGTTTGCTCTATGGATCCGGGGCCATATTTCCTATAGAAGTAGAGATACCTTCTCTACAAGTATCCTTACAAGGTCTTATACCAGAAGAAGAAGAACGAGTCTCTCGACTCCAGGAACTAGAACTGATTCAGGAACGTCGCCAAAATGCAATAGATCATTTGAAAGTATATCAACAAAGAATGGAAAGAAGCTATAACCACAGAGTCAAGCTGCACATTTTTTAGATTGGAGATATAGTTCTAAGGGAGAATCCAATAAATTATCAAGATCGAGAAAAGAAGGGAAATTTTGAACCAAATTGGCTAGGACCTTTTGTCATAGTAGCAGCATATGGATCAGGAGCATACAAGTTATCTACCCCTAAAGGTGATTGGTTTGATGAACCTATCAATTCTATCCATCTCAATAAATTCTATGCTTGAGATATAAAATCCTGAAAAAAATCAGCAAAAATCATATAAAGTCTTTAAAAAAAAATCAAAATATGGAAAAATGCAATAAAGTTAGATAGTGAAAACTTGGTAAACAGACGCTATCTAAGAAGTAAGTTCCTCCATCTATGAGATCACTTTGTGCACCTATCTATTCCATCCTACCACATCTGTCACTTCCATATATCTTAGCTTATTCATCTTTCACATCCATTTCTCTAAACCATTTAGCAAGAAATATGCAGCTTACCAACAATTATCAATCTTTGACATACTTGTCGTACTCATTGTCTTAGATTTTATCAAAATCAATCATATCTGCATTTGTATCCTGCCATGGTTTGGATCTTGATCAATTCATACATCCATAATAAATTTTTGTTTCCACTCGGGGAAAAATCCTAATTCCTTTTTCTAAGGTGATCTTTTGAGTCTTTGAAAATCAAAAAACTTAGAAAAACCAAAAACACCTAGGATTTTGAAACATATAACGAGCAACAAAGTAACCAAAATCAAGGCATTTCATCAACAACTGAATCGAGAAACTCAAGAAAATGAAGAATCGATTAGCAAGTAATAAAGGATTATCAAAGATCATTCATCAAGATGATTATATCAGTTAACGACCATATGAACATGTGAATGATATGCAAGATTCAGTGTTTATATCTTGATTTTATTGCTAATCATGTACTCTATGCAACTCAAGGATGTCCATGACTAGAGAAGCTATGATATGGCATGATTATTTTCTTTGATTGTTGTATGTGGTTTATCTCTTACTACGGTATGAACTTGTCTCACGATATGCTCGCCAAAAGATCAAGGAGGACATTCTAGGTCATGCATGAAAGGAGATACTCCTTGTCTGTTGTGCAAGCAATACTCAGGTCAACTTGATCCATTATATCAAGTTGCTTGTATTAACTTGCTATGTCAAAATCCATGTAAGGAATACTCAGGTCATCTTGAATCATTATGTCAAGTTGCTTGTGTTTTTTTACAACAATTTAAAGCTTAATGATGAAATCAAGCACTATTACAAGATAGCATATGAAGAATGGAAATACAATTTTTAGTTAGATCATTTAAGATTAGCTTATTATTCATTTCCATTATAAGCATTCATGGTCAATTACATTATAAGCATTTCATTTCATTAACAGATCAATGGTCATAAATAAAGATTGAGTACACTTGGACAAACAAAAACAATTTGCATTTCATCATTATAGGTTCATTCATTTTTAGAATCATTTTAATCATTGTCCATTTCATTTAGTTGCATTTAAATCATTGCATCAATTTGCATTCAATTAAGTGCATTTAATTCATCATGTAGTGTATCATCATTATTGTTTGCATTATCATTTCATAAAGATCATTTAGTTGCATCTTTGCACTTAGATTCATAATCATTATAAGCATTATATATAAACTCATAAACATTTCATGTAGATCATTTGCATTTATATCATCATAAAATGAAACCAAATCAACCATTCATTTGCATTTCCATATAGATCATTGCATTTGCATCATTTACATATCATTTAAGTTAGTAATCATTTTCATTTGCATCCAAGGTCATCAAAATCGAAAATCAAAAAAAAAAAAAAAACATTTACAATTGCATCATCATATAAATCATCATCATAAAAATAGGAGTAACATGCATATAGAACATCATCCATCTAATCATTGCATCCATATAATGAAAGCATATAAATCATCATTATCAAATAGAATAACATGCATAATAAAGATCATCATCATATAGAGTACATGTCTGCATATAAAAATAAAAATCCAAGTGTACAATGATATCAAATAAACAATACAAATGCTCCAAATCAAGTCACATCTCTCTTGTACCACTACCACCTGACTTTGTCTGTCTTTGTGGTTGTGGGTGAGAAGATCCTCTATATGCCTATCTCCCTTGATCACCACTCCTCTGAGGAGGTCCCATGACCCCACCACTTCTAGTATCCATCAACACGGTGGTATGATAACTACCTGCTCTCTGGCTCTCTGCAACTACCTCCTCATATCGTCATCGCCAGTGGGAAGTCTCCTTCCCAGCCCGAACTAATGCTCTAATAGTGTCAGCTAAGAGAGTAACTGATCCAACCTACTCAATGTGATCAAGAAGTCCCTGAGTATCCTGATGTCTCCTGATGTCTCCTGACAGCTCTATCCCTCTCAGCCATAAGAGTCTGCACTTGTGCTCGAAGCTGATCAATCTGTGCTCTAAGACTATCAATGGTCTCCTTCTTTAGCACATCATGCTCTGGTGCATCCTTCTCTAGCATATCATGCACTGGTGCATCCTAGAATGGCAAATCATGTTGTGGTGCATGAACCCCAATCCCCTCCTCACCACCAACCTATCCAACTGTTGGAATCTCAGTCCGAGTAACTCTCCAAACCCGTCGTCTAATATGGGGAAAATGATCCTCTAGATCCTCATCATCTCCACCATGAGCTGCAATAACCCTAAGGTCTAGTTGAATCTGTCCAAAATCAATGCCTCTCCCGCAACCCCCATCCAGTCCAGTCACCCTGCCTCCTCCTATCAATGGCAACCCTCTCAGTGATCTCATCCCTGCCCTGCCATGCTCCCTCCTAATCCATCCAACATCCCTCCCAACCATAGGATGTTGTCTTCCAATCCTGCCAACCGGTCCAAATGGTCCTCCACAGACTCTCAATCGACCTCCTCTCCGTCTAGGTCTCCTACCACCACCACCTCCATCCCCACCCTCATCTCCACCTCCCCCAGCCTCCTAAGTAGCTCTGAGCTCTCATCTCCATCTACGTCTCCTCACACCTGGATCATATGAATCATCATCCTCATCTCCTGAGCTGGGAGGAGGATCTGCTAGATCAATAATGTGAGGAAATGGATGAGCTAGTATGTACTGAGCATACTCTGCAGTAACCCCAGGATCAAGAATGTGTAATCTCATATCATAAGCCACTCTTAGAGTAGCAAGAAACTTCGTGCAAGCAATCTCAAATGACAAGGAAGGTCCCCAATCTCGTCTATCTTTGTACCGCTGAGCATATATCGTCACACCAGTAGGCATAAGCTGAATGATTCCAAATTGTCTTAGAATGCAACTAATCAACTATCGCTCAATAATGTAAGGAGTCTGACCAATGAGATATCTACTCTGCATGATAAATGGTAATGTTTGTGCATCATCCATCCATGGCTCACAATCAACATATAGTATCCAAGTAATGCTATCCAATGGATCAAATACCCAACGCAAATACTCCATCTTACCCAGCTTATGCTGAGTAAGGATACTTGAATAAAAATACACATATGGCTATCTCTCTCCATATCTCTCTCCATGCACTATGTGATGGATAGGCCGAGTAATAGCAATGTGCTCCCAGCACCAGATCTGCAATAAAGTGAGTCCTGTAGACAAACTAGCACTCTCATCATACACCATCTGATGAAGATCATGATATAAATGTGCAAGCATACAAACACCCCAAGCATATCGAGTTCGATGTTGCATCATACTAAGGAGAATCTCACCCCATCAAATAGAAAAACCTCACGATTGCCTATCAGGACAAATAAATCCTCCAATCAAACCAGCAAGAATCATAGGAAGAGTCTCGTAATACATCACCATATCCTCCCAGCGGATCTCTCCTCTAGCAATGCTATCATCAGCAAAAATGACTCTGCAAGCCTCTGTCCCAACACGATCTTGAAAATCATACTGCACTAACTCACCAGTCACTGGGATGTGCAGAATCCTATAGACATCCTAGAGCCTCACACTAATATCACCAGTAGGTAAGTGGAAAGTGTTATTCTCACTATGCCATCTCTTGGCTAACGTCATCAACGATCCTCTATTATGTGTAATCTCAGCCATATACAAAAGATGACATAAACCACGGGCATCTATATGTCTAACCTCAGCTTGTGTCAGCTCTGGCACTAAATGACGTACTGTCGGTAATTTCTCCCGACACTGGAGAACATCAAGTTTCTCCTATTTATCAAGAGAATTCAATAAATCATCAACTATCTATCTATCACATCAAAGTGATCGCTAATCTATCAAATCTATCAAATCAAATTGAATTAGTCTATGCTATCAAATCTATCAAATTAAATTGAAGCAACTTAAGCTATAAAATCATTTTAAAACCTATCAATCATGGTTTTCAATCAATCAACAATCAAGCAATCAATCTATCAATCAAACTATCTATCCAACAACATCACGCAATCACTCAATCAAGTCCCTATTCATCATCAATACGTATTAAACACGTTAAATCTAATCATCAAAGTGATTTTAGCTTTTGCACTTATCAAAAACATCAATTTTGAGCATTTGCGCTATCCCATTGAGCAAAAGCGCTAAACTACAGCATATGCACTAAATGTAAATGCTCTAAACTCAAGCATATGCGCTACCTTTATCTGCAAATACGCTAACCCTAAGAGCATATGCACAAAACAAAGCAAAAGCGCTAATTTTAGCTGCAAAAGTGCAAAACAACAAAGAAAAAGAGCTATCCTATGCATATGCGCTAACATCCTTAACATATGCATTCAAAAAAACTGCAAATGCGTTAAATCAATACCGAAAAAATAAAAAAATTCAAAAAAAATGCCTAAAAACATGAAAAGTCAAACAAAAAGTTGAAAACAAAGCTCGGGATAAGATACATACCAGATACCCATACTCGAGAGGTTGCTGATATCATCGAACACACTCAAATCAATGGTTCTCCACAGGAATCACCATTTCGCCACCTCAGGAAAAATATTTTCTTCACAAGCTGACAAGGATAACAATGAAGTTAAAATTAGCCTTGGTTAATTTTATATTTACTATTTGAAGAGTAATGAATGCTACTCAATGGGGCAATTTAATTTGTTTTTACAAATGAATTTAATTGACTTAATTTTTATCAATTATCATGAGATCAATCGTTCAACAAAAAGTTTTCAACAATTTCACAATCAATCTCCTGAGGGGGCACACAATTAGGATTTTCAATCTCCATCAGGCACATTATCGAGACTTGATTTAATCTTTGAAACAATGTTGTCTCGACATCATTTCAAAGAGGGGCAAAATGTATACACATAAAAATGGCTATGAGCAATTAAATAAATATTTAATATTTATTTAATAATTATTCTTCTATTAAATAGTTAATTGGAAAAGATTAATTTATTTAATTCATTTTTTCGTATCTTTCTATTAATTAATATTTTATTAATTAATTCATCTATCATGTTCCTCTAATTAATTAAATATCTAATATTTAATTATTCCTCTAACCAAGTTAATTAAATATCTAATATTTAATTATCTTTTCCAAACAATTAAATATCTAATATTTAATAGTTATTCTCCTATCCTGTAGTCTCAAATATTAAATAATCTTAAATTCTTTAATCTTTCTTATCCAACTCACCTTCCATCTCCACTTCATCTTCCCTTTGCCAACTCATCCATCATGTGGCTAAGGAAATTAATATTTCTTAAATATTAATTCATCATTTATCTCCAACCTCCAAATTCAATGAATATCATGTACGTACACATATTTCATAACCATCTCCTAAATTCTCTCTAACACCTCTACATCTTAGGAAGGAATTGAGTCCACTTGTCCTATCATGCCTAAATCTTCTCCAACCATCCCTAGATTCTCTCAATCAGCAACCCAGTCTAGGTGAGATGAGTGATACTTGTCTTCTCCTTCCCCCTTTCTCTCAACCTTCACCTTTGCTCATAGCCATCCAAATCTGTAGATCTGATCATGACCGTTGATTAGAGCCACATCATCTCATCCCCTCAAGGTCTATAAAATCAAGAGCTTCAATTGAGAGAGAGAGTTAGAAAATCAAGAGACTTCAAGTGCATTTTGCAAGCTAAATCATATGCATGTGTGAGTTTTAATCTTGAAGTAAATAGAAATTATCATTTAGCATAATCATTTTAGCATAATCATGTAGTATTACATATCATAGCATCAGTTAACTACAAGTTATCAGTCCATTCTTCATATGCCATCTTGGAAGCTATCAGTGCATTGTCTGATAGCACACCATCTCCAACCAAGAACAGTGGAGTTAGGACATGATGAGACATAAATCATGAAGTTAATATTAGTATTTTTATTTCATATATATTTCATGTAGTTTCATTGGTTGAGTTTGGATTTCCTGTAGAATTTCCATTTGTATTTTGTGAAACTAACTTGTTGCAGGTAGCATTCTGAGGATGAAATTCAAGTCGACATAGGAAGCGTGAGATGTTGAAGATGGGAGATGATGAAAACATAAATTCCTTTATGGATAAGGTGGGTGAACTTGTCCTAGGTATCAGATGTGCTGGTGGAACCCTTGAAGAAGATGAAATTATTGCTAAGGTGTTGAGATCATTGCCTCCTACTTACAAACATAAGGTAGGTGTTATTGATGAAATCCAGAGTGTGACTACTATGACAAGAGATATGTTGGTTGGAAATATTGTTGCATTTGAACTTAGCAAATTTGGTGAATCACATGGAAAGTCTGAGATAATATTTAGATCATATGTATCCAGAAAGCAGAAGTATGATCCTCAAGAATGCAAAGTATCCAAATATTAAAGAGAGAGAAGAGAGATGGAAAAGAAAGAAAGAATTGGGTGAGCTTGAAGCATTGATTGCCTGGAGATTTCCTAAGGGAGCCGTTAAGTATGATGGAAAATTGCCTTTGAAATGTTTCTCTTGCAATAAGATAGGACATTTTATTTTTAGATGCCCAGAGAGAATGTCTAAGTATGATAGACATGAAAAATTTGATAAGCATGATAGAAATGATAGATATGAGAAGCATGAGAAGTATGATAAGCCTTAAAAGCCTAGTCGGAAGTATAAGCATTAGAAGAATTGTTATTATGTTGTTGATGAAGGTTTTACATATGAAGAATTAGAAGGAGATGAAGTTGTGTTTATTGCTATCAAAGAAGATGGACTAGTACCTATTGATTCCACAACCTGCACTTTTGAGGAGAAAGTTTTAGCTTCTAAAGTTGAAGAGAAAGATGAATGGGTGATTGACAATGGTTGTTCACATCATATGATCAGTGATAAAAACAAGTTTGTGAGTATGGAAATATATGATGGTGGAATAGTAAGATTTGGAGATGATAAAGCCTGTTTGATTCGTGGTAGAGGTTCTATTTCCTTTGATGGTAGGCATAACACTGATGATGTCGTGTATATTTAAGGCTTGAAGCATAATATTTTAAGTGTTGAACAGATGGTTGACAAAGGTTATTATTTACAATTCAAAAATAGAAAATGCAAGACACTAAATGCCTCTGTTATAGAGATTGCATCTGGAACTAAGACTAAAAGTAACATCTTTCATTTGAATGCTGGTGAGAAAAGTTTCTTGGTTGCTCATATTGATGAAATTTGGTTAAGGCATAGGAGAATGTGTCATGTTAATTTTGATTCAATGATTAAGATCAGTTCTAAACAAGTTGTTAGAGACTTGCCTAAAATTGTTAAGCCTACTAATCCAATATATAAGGAATGTCAAATGGGTAAGCAAACAAGAATTTTTTTCAAGAGTAAGTAGTATACATCTGATGGATTGCTAGATCTTGTGCATACTAACCTATGTATGCACATATGTGGACCTACAAACATTAGAAGTGTGAAGAGTGACATATTTTATGCTGATTGATGATTATTCTAGGATGATGTGAGTTATCTTTTTGAAGGAAAAATCAGAAGCATTGGACAAATTCAAGATATTCAAAGCAAAGGTTGAGACTTAGACAGGATTGAAGGTGAAATGTCTAAGATCTGACAAAGGAGGAGAATTTTATTTTCGTGAGTTTGATTCATTCTATGAGAAGCATGGAATTAGAAGCCAATTATTTTCTCCTAGAACCCCACAACAAAAATGGAGTTGTTGAAAGGAAGAACATGATTGTCTTGGATGCTACAAGGACTATGTTGATTAAAGGGAATGTTCTAAAGATCTACTAGAGAGAAGTTGTTAGCACTGTTGTTTACACATTCAATCGAGTTCATATAAAAGGTGATACCGATAAAACTCCTTATGAGTTGGTTTGGTCATGTTCCTACTATAAGATAATTCAGAATTTTTGGTAGCAAGTGTTATAACAAAAGAGATGAGGATATAGGAAAGTTTGATGCAAGAAGTGATGAAGGAATTTTCTTGGGATATTCAACAAAGAGAAAATCCTACCAGTGCTACAATAAGAGACTAAGAAAGATAGTGGAAAGTGCAAATGTGAAGGTTGATGAAATATGTGGAAAATAAATTAGAGCATGTGGATATGATGATGGTCAGCATATTGTTCTAACACCTATTTAGACTGAAGAATTGAAGCAGAATGATCTAGTAGAGACTGTTAATCCAAATATTGGTGCTACCATTGGAGAGATGCAGGAACCTGAAAGTAAAAATAATCAAAAGACTCTGAGGTATGTAAGATTGAATCATTCTCAAAATCAGATTATTGGTGATAAAAATAAAGGTGTGATGACTAGAAGAAGGCTAGCTACTGAAGAGGTATGTTTGATTTCTAAAATTGAACCTAAAGATGTTGTTGAGGCTTGTAAAGATAAAAATTGGATAAGGGCTATGGAAGAAGAATTGAATTAGATTGAAAAGAATAACACATGGGAAATTGTGCCTAGACCTAAATATAAGAATGTGATTGGTACTAAATGGGTATTTAGGAACAAATTGAATGAAGCTGGTGAAGTTATCAAAAATAAAGCAAGATTGGTATACAAAGGATATTCATAGAAAGAAGGAATTGATTATGAGGATACTTTTTCTTTGGTAGCTAGACTTGAAGCTATTAGACTATTGTTTGCATATGCTACCTATAAGGATTTCAAGGTATATCAGCTGGATGTCAAGTCAGTTTTTCTGAATGGTGATCTTAAGGAAGAAGTCTAAAGTGAGCAACCTGATGGTTTTTTATTATTAGATGATGGAGACATGGTGTAAAAATTGAAGAAAGCTCTTTATGGATTGAAACAAGCCCCTAGAGTCTAGTATGATAGATTAGATAAATACTTGCTAAAATTAGGATTTAATAAAGGTACTGCTAACAATAATCTATATTTTAAGATTGAGAATGATAACATCTTGATTATAGAAGTCTTTTTTTATGATATTATCTTTGGAGGAGATGATAACTTGAGAATGAAGTTTGTCGGTGATATGCAGAAAGAATTTGAGATGTCTATGATAGGAGAGATGAAATTTTTCTTAGGTTTGCAGATTTCACAGACTGGAAAAGGTATTTTTATATCTCAAACTAAATATGTAAAGGAATTATTGAATGAGTTTGGGTTAGATGACTCTAAACCAGTTGAAACTCCTATGGTGACTGGCTGCTAATTGTCTAAAAATGATGAATCTCTGAAAGCTAATCAGTCTTTGTACAGATCTATGGTTGGTGGACTGCTATATTTGACTTAGACTAGATCGAACATTATGCATGTTGTGTGCATGGATACTACACATCAAGTTGATCCAAAAGAGAGTCATGTAACTGTTGTAAATAGGATATTCATATACTTGAAAGGAACTATGGATTGTGGTTTGTGGTTTGTGGTATCCGAGGAATGATGATTTCATATTATGTGCTTACACTAATTTTGATTGGGTTGGTGATATTGATGACCGAAAGATTACCTCCACTGGTGCATTCTTTTTGGGTAAGAAATTGGTTTCATGGGCTAGTAAGAAACAACATTCAGTGTCCTTATCTACTGTTGAAGTTGAGTACATTGTTGTTGCTAGTAACTGTACTCAGGTAGTTTGGATGAAGCAAATGTTGAAGGATATCAGAGTTATCTATGATGAGCCTACTGTCATATATTGTGATAATTCTAGTGTTATTAATATGTCAAAGAATCTGGTGCAACATTCAAAGACTAAACATGTATCAATCAAATATCATTTCTTGAGAGAAAAAGTCAGTGAAAAGGAAGTGAAGTTAGAGAATGTGTCTACAAAGGAACAAATTGCTGATATTTTCACTAAGCTTTTGCCTGCAGACATATTTGTCTATTTGAGAGACAAGTTAGGGGTATCTACTCCTCCTGATGAGAACTAGATGCATTGAGTTGCATCAATCTGGTGGACTTCACAATCTTATCTTTTTTTGAATTGATGAGTCGGTGATGCTACTCTGCTGGAGTAGTCAGTATGTTTTAGGGGGAGAGTAAGTTTGGTTTTCTGTCTTGAAGATCTTTAGCATTGATATCAAAGGGGGAGAGGCATGTGAAAAACTGTTTTATCTGCCTATCTTAGGAGAGTTTGTTGGAGATGTTTTCTTTCTTTGCATTGATTGTTTTCACATTCATATGTTGCCATCAATGTCAAAGGGGGAGATTGTTGGACATTGTTGCTGCTAGGATATGTTGTTGTCATTGATGTCAATATATTCCTGTGATTTATTGCCCTGATGTTTGTAGATTGGTTTATTGGGATCATGGTTTGATGTATGGAATATTTATAATATCATTATATCCTTTTGTATTGGTTTTGATGATCCGGGAAGCTTAATTGATCATATCATAAGATTTGGTTTGCAGTTTGTTTTTCTGATCAGTACTTTGCAGAGTTCAGTATTTACTCCGATATATTTCAGTGTGATCAGATATTGATCTAATATTTTAGGAGACTGTTTCAGATGGTCTTTTTTATCTTCATTTCAAATGGTTCATGATTTTGTGCTCCGCAATTTATCTTTCTTTGTGACAGTTGTTGTTGTTTGAGTATTCTTGAGGCTCAGATGTTGATCGATGAAGATTTGATAAGTGGTGTTGGTGCAATTGTTATTGATGACTCTAACATGCTTGATGGTGTTTCCTAATTATTTCATATTTGTTTTGATGATCTTCATTGATCATTGGGTGAGTTCTTGGTGATTTTGTTGAACCCGTGATATTCTTCGTGTTATGCGGTTTTCTTGGTGGTGTAGCATGTTGCAGTTGATCTTGGTGATTTTTGGTGGTGTTGCGTATTTGGAGATTTGATTTTAGGTCCATGTTATGTCATGTATATCATTATATTGGTCTGGTGGTCAATCTTTGTATCTTATGATGTATTTTTATAATTATGAGTTGAGGGTTTAGCCAACCTTGTTGTCAAGGTTGATTAGTTGTATAAATAGGTGTCATATTCATGTAATTTAGGTATCGAGGTTGTGTCTGCATTATCGAGGTTGTGTCTGCATTATCAGAGAGTGGTGTCTACATTATGATTGAGCAGAGATTGAGTGTTACAGAGTAGACAATTGTGCTTAACTGAAACTGTCATCAAGCATTTGCAGATACTATTATTGTAGTTTATTCCTTCCAAATTGTAGTTTGAATCTTGTTGTAAGTTAGTGAGACTTCCCTGAGTGTTGTAGCCTTCTGGGTTACTATATCTTGAGTTGTAAGCTCTAGGCAGTGTGCCTGAATGCTGGTGCATTCCCCATTGTAATATTTTCACATACTACTACAGAGTATCATCTTATTGTGGGTAGGTTCCCACCATGGTTTTTCCCTTAACCAAGTTTTCCACGTCAAAATCTTGGTGTTGTGTGTTGGGTTATCAATTTTCTTATCTTTGTTGTTGCTACTATTTATTATATTTGTATTTGTGGTTAAGTTTGTTAATCTGGTGAAAACTGATTCACCCCCCCCCCCCTTAGTTTTCTCTCATTGTTGTTGCCAACACTAACATTCACATGAAATAGGTTATTCAACTAGGGCTACATATCCTTAGTATTTAAACCTTAGGAATCTCTTAGTCTATAACTTCTTCTCATTGGAATATGGGATGTAGCACTGGGGGTAACAAAACTCATGCACAATGAAAGAAATATTGGATGCAAAGATTTGAAATTTAAACTATGATTAAACAATGCAATTTATTTGTAAAATGATTGATTAACCAATGAATTAAATAATGTGAATTATGATATTTAACACTATATACATCTAAATCTGAACATAACATGTCATAATAATTAGATATGAGCATACAATTAAAAAATTATGCAACCCACAAGTCAAGTTCAAAAGAATAAATTATGGTTTTTTTATGAATTTAACCTCTAAATTAATATCATTCAAGTGCATATATTATCTATGAGTGCAAATATGAATGTTTAAGTGCATACCAAAAATATCCGAGACTACAAATAAGAAATAATGCAAATTACAGAATGACGGCTTCACCAAAATGCGAGGTGGTAAAATTAGGGTTTCACCAATTAGGATAGTAAAACTACTAATTTCACAAGATCAACCTCATTTAAAAGAGGAAGGTAAACCCAATAGATCTATCTACAATTCAATTAGAGAAGAGGATTGAGATGTTGATTGGATTTATTTTATTTTATTGCCCTTTTAGAGAGTTTAAATTGTATTTTAATTGTATTATTAGATCTAGGGAAAATAATGAGGAATTGGAACAAAACAATAATGACAAAAGGTTCCAGACTTCACACAAAGCTACAGACAGAGATCTGATAAGGGAAAATGGATTAGAACCTGTAGCTAAAAATTTGGGCCTACTTGTCGAGACCAAGAGTGTGGGAGTGATCTAGTCCTACAAATTCCAGGATAGACAAGTGGGATGTTTTCCAATCAGGTAGATGCACAAAATCCAAAACTAAAAGATTGTGCTAAATTTGTAGGACTAGGTTGGTGGTAGCTACCTAGTCCTTCACTTTTCATGCTTGTAAAATTGGAACCTATTCATTGTCATCTGCTCTGTTGGAATATTTAGTCACAACACTTGAACCGATTTCATCCATACATAGAGAGAGAATAGGGTTGTGGATAGTGGGTTGCCTTAGGTGAAACCCTAATTTAGGAATTAACCTTGAAATTGAAATGGAAATAAAATTGTTTTGAATTAAAATGCTTTCCTTTTGATGGAAAGGCTATATCTAAATTTGAATTCTTGTAATTGAATTTGATACCTTGATGAATCTTGCTTGAATCCTCATGCAAAGGGTTTAGGATGTCATGTAGAAATGTAGATTATCCTCATGGAAGATTGATCATGGATGCCATCTTGAATGCTTGAACTTGACTTGACCTCTCCTTCAATGCTTAATGAATACTTGATTGCTTTCTCAATTGAATTTGAATTTAATTTGATAGAGTGTAATTGATTTACAACATGAGAGATCTATCCCAAAATGAAGGGAGGTAGGCTTCCTTTTATACCTAACCATGCATTTAATGTTTAAATTTTTCAAAGAAAATTGACACAAAGCTTTAATTCCCACCTATTGTAGATGACCGTTGATGGGACCTAATTTGGGTCTTGATTAGGAGGACCAAGATGGTGGGGGCATTCTAGTCCTGAGCTACAACCAAGGCACCCCCAATGCCCTGGTCCTATTAATCGGGAGTTAGATTTGAACAAGGGCCAAAAGAGGAGTTGAAAACGCATAATCTTAGAGGGTGTGAGTAGCATGAAAGTGGATATTGAGCACTAACATACAAAACACCAAGGTGAGGTCTAGGTGAGGATGAAATTGTATGTGGATACAATTACGAGACCTAAATATGTATATGTATATATATGTATATGTATATGTATATGTATATGTATATGTATATGTATATGTATGTGTATGTGTATGTGTATGTGTATGTTTATGTGTATGTTTATGTGTATGCGTATGTGTATGTGTATGTGTATATGTATATGTATATGTATATGTATATGTATATGTATATGTATATGTATATGTATATGTATATATGTCACAACCCTTATTGTTTCCATAGATATTATTTAATACTTAAATTAATTGTATATTTATTTAATTGTGAAATATAATTTATTATTGCATGATTTTAGTATTTTAATTAATTATGTTTTGAATTTTCCTTTAAATCTTAAATATAATAAGATAATAAAATATATTAATAGTATTGTTCTGATTAATTTAAAAAATAGGTTTTTAGGACCCGAAACCTTTAACAAAGGATATTAAGATAAGACACCAAAAAGATCAGTGCATAAGAACCGCATACAAAAAGACTGGCAAAAAGCCAGTGAACCGAAAGGACAACAAAACTAACAACAACAAAGAAACTAAGAAGGCGCTACACAGAGATTTTCTTCAACAAGTCCTCCGCCTTTATCACCAGCTCATCGTAAGTGGCCCCAACAGCTTTAAGGTCTTCCAGATCCTTGTTAGGTTTTTTATCCTTCTTTTTGCCTCTGGTGCGGGTTCTGGGGCCTTGAGCTTCCCCTGCTCCTTCCGTTTCCGGGTCAATGTCCAGGATTTCCTTTTCATCATCCAGTTTGCTGATGAGAGTGTTGGTGTCGTTGGCTAAAATCTTCAGGATGCTAAGGCTCTGTTCAGCAATTTTCTTCAGACACTCCTCAATTTTACGAATTTTGTTGACAGTTTCCGTGAGAGTGTGGTCGTTAGTGTCAGCAAGATTCTTTCTTTCTAGCAAATCCTTCTCATTTTTTTCGAACCTGGGGTTGAAAGCATCTCTTATGTCTTCAGCTTTGGCAATGGTGCTTTTTAGGTCCTCTATGAAGTTGGCCATGGTCTTCCCTTCCCCTGTATTGATGGTTTCCAAAATCAAGATTTTGTTATAGAGTTTTTTATTTTCGTCCACAGTTTTCTTGTAACCATTGATAAGCCACTCCATAGTTTCCATGAAACCTTGCAAACCCTCGAGGGGAGGGTTAGAGGGGGGGTCAACTTTTCTAGGTGTTGCCTTTTCCTCTTTAGGGGTGTGTTGGATGGTAGTTGTGTCAACAGCCCTAAGAGCCTCTTACATGGTCTCCTTTTCCATATTTTGATCATCTTCCAGGGCCCTTACCTGCTTGTGGGCTTCTGGTTCCTTAACAGTCTCCTCTTTCTTCTTGTGCATTTTCCTAGCCTGGGTGTGAGCTTTTGTCTTCTTCTTCAGCCGCCCTTGAGGGTTCTCCTCCTCAGAGTCATCCGAAGTCTCCTCTTCTGAAGAAATGCTAATCAGGGGTCTACCTTTAGGATTTTTTCCCTTAGAGGATGAGGGTCTGGTTTTGATGTATTTCCTCTTCTTCCCACTTTCATAATCTGAGACATCCATGTTGTCCTCAGTATCAGTCGAAGGGTCACTTTCAGACTCCTCTTCCTCTGAGAAGGCAGGGTCAAACCCCTCATCCTCAGAATCCACAGAGGGCTGCATCCGAGCAATTTGGTTGGCCTTATGATGGTCATAGATTAGTACCATAAGGCCTTGATGCATGATTGTATCACCCCGTGGGTTCTCTTTGTAGGCCTTGAGGGACGCATTCACCGAACAAAGCATAAAATAAGGGAAGTTAACCTTATCATTGTGCCTAAAGTGATTCAGTAGAACAAAGTGATAACCATAAACTTTAGTGAACCTACCATCTAGAGTGATGTATCGCATTAAAACAAAGAGGACGTCCCGCCAGGGTTTGGCAAAAGCCCTGGGTGGGTAGTAGGTTTTGCTCAACTTTACCAATCATTTTTTCTCTTTCTCGGTATTTGGGTATCTTTCAATAGCTTCCCTACTAACTTTCCTATCTCTGTAGAAGTTGCACCCTTCTCTTGTGAGGCCCATAGCTTGAGCAATTAAATCTTCATCGATTTCTATAGTTTAGTCTCTCATTTTCAGCATGCCCTTTTTCCAATTTTTACAGAAAAAACTGGTGACCATGACGTCTTGACCATGGAGTCTCTCCATGAATTTTGAGAAGCCACCCTTCTGCAGAATACCCCAAACCCCCTCCTTCTGTTTCCATTCTTTACAGCTACTTGGTTCATATCACCTCCTGTTACCACCCATATTGTCGTTGTTCAACACCAAATTTTGAAACTTGCAAAGCATATTAGCTAGTGAGCTTTTCAGAACTATCAAATTCACCCAGAAAGCATGGGAACTTATGGCATTGGTAATATAATGAATGAGTCTCTCATTATTATAATGACTCAAAGTACTCAAGTCAGTTCTTTTCATAATTATCCTGTCCATCAAGTATTTTAGGAGTACTTCTATAACGATCATAGAAAATGATTTGCCTGACATCTTCAGGGAGTCCTTGTTCTCCTGTCCATGTGGTAATTGCTTCCTTGTTAACCACTACAGTGGCAACCCAGCCAGTAGAGCCATTGGCCTCCCGGTAAATGTGGGAAATGTAACTTTTTTAAAAGGTACTAATAAGGTCTCTAGCAGAAATGATTATGTTGTTGATCGACCATGAAGGTTTTGAGACCCCCTTAAGACAATTTATAATATTGTTTGAGTCCCCTTCGATCCATAGGTGGGGACAATTCCATTTTTTTGCTAGGAGGATACCTTGGAGAGCTGCCATAGTTTCGGCTTTATGATTAGTTTGAATTCCAATAGGGACATCAACCATTTCCTTGCACATTCCTTTGTCATCTCTTAGAATAGCTCCACAGCCTGAAGGACTCGGGTTACCTTTGGCAGCACCGTCAAAATTAACTTTAAACCAACCATGAGGGGGGGTTTGCCATTTGGCTTCAAGCCTTTTATTATGGTTGAGGTTTGGATTGTTGGTACTCTTCATGTTCCACACCCTTAAAATATTTGCTTCCAGTGAATTATTCGAAAAACAAGGACCCTCAATGATCTCTATATTTTCCTGAATCACCCATTGGATTTTCTGGAACACAATATCCTGATTGAGGGAAACATCCCTGAAGATTCGATTATTTCTTTCTTTCCATAGTCCCCATAGGATGTGAGGAAGCGAGAGCTACCACAAAGATCTCAAAAAAGAATTAGTCCATTTTATGTTCCAAGAGGAAAACAGATCTGTGATGGTATTGGGAAACACCCAGGCAATGCTAAAACTATTGAGAAATCTTTCCCAGACTGAGGCTGAGAAGGGGAAGTGAATGGCAAGGTGGTCCACAAACTCTTCAACCTAAAGGCATACAACACATCTATTAGGGATAGCAAAGCCTCTACTTTTCAGGTTGTCAAGGGTCAAGATTTTATTATGGAGGATGGTCCAGAAGAAGAAATTGATCTTGGGGGTAAGGCCTCTAATCCAGACTTTAGACCAGAAGGAATTACCTAAAGGATCAGGGACATAACACAATACATAGAGGAAACAATTAGGGTGCCTTTGGGATCATGTTTCCAGATCAAGGAGTCAACCTCTTTGTTCAACCAAACCGCAGACAAATGGATCTTGAGCTTAGAAAGGCTTGGGTGGATGCTTTCAATATTCTGCCATTTATTACCAGTCCAGTACTCAGCAGCTAAGGAGCCAAAAGATCTTATACAAGAGGGAGCATAGGGGGCCCATTCATTGATTTCTATCAAAGGTTTATCAAAAAGCCAAGGATCCTCCCAGAATTTAACTTTTCTACCATTTCCAACTTTCCAGATCACTCCTTTAGCTATACTTTCTTTACATTTAGAGGCATAATTCCATATGTCGATACCATTAATACTAATATCTGAATTGATAAAAGAAGAAAGGGAAGAGGATTGAAGAGAGTACTTACTTCACCAAATTTTACACCATTCGGTATCAAGATGAAACATTCTCTAGACTTGTTTGGACATAAGAGCTTCATTTAGGGTTCAGATCCTCCTCAGGCCCAGACCGCCATGGCTCTTCGGTTTATAGACCTGGTCCCAAGCCACCAAGGACATTCTTTTCTTGTACTCAACCCCAGACCAAAGGAATCCTCTTTGGATTTTCTCAATAGCATCAGCATACTTAACTGGAATTTTGAAAAGGCTAAGAGCATATATCGAAATACTTAGAAGAAATGCTTTAAGAAGTTGGAGCTTTCCAGCTTGACTTAGGAGGGCTCCTTTCCAGCTAGCTAACTTTTTCTGGAATTTGTCCACTAGAGAACTCCAGAAGGAGTCAAGAGGAGCAGTGCCCATAGGGAGACCAAGGTAGTTTGCAGGAAGATCAGCAATCCTACATGCCAGGATTCTACTAATTCTTTATTGTCTTCTCTCCGAGGTATTGATGAAAAAAACTTCACTTTTAGTCCAATTGATAAGTTGACCTAAAGTAGAGGCAAACTTACAAAGAGTACTCTTCAAAATTTTAGCTTTAGAAATACTATATTCCCCCATGATAATAGTATCATCAACAAATTATTGATGTGAACAAACAAGATCCATAGAGGAAGGGTGGAGACCCTTAAAGGAGCCTTGCAATACCAAATTTTCCATACTCCTTCCAAAACATTCTGCCATAATAATGAAGAGGATGGGGGAAATAGGATCCCCTTGCCTAAGACCTCTAGATGCTTGGAAAAAAGGAGAAGGTGAACCATTGATAAGGACAACAAAAGAAATGGAGGTGATAAGTTGGGTAATGAGATCCAAAACTCTAGGTGAGAAACCAAAAGACATAAGAACCTTCAAGAGAAAAGACCAGTCAACCCTATCATAGGCTTTGGAGAGATCAAGCTTAAGGATGAGACCCTGCTTCTTAGCTTTAACAAGAGAGTGGATGTTCTCATGGACAGTAATAATAGAGTCAATAATTTGACGACCAGGGACAAAACCATTTTGTTGGTGATTAATAAGAGCAGGAAGGACAGAAAGAAATCTAGAAGTAAGAACCTTAGAGATAATCTTATAAAAGGAATTGCAAAGACTGATAGGTCTAAATTTGTCCATAGAGTCAGGGCCTTGAGATTTGGGAATGAGAGCCAAAAAAGTGCCATTGATTTCTTTCAAAAGTTTCCTAGCCCCAAAAAATTCCTTGACTACATTTGTAACATCTTTCCCAACAATGTCCCATAAATCTTGAAAAAAGAACATTGGAAAAGCATCTGGGCCCGACGCTTTGTTACCATCAAAGGAGAAGACAACATTTTTTATTTTCTGATTAGAAGGAATGGAAGAAAGGGAGGCATTCTTATGATCATCAATGGGACAAGGGATGTTAAGAAGAAAAGAAGATTGAGCTTTAATATCCAATCTATTATCCCTCTTTAGCAGTTCCAAAAAAAACCTTTTAGCTTCCTTTCTAATTTCCTCCTCCTTGATAATCTCCCCTTTATCCACCATGAGTTTGGTAACCCTATTAACTGCTTTATGCTCGATAGTCGACATCTGGAAGAATCTTGTGTTCCTATCTCCTTCCTTAAGCCAAATGCATCTGGATCTCTGCTTCCAAAAGGATTCCTCTTTGGCAATGATATCATGATATTTTTTGAGAGTCTCATTTTCATCAACAATGGACACAATTCTAAAACCATATTTCTGGATTTGAGTTTGAATTTCTTTGAAGTCTTCCTAGACTTTGCTTTTGGCCTCAAAAATGTTCCCAAAGATGGATTTATTCCAGATTCTTATGTTGTCATTTACACTCTTAAGCTTCTTAACAACTCTATACATAGCAATTCCCTCAACTTGAATGCTCCACCATTTATGGATATTACTTTTGATGTCTGGGTGGAGGGTCCATATTTTTTCAAATCTAAAGGGGAAGTTTCTCCTTCTGTTGATGGAGTCAGCAATGAAGGTTATGGGAAAATGATCTGAACCAACCCGAATGTGGGCCGACAAAGAACAGAAATAATGACTAAACCAGTCATCAGAGATGAGAGCCCTATCAAGACGAACTTGGATAAGATCATTACCAGTTCTCCTATTAGTCCAAGTATAATTACATCCCTGTATTTCCAATTCATTGAGGGCCTGAGAGTTAATGAAATCCATAAGGGCCAACCTGCTTTCCAGTTGAGGGGGGCTTCCTCCATATTTTTTCTCCTCTCTCAAAGGAGTATTGAAGTCTCCCATAACCAACCAGCTAAGATTCCTGAAGTTGTCCCTAGCTTGAATAAGTTTTTTCCAGAAGGAATTTCTAGCCTTCAAAGTGTTGGGAGCATAAATGTTGGTGAGGACCCATGAAGTACCATCTTTTAGGTGCTCAAATTTGATACACGAGAAATTGTTGTCCTGGATGATAACTTGCCCTTTGACAAAATTAAGATTCCAAATGGTTGTTATGCCTCCTAAAGCACCTTCAGAGCTACCGCCACAGACATTTCTATTTTTGAAAAACTTCAATGATTCAACTTTCTCTTTACTCGTTTTGGTTTCTTGAATTAGAAAGGTGTCAAGTTTACTATCCCTTATAATGTTCCTAATAATGTCATGCTTATGGGGGTTATTAAGTCCCCTAATATTCCAAGAAATAATCTTCATAGATACTTACTAATTCCTAACTCCTTAAGAGTCCTCTAGGTTCCATCTGCAATGTTCTTGTTGGCCTCCTTGATTCTAACTGTGTGATTAGAGGGACGACCTGGGGAGGAGGAGGTATACCCGACACTGACTTGAGCTATTCTGCTAGATTTCCTTAGAAGAGAAATCAAGGGAGTAGTTGATAACTCAATGATGAGCAAATAGTACCAAACTGGTACTGAGAGGGGGGGTGAATCAGTAAAGGCAAAAAACGGTTTCTTAAACTAGTTTGACAACAAACACTTCAAAAGACTGGCTGACAGAGATACCGGTTTGAAACAGAGTACAACCGATAAAGCTAAGAATGTCTAAGACAAGCATTAACCGGTTACTCACTTAGCCTTTCACTCAACTAGAGACTACCCTACCATTTCACCCTTATGCATAAACAGGTGATCTATCATCAGATCATAATAACAACTAGTTCAACATGTTTTATTGACAGGCATAAAACACAGAACCATCATATGCTTGACAAACAATAGCAAAGCATCATACATGACACACATATTTTTCATGTGGAAACCCAACTGGGAAAAACCACGATGGGGATGAATACCCACAAACTATTTTTTAACTCTTTGGAAGACCGCTCTGTTAGGAGCCTTGTCCGATTAGAGACATTACAATAGGTTCTGCTAGGAACTGATCCTGTTAGAGATCACCCGGTTAAGGGATGGCTACAATACCTGATTAAGGGTTAAACCATGTTAAAGGTTACATTGTTAAAGGATTTCAAGAACTCAATAGCTAAAGGACTTCAAACTCAGTAGCTTAGAGTTACCTTGTTAAAGGATTTACAGCAAGCCGGTTAAGGCTACCCTGTTAAGGGATTTTCCAACTGTTGAGGTGGTTAGAGATCAACAGGTATTACAATGATCTAGTAACAACACTCAATGCCAATGCAGATCCACTTAAGCTCCTCTTTTCCTTCTACACTTACACTCTGTAGGTATCACTTCTCTCCTTTTGGTTTGGCAAGAATCACGTATCCCTTCTCTTGGATACGCACACACAACTTTTGCCAACAACCCTAGAAAGAGTCACAACATCGACCTTATAGAAAATAGTTAGGTCATTAGCATAAACCCTAAACCCTAAACCTAATAGGTTAAGGAATTCAAACTGTTCAATCCTGACCATTGAGCATATTGCATTAATCTCCATCGTTTATTTTCCACTGTTTTCATGGCGGCTGATAACCCATCACATGTTATCACCATTTTACAATCTTCTCATATTCCCGAGGTAGATAGGCAAGATCTTATACATGCATGATCCTTCATGCACACAAGGCTTACATGGCAACATGATCTTGTTCTTTGTTATCATGCTAACTCATCGCACAAAGTCATCGGTTGAGCCACACAGGCTTGAAGCACTTCAACCAGAAACCCTAAAGTTGAGACTACCAACCGGTAGTCATACAGCGCTTCCATGTGTCGGTTCCCATAACCATATGCTGGTTCACCTTGAACAAGCACACCGCTTCATTTTGGCACAAATGTCAGTTCACAGTGTTATACCAGTTCTCACATATGCCGGTTCACACCTCTGCAACATATTGACATCAATGACAACATACAATGTCATTATGTCCTCATACCGGTTCACATAATGCCAACAATAGTTCCTTTCTTATTCCTTTGCTTTGGTATTTTCCATTCAGCATCTATCTCAAGAGCGGCTACCGAGTTGTTTAGGATTTTGGAAATTTCTTCTTCATTTCCCCAGTTAGGGGTTCTAGAAGTATTTGAATCATTTAAATCACTGTTAGTTGATTTTGAACTCCAGACTGAGTCCGAGAGGTTCAGGCCCAAAATTGAACATTTTTGGGCTCCTCGTATTTCAAGACTAGACATGAGCAGAGAGGAATCAGTCTTTTCTTCTTGGGAAACAGGGATTTCCCCTTCCTTTGGTTGATCATTTTTCTCTTGCAGTTCATTTCCTTCACAAGTATCAGCCACCATTTCAACTATATAATTTGGGTAATCAGTTTGATCTTTCTGCTCCCCTATTTGAGAAGTAATTGGGAGGTTGACTTTGGTTGAATTATTTCTCAGAGCTTCCTAGGTTGTAGGACTGGTAGATAGAGGCTAAGGGCACTTCCTTCTTCTCCCCCAAGGGATTAAAATGATTTGAGTTTTCTTCTTTACTACATGAGTTTTTAACTTGTCATACCTTTTTTTTTGGTGCCCTTTGTGGAGCTTAGGCTGCCTGGATTCTGCCTTGGGTTTGGTGGGACAGGACTTCGCCCAGTGCCCTGCTTTTTTACAATGGAAGCAGGCAAAGGGAATAGATTCATATTCAATATGTTGCTTCCATGTTCCCAGCTTTGATACTAAATCTATCTGATCTAGCATATCTGCATCATGGGCTACCCCTACACAAAACCTAGCATGAGTGAGTCTCCTTTTTGAAGCTGTTACTGGGTCTATAGAAAGCAGTTCACCAAAAGAGTTTGCAATTCCAGAGAAGATACTTTCAGCCCAATATTCCAGAGGCAAGCCTAGCAGCTTTACCCAAACTGGAACTTGTGTTAAGAGAGAGTCTTTCATATTCAGATTCGGTTGCCATTTACGAAGAACCAAGGCTGTCTTTCCTACCATCCAAGGACTTCCACAAAGAATCATGAGTTTGTCTTCTTCACAGGAGAAAGAAAAGGACAAAAGGCCTTTGGGTAAGGCTGAAATTTCAACATTACCCTTAAGGGCCCATCTTCGTTTGACATAGGCCCTAACAACTTCAATGTTAGGACACAGTCCCATAAATTTGCCTACCAAAGAGTTCGACATACTATTTATATTGTGATCCAAAACCAGATCAGGGATAGAGATAGCGAACTTACCTCCAGAAGGATCAGATATATTCTTGACAGGAGGAAATGAGGATTTACCAGTTGGTCTAGTTCCAAAGAGGGAAGACCATTTTTTTATTCTTTTCAGCTCTCCCCAAAGCCGTCACGTGGAATGGGCCCCCTGCTGGTCCCTTCCCCCAAGGACCCAGAGGAACCCTCTATCTTCTCTAGTAGAGTACCACCAGTCTGCTGAATAGAAGCAACTTCCAGAAAGTCCGGAGGCTTATCCTTTCTCCTATGGGACCAGCTACAATCTGGTCACTCCCATTATTGGAAACAGAATTCCCTCCTTGCAGAGAGTTTGAATTTTGAATTCCCCCATTGCCGCTTACTGCTCCTTCCCCCATTGTCGCTTACTCTATATATATTTTAATAATATTGTTAAATATATATATATATATATATATATATATATATATATATTTGTAATAAATTTTAAATGAAAAAATAAAATAAAAATAGAAATGTATTATAGTTAAAGTATAGGAATCGGTAATGATAATGGAAGTGACGATGCTTATCATAGGCCACACCCAGAATTCTGAGGCTTCTCCATACCCGACACTGCCTTCTCCATAGTGTATATATAGAATGCTATTTTGGGTCAAAAAGGAATCATTTAATTGTTGAACTAGGTAAGTACCATTGAATCATGGTATTAACTTTAGCTACTTGACTTGATTAGGATCAATAATGTCTTGATGCTACTTTATTTTAGGTGTAGAAATCAGAATCCATAGAAAATAACCTTTCTATGTTAAGAAAATAAGTAAGACTAGAACATACTGTAGGGTATACAACACCTCTGTGTGGTCTTACTTTTAGTTTGAATTCTTTTATATCCTTTCTCTTGCATGCAAGTTCTTTTTCATGAACCAGTTGTAATCTTTTGGATTTCTCCTTTCCAATTACAATGAAACACTACTATAACAATCTACTTACAAAGGCTTCTATCACTTCTATCGCTCCCTCTATAGTTATACAAGTCAGTTATCTGTCATGTCTCCATCTTCAAATCATGCATGCATCTTGTGTCAAGGAGCTTCATCACTGCTTAAATCCTCTTTCCATCGAGACTTATATGACTCATTCCTTGTTGTCATATGTGCAATACATGGCTACACATTTTTTGAACTTGAAATATGCTATATATGTATTACAAATTAGCTCCCATTTTTGCACAGGCGAGAAGAATGCTGGAAAAAGGGTTTTGGAAATTGACCTCATATCTGTTAATAACAATTGCTTGTCTATTTCTCAAGTCATTCAACTAGTCCTTTATTCTGCAATCCTTATTCTATTGTTCGTGTTTATTTCCACTTCTTAAATGCATATTCGACTAAATACATCAAGTAAACCTTCTTGGTCTAAATAAAGTACTTATGATTATTGTTTTAGACTAAGATGTGATAATTCAGGAGTACGTCAAATAATTAATACATGAGTCAACCAGCCAACTTCTATTAAAATTCAAAAACTTTGAAACCTTTTTGAAGATCTACTAAGAGTATCACCTAAAAACACTTGGAACCTTCAACGTATGTAATAATGAAGTTGTAGAGCCAAATTAGATTAACGGTATCTTGAATATTTTAGTTATATTATTAGAATCACATGTAGTTATGGTCATGGACTCCCATCATATTATCAGTATGCAAACAATTAGCTTGATTAGGTTTTCAAATGCATTATCATAATACAGACAAACCTTTCTTCTGCGTGTAAATATTTATTAATGATTATGATTATGGCATTGTTTATCTTTTATAATTAATTGAGATAGAATTTGATTTCAAATCTTAAGATACTTCATGGAACAAAGCTTTCATGTACACTATTATAACCTTGATAAGTGGACATGTGGATAGATCAATGTTATTGTATGCTCTTATGTTCTCTAGAAGCTTTTGTACACTTATGTGTAAATATTGTGTTTCTCCATAGTTGAGACAAATTTATCTTATGATTACCACTCAAATAAATGATATGGATATGATATTTAAAGTGATTTTTAGATACATAGGAATAGATTGTTTCTATGACTCCATATGTGTGATATATGCATTCTTGTGTTTCTTTGTGTTTGAGATGGAACTAAGATCTTGGAAATGAATTTGGATAGTTACGCAAGGATTGTTGATCCTGTCTTTGTATGTGCATTATATGCATCTTGTGTGTCATGAAATCGTTGCATTAGTGTAGAATATAGATGTATCGTATTAGTCGCACAATTCCATTACTCTTGCCAGTATCACATTGTTAGTCTTCCTCGTGTTGGGCTGGGTATCTTTCATGTCACGAAAGATTCTCGAGAAGTGTAATTACTTCATGGTAGGGTGGAAACACGCTCCAACGATGTTCTCGCCCATGATATGGACAGTCATCATGTTTTGGTCCTTATACATTTATTGTTTCAACCTTATGGTTTAGTGTAAAGGTATATGTTTCCTTATGTTTATCTTGTTGCCAGCTTATGTAATTTGACTTCATGTGTTGAAATGTAATTTCTTGCCTCTAACCTTGTATATCTAGACATGTGGCAAAGATAGATACTTAATTATGTGTATTTTATGAATTATGTTATTTTGAAATTATGGTGGTCTTTACAATATGTATATGTATATGTATATGTATGTTTGTTTGTATGTAGGTATGTAGGTATGTATGTATGCATGCATGTATGTATGTATGTATGTATTGATAAAAGGTGATTGTGTCACTAAAGTACATTAGTATTAAAATGAAGAGACAAAGTATTGAACATGTTGATTCCCAAATAAATAGAGAAAAGGTATAAAAAATTACAAGATACTGTCACTAAATCCTAAGGAACCAAATCCCAAAAAAATTCAATGACATCACCTAAGATATTATAGTTGATAACAATTGACCAAAAGGGTTGGTCGCTAAGGAGGATGAGCCCAAAAGTTGACTTATGCCAAATATGCAGAACTCTAAGTATGTATTACCCCAAACTAGATGAGGAGAGCATCAAAATGGACATAAGAGTGAGCAGTGCCATTGGAACTTGGTTCATTTGCAAGACAAAAGGAAGATAATGGAATTATAGGAGTATAGAGAGAGGCATAAATGAGAAAATGAATGTTTGTGAACTTGTAAAGGGCCCCATTGAGTACATGTCAGTAAGCCTCAACTAGAGATGATTAAATGAAAGAATTGCATCCTTTAAAATATTGTTGTGAAGACCCTATTTCATTACCCCAAGAAGCTCCATGTACATTGAGGATTCACCCAAATTGTTAGATTCCATGAAGCTGCCCACTAGAAAAGAGCCATCTGAAGACTTGTAGGAGATGATGCATCACTCTTATTGTTCAAGTGAGAAGACATGAGGTTGGATAAACATTTTTTAAATTAAAATTACCATTTGAGAGTCCATTAGGATGTCTGTGTATGTAGTCAAGAAGCAGGAAGCAACCTCTGAGAACATGATAGTTGAATTGTCAGTTAACCATAGCTTTCCTAGAATTGTTCTTACTGTCACTTCCACCTAAATATTATGAACCTGGATGAATACTCTGTTGAGTTTTTCTTGATCATACGCAAGTGGGTCTAATCTCTCTCAATGATAGTGTTATAAGGAAACTCAACACATGATATCATCACAATAGGATATGCATAAAATAAAAGACAAAGGAAGAGGTGGCTATGAAAAGCAAAGAGGAGGGAAAACTTAAAGACATTTTTCTATCAAAGGGTACAAAACCACCAATAGGAATCATAGATCCAAACCATGATTAGAACTAATCATATGCCAAATTTAATATGGTATTTCACAAGCCATCTTTAAGGAGGAGAGGTGAATCATTTGAAGTAGAGGTGGGTAATTAGAAGCGATGCCATTTATTTAAAACTATATGGTGGGAGGAATCAAGATGTTAGTTAGGGACCTGCAAAATGGTAAGAGAAGTGAAAACAATAGCCAAGCACTAGCAAAGTACCATCCAACTATAGAGAAATTAAATCGCTATAGTAAATTTAATTTGCAGCCAGCTGGGAGATCCGTCAATTAAAATGCAAAATGTCACTTCACATGTGTTCATCACTTCTATAGGTAGACGAAGCCAAAAACACCAACTTTAGAGAGACTATAATCATGATGGATAGAGGTTCAAACAAAGGGGCAAGCATGTTGGAAATTAGCATGTGATAAATTACTCCCACTCAGTAGAGTTCATAATCCAATGAGGATTTGAATCCAAATTTATAGTTATATTTGCAAGTTTTTATGTGCAAGTGTTTACTTCTCGAAAGTAATGAGAGAGCTAATATTGGTAGAGATGGCTTGGAAGGGAGAGGATTAGTCAAAAAAATATTTTAGTTTCCTTAAGTGAATTGTATAGTTCATGACTAGTTAGATTGTTGCCAACGAGTCACCTTAGATGAATAACTCTTGTAGCCTGATCTGATGGCAAATTCTAGCCAAAATTTGAGCGTCAAAAGTTATGCAATATTGTTTGTGTTAATTAGAAGGACCTTACATGGTTCTTTTAGCACATTCTTTGTGTTGTCTTTGGAGATAATACCTACACCTAATGGGCTAGGGTTTCCATAGGAGACATTGTCAAGGTTTAATTATAATTAATTTGGGGGAAGGTTGGGACCATTTGGTCTACATTCTACAACTATCATTTTTCAACAAGTGTATGAATGTGATTAAATTATTTTAACTATCTGACCTACTCATTCAATCATTACACAATGAAAAATTACAAGTAGATAACATATGATTTTCTTACTAAAACTAAGAGTATGAGAGAAATCATATAACTATATAGCCTATTCATTTAATTATTATACGATAAACAAATTACAAGGAGATAACATATGCTTTTACTATGCTAATTTTTTTATAGGATTTTTGTCTGTTGAGAATTGTTAAAAATGTATTTTTATTTGCTTGAGATTTTTTTTGTAAATTCATTAATAGCCTTTCGTGTTGTTTTATTTTTTATAAAAAATAAATTATGTAATTCTATGTTTAATTTATAGCAACTAACTTCTTTGATTTGAATCAATTCTTAAAAGTATTTATTTATTTTTATCAAATTCTTTAAGGGATTTGTCATCTTTGATTCCAATGGAGATCTCTTCTTCAAAGTGGATACATACACCCTCACTTCTAATCACCTTATTCTCATAAACACATATGAAAAAATGCTTCTCATGCTATCCCACAAGATATACACAACATTTCTATATTTCTTTATATATATTTATATTATTTAATTGATCATAAGGTTACACACTTTGCTTTACAACTGCTTAGTCTACACCTAAGAGGGGAAGGATATCTTGGATATAAGTTAGGTGGTCAAAAAGCCCTCTTGGCTATGATGAGCATAATGATTTTACCAATAAAAGAGTGTGTCCTTAGTTTTTTACTTTATTTCTTTACTACCTTTAGAAGAATTTTTGTTTTTTAATCTTTTGGTGAAAGGATTTTGTGTGGCTAAAATATAATAATGATGGTGTGGGGCCTATGCTTGATACATATGTTTTTAATTATGTTTGATTTTGACTGTAATCAGGGTTTCATGATGGATTTGATTATCATGATCAAATAGATCTCCTTGTTGATATTAACCCTTTTCCTATGAGAGGATGAAATAAAGGATGAGATAAAAACACTTTCCTTTGCTAGCCAATGCCAAACGAGTAAGAAACTTTTCTTTAAAAAAAATATATTTGTGTATAACATAACAATTATTTTCCACTCACATTTCTTCAAAGTTGACACTTGCCAATCCGCTCGAATTTTGTTTCTATGGAATGGGTTGTCCGTGTAATCATTGTGAAGATACTAATATTTAATGATTCTTTCCCTGATTGGACTCTTCGCATTGCTATTCTCATAAGCATAAAGCTATGTGTATTCTCTTTGTTCTTCACACAGTGAATTATTTGTGCTTCAAATTCATGGTTTCTTCCTTTCGTTTCATGTTTCTGCTTGGTGCAAAATGGAGTATGTCTTGCGAAATTTCAGAGTATGCTTGAACATTGCAGCCTGGGAGAAGCCGTTTGAAAATCACATTGCAGAGGAGCATCTGGATCTTGTCTTTAAAATTGATTGCCAACATTGTAAGAGGAGTATCCAATAGATCATTGGTGATGAAATTCTATACCCCCAAGAAAAAAGGTTCATTTTTCCTTCTCAGCTAGTATCTATTTTCCCCTCCAATGTAGTTGATGTTCTGCAATCCTAGATTCCATTATAAAATATTGTGCATAAAACTATAAGGTCGGAATTAATGGATGATAATAAAATTTTGGATGTCATTCGCGAGTATGATCTTTGGAATGGCCAAGCTAATGTGGGGAGGTTATTTCCTAGACACTTTTTGCAAAGTCAAGAGGAGTTTATTTTAATATACGACAATATAAAAACACTCTTTGCTTCTTCAAAATGTTTGACTCTTCCAGTTAATTGGTAGGGATGTGGGTAGAGTTTTGAGTTCAGAAATGAAGAGTAATTTTTTTACGAAGATGCAGAAATTCTAGGGCATGACCATGGCACAACAAGTTCATCTTCTGCTAATCAACAAACCATACAATCGGTGAAAAATGATTTGCAATAGGTTTTTCGTGATACGCCACCTCCAAGGTTTGCATTTGGACAAGTAAATGATATGCATTGATCATTTTTTGCATCTATTGAGGGAGTTACAACTTCTTTGGCCTCTTTGAGCGTTCGTAATTGTTCTGATATGGGTTCACAGCTAATGGAAGAATGAGGTGAAGTTTTGTACTTGCTTCACCTAAGTTTCGGTCTTTTTTGCAGTATTTTTCACCCAGTGGAAGAATGAGTTGGGTCCTGTAGACTGTTTTTCTTTTCTTTGGTCAACTTGCAGAATTTATGAACCTCAGTGCAAACATTTGAAGATTGAGCAGGTTTTTGCATAAATATTTTGTTCAATTTTGGTTAAATATTATAAGGCCGAAGTAAGCTCCTGTTCTATGAAGCTTGATTATGTTATCCATATAGTTCTCACTTTATATGTAGGCTTTTTTCATTGTCCAATGTATGGGTTATAAGTTGATTGCTTAGTCTTTTATGTCATGTAGATAATAGGTTATTCATCCTCTTCAGGTATTTGATTTGATGTGACATGTATCATATGGGGCTCATGGGAGACAATTTTGTAATGACTCTATATATTTTGCTAGAGGTAGGTCTTTTAGCTCATTAGTCTTCTATTTATTGTAATTCAGGCAAGGAATGGAGTTTTTTTTCACTGGTTCTTTCCTCTAGGAGCCCTTGAACCAAGTATTATAATTGTTAATATTAATATATTTCAGTGGCTTGCCACTTTTGCTAAAAATAAAAAATTGTCTAGTTATGAAAAATATTTGCCAATAATTTAACTAATGTTATATTAATTTCATTCCTACCTTATTATTTGATTTTCTAATTTTTTAATCAAATTTAATATTCTCTAAAAATATAGAATGAGATTATTCTAACTTTATTGCTAATTTATGAGCTTAGGATTAAAATACTTTTTTTGTTAGGATATTTCTTTTATTTAGTCATTTCATAGTAGTATGTCATTCACATACAAACATAGTGGATCATGTAGAAATTTTTTGGGTGCAAGGTGTACCACATCTCTACACTCTACTTAGACACCATACTCTCTAATGGTGAAATAGTTTACACTTAATCCTACCCAAAAAATGATAATTAAGGAAGCCTATTTTTTTCCCAAATATTGAATAAATTGATATTAAATAAATAGCTCAAATTATTAAATAGTGTAAAGGTGTAAGACTTTATTAGCGTAGGTTTTTGTTTTTCCTTATGTTAGTAGGTATTCATTTTTCCTACACATATTATTTAAGCTTGCTTAGGTTATTAGGAGTGGTTAATATAAGGACAAATAATGAAATACTTTAGCTACATGTGTCACTCTCTCCCACACATGTGTACTTGAGTTACACATCCTCTTTTGGCTTGTTGTGTGACCTCTCACAACCACTATTTTATCATTCCTAAGTGGGTTATGGGGTAGTTGGGTTTCTCACCCTCTTTTGGCTTTATGTGCCACCTTTCATAACTCCTTTTTTTGTCTTCATGTAGGAGGTTGTACCACATATTTTGGCATTTGCCAAGTAGGTAAAACCTCCCATATTTCATGGGGAGTATGAGTAAATACACCTCTTGTATGTATATACTCTTATTTTGATATATATTCAATACTCGTCTCTCACCTTCACTAGTTCAGTGATAGCTCAGTGAGAGTATTGAGAGTCTTCTCAAAATTCTTTCTCTATTTTTTCTCTCATTTCAATTTTCTCTTTATTTAACTATTTTGATCTTCAATAATTTGTTCCTTGGAGTTGCATGTGATCTATAGTCAACATTAGATCTTGGCTCAATTATCGCTTCTCCCAAAATCTAGCATGGTATTAGAGTTATGTTGTTTGGTATAGCTCATTGTTTTTATGATTTAGTTGAGATATTTGAGACTATTAGATAGCTAATATTTTATGTAAAGCCATGTATGTTTTCTCCTGCATCCTTGTATGACCTAGAGAATCAAAAGAGTTTAAAGGAAATATAAGCTTCTAGTTAATCTAATTTGAATATATACGTGTCCCTGTGAGATCTGGGTGATTGCAGTTTTTTGGTGATATTGGAGTATTTTTCAATGTTTCCAGAGAGTTGAAAAGGCTTTATAAAGTCAGGATTAAATCTTATTTCACCAAAATCAATGTTTGGAGGACACAATAAAAAAAATTAAGAGTGAAAAATTCAAAACTTTTATTGGAGTTGTTTTCATTTTGGCTTCATAAATTCGGCTTCGTTCATTAGTAGGAAAAATAATTTATGGGTTTGCTTCCCCAGGTCAAAAATCCATATAGTTATCTATTGTTTTTTGCATACAATCAATATTTTTTGCAAAATTCAAGCTAGTCAAGTGTGACCCATTTCTGACAAGTAGGTTCAACAACTATTTTTAAAAATTGCATAACTTTTGCCTCGGGTGTCAATGTTTTGCAAATAAGTACTCGATGAAAAGTTCGAAATGAGCACTTTTCATCCACAAACATTTTATCAAAAAAATAATTCATTTTCTATTAGCTATTGCAAGTTGAAGTTTCTGCACTTTTTCTCTTCGAAAGGCCATATCTTTCCCCTCATAACTCATTTTTTCAAAAAATGAGTAGGCATTGGAAAGGTACTAAATAGTAATACACATCCATAAGGATTTTGTTTTTAGATTTTGTATCAAAATTTATAATTTTATCCATTGGAGGTTTATAAAGCATTGTAATCTAATAAAAGGCCTTGTAAACACACTAATTATAAAGTGCCAAATTTGTAATATTTGGGGGGTGATTTTTTTGTGACTAGTGGAAAGGGGGTGTCTGGCATGTCTTCTTTCTTGAACTTTTCCTCATTTTTTGCAATCTTCTTTTCTGCTATCATGGATGCATATGCAATTCTTGTTTTAACACCATATAATTATTTTTTAATATAAATATAAGATGGCAATATATCTAAATAGACATGAATGTCATTGTGTTACAATGAGACTTGAAACTGGACCTCAAGATGATGCAAAAAAGATAAAATGGTTTAACAAATGTGATGAAGTCTTTGGTACTTTGTGCATTTGGTCTCCCCTGACATTCTTTTTCATATTGAATCTGTCACTACACCAAATGGAGTTTGGACCGCTTTATAAACCCTCTTTGGTAAGCAAGATGAGTTAAAAGGTCATCAATTGGAGAATGAACTCATAGGATTGAGTCCAACCAATTTTGATACTTAGAAGACTTCTCCACACAACTCAAATATGTAAAATTACAATTGGAACAATGTGGAATCAAGAATAATAATAATAAACTAATATTGAGCATTCTTTCTAGGCTTGGTTCAAACTATTCATTTTTTTTGTTTCTACATTCTATGCTACAAAATGTGCCATAGGTTCCACATACAAAATGTCTTCTCTCGAAGAATTTGTTGTATAAATCACTACAGAGTAGGACAATTTTTTTTTATGGGTATGATCAAACCCTCTAGGTGACATGTCTTAGTTGTAAATCAAGACACAAAAGAATATAAAAGGTCTAGTAAGCAAGATGAGAAATAAAATAACCAAGGAGAGAATAAGAAAGATTAAAAATCTAGTACTACAAAAGAACATAATCAAACTTCTTCATCAAAAGGTGAACAACCTAAGAAGGAGAAGGTTAAATGTTCTTACTATAAGAGGCCTGGAGATGGTGAACATAAGTGTTTAAAGAAATAAATAGATTACCTTTCACGTCTTATAGGAAAAAAATATATCAAGGTTCCCAATTTAGTTAAACAAAGTTCATCGAAGGGATATTCTAATCACACAAGCAAAAGTAAGGGTAAAGAAAAGGGCAAGGCCCTTGTTGTTGTTGCTTCAAAATTAAGTTCTTTCATAATTGACTCAAGTGCTTTATACCCCATTGCTTTTTCAGAAGATGATTTCACCTCTTTATAACCATCTTCTATGCCTATCAAACTAATGGGTGATGAAACTCTTGTTGAAGTGCATGTGAGATGGTCTATTAACATGGGCAAAGGAACATTTGGGGATGTCCTTTGTGTTCCATCTTTATCAACTAATCTCCTATTTATTTATTAGATCACTCATGCTAGTTTTGGCAAGTGAGTTGAGTTCACACCACATATAGGGGTGAACAATGAAATACACAATGCGTCTATAGTTGTTATGGGAAAAGAAGATCATCAATTTAGACTATATCAATTTTATAAATTTGTTCTTGACTCTCCTTTAATATTCTTACTCACTCATGCAATTTAGGTGAGTTGTTTGTGGCATCAATGGTTTGGCCACTTGAACTATCATTACTTGCAACAAATTAGTCAATAGGACATGGTTTCGGGGTTGCCTTGTATTCAATTTTTGATGAAATATGCCAATAATGCATTCTTTGTAAGCATCTTGAGGAGAAGTATGATAAAGGAAAAGCATGGAGAGCTACACAACTATTGGATTTGGTACATGGTGACTTGGCAAAGCCAATTCAACAACCATCTTTTAGTAGGGATAGATATGTATTGACATTCATTGATAACTTATCCAAATATACGTGAGTTTAACATCTCAAACAAAATTTTGGGTCTTTGAGAATTTTCTATATTTTAAAAGCTTTTGCAAAGAAACAATCTAGGAATTTCATCAAGATTTTGGCATATAGATAGTGCGGGTAAATATGTTAACAATCAATTTGAACAATTTTATGCTTAAGAAGATATCAACATGCAACACAGAGTTCCATACAACCTTTAGTATAATTGTGTCACAAAATGAAATAACAGGTCCTTGAAGGAGATGACCAATTGTATTATTCACTCCAATTATTTGGCACTTCATTACTAGAAAGAGACCATTAACTATGTGTGTTACATCCAAAACCAAGTTCCTCACAAAGTTGTGAAGGGGCTAACTCCTTTCCAAGCTTGGATTGGTCAAAACCCCACAATTAAGCACTTTAGAGTGTTTGGTTCTTTTTCACAGGCTCACATTCCAACAAAGAAACATAAGGCTATGGATCTATAAAGAAATCCTTGCATATTTGTTGGGTATATAGATGATGTAAAAGGTTATAGACTTATCCATCACACCACTGATGAGTTGTTAATTAAAAGGAGTGTTCATTTTGAGGAGACTTCTTCTAGTTCTTCTCGTACTACTTCTCCATTTACCATCACATTGGAGACATTACATCATGATGATAGTTCTTCAGAGGATCTTAATCCTTATAATTTCGATGAGGAGTCTTCTTCATCCACTTTAGATGGTGAGACTAATGATGAGGATTCACATTCCTCCCTTAGTCATCATTCAAAGGTTGATGATTCTCTCCTAAACTCTGTATCCTCAACACCTCTTTGGGCTCAACAAACATTATAGTCAACAGGTGAGTGGCTTAGTGATCCATCAGATACGAGAAAAAAAAAGTCATAATCTCAACAACTTCACTGATTTAACTTTTGATCCATAGTCTTTTCGATAAGTTTTAGGTATTCTTGAGTGAAATGTTGTAATGTAGGAAGAGTTCAATTCCTTGGAAAGGAATCACACAAGAGATCTAGTCCCTCTTTCCAAGGGAAGGACACTTGTTCGACGCAAGTAGATCTATCAAATAAAATTTGTAACAGATGGGTTAGTTGATAAGCATAAGGCCCACTTGGTAGCAAAATGATTCTCCTAGATTTTAGGGATTGACTACTTAAAGACTTTTGCACCAGTTGCTATTCCATTCGACTTGTCCTTGCTATAGCTACAACCCATCATTGGGAAGTTCATTGGATGGATGTGAAGAGTGCCTTTCTTCATCATGAACTTAAGGAGAAAATCTGCATGGATTAGAAACAAGGGTTTGTTCAAGATCCTCACTTTTGTGTCAACTTTGAAAGTCACTCTATGGCCTCAAATAGGTTCCTCGAGCTTGGTATGCCAAGATGGACTCTTTCCTTCTAACAATTGATTTCACTTGATACCATTTCGATCTAAACATATAAATTCTACAAAAGGATGACACACTTACATTTTTGGTTCTTTATGTCAATGACTTGTTGATCACAACGAGTCACTCATCCACCATCAAGGCAATAAAAACCGCTCTACACAATTGATTTTTTATGCCAGACTTGGGTCTTCTGCATTAGTTCTTGGGGATTGAGATCACTTAATCGTCTTCAATTATCTCCCTTAGGAAACCCAAGTATGCCCTTGATATGCTCTCCAAATTTTGCATGGTTGATTTTTAGCCCATATCAACTCCATTTTTGTCAAGGTTCAAACTTGAGGCTAAGTGCTCTTAACCTTAGTTCATGACACTTATACTGATATATTGTTGAGAGTCTCATCCACTTGACTCATATGAGACTGGACATTTCATATGTTGTGGGCATGGTCTCTTGATTCATGTAGGAGCCACATGAGTTGCATTGGAAAGAAACTAAGAGTATCCTCCACTACATTCAAGGTACTCACAATTATAGAAATCAATATGCAACAGGTGTGGATATTGACTTCGTGGGATACACAAATTCAGATTGGGCTGATGATTCTCATGATCGTAAGTGTACTTTAGGATATTCCTTCTCACTTCATTTTAGCCTAGTTTGTTGGTTGCGCAAGAAGTAATTTGTAATTTCTCTTCAAGGATAGAGGCTGAGTATCAATGTGAAGTTAATGCTCCCATTGAGGTTATTTGGCTTGAAAATATTCTCATTAAGATTGAAATTCTAGTTAGAAAGCCTACAATCATCTTTTAGGATAATCAAAGTGTTATACAAGTCTCAAGAAATTTAGTTCATCACCAAAGGGTGAAACACATTGAGATACATATGCACTATATTCGGGAGTTGATCCAAGAATGCATCATTGATAAGTATTGTTCTACATCAGAGCAGACTACAAAAATCTTTACCAAAAGCAAGTTCCTTTATTGTGAGCTTTGATTGGGGTGAGACAGGTGTCTACTTTAGTGGAGCATCTTAGTCCTTCATTCTTTGTCTGCTTTGTTGGGGGCATTTTTTCTCTCTATTAGGGGGGTTATTCCTCTTATGTGAGGCTTCTTCTTTTGGGGGGATCTCAATGTACATGGGCACCTAACACGGCCTCATCTATCAGGACCCAACTTTTCACTCACCTAAGCTACGCTTAAAGGGGGTGTTAGTATAGGTATTTATCTATCCTTATGATGGGGATATTTATTTTTTCTACACATGTTATTTAAGCTTGCTTAGGTTATTAGGAATGGTTAATATGAAGAAATGTGAAAAAACATGTCAACTACACGTGTCACTCTCTCCCACGCATGGGTAGTTGAGTTGCACACCCTCTTTTAGCTTTTTGTGCCACCTCTCATAACCACTATTTTGTCGTTTTCTCAGTGGTTTATAGGTTAGTTGGCATTCTCACCCTCTTTTGGCTTTATGTGCCACCTTTCAAAAACTCATTTTTTGTCTTCATGTAAGGAGGTTATGCCACATGTTTTGAAATTTACCAAGTAGTTAAACCTCCCACTTTTTATGGAGAGTAGGAGTTAATGCGCCTTTTGGATGTATATGCTCTTATTTTGTTATATATTCAACATTCCCCTCTCACCTTTACTAATTTAGTGATAGCTTGGGGAGAGTATTGAGAGTCTTCTCAAAATTATCTTTCTTTGTCTCAAATTTTCTCTTGTTTTAGATTTCTCTTCATTCAACTATTTTGATCTTTGATTGTATGTTTATTAGAGTTGCATGTGATCTTTGACTAACATTAGATCTTGGCTTGATTCTCACTTCTCACAAAATCTAACAGATTCATTTACAACAACTTGGAGTATATAAACATCATCAAGTATAAGAGTTATTTGAGCTAATCTAGTCATTTAAACATATATTTTTATTTTAATTATTTTTGCTAGTTTTTTATAAGGACTGTATTTACTTTTACATGAAACTACAAGTAGATTGATGATAATATTGAATAAGTTACATTCAAACCTAGAGCCTTTTTGTGGCTAGTGAGATTTTCTATCATTTAGCCACTCATTCTCTAATGTCAGAAACATTCAAATATTATAAATAAGGGTATTTCATTTTGAACATATATTTTAAGATACATTCATGTTAATACTAACATGATATAATTAAAATATAATCATAATGGCGGAGTTCAACAACAAGGTTTGGAGGAGCTAGGGTTTCTAAGAATCCTAGGGTTTCATAGAGTTGCAGTTTGACAATTGGATTCCTCCTATGGAAAGGCTAGTTTTTTTTGGACTATCTTTTTTTTTTTTTTTTTTTTTTTTTTTTTAGAAAATGAGGGGCCCAACTGCCCCCTTCCCCAACTTTGAATAACACTTCTTCTACTAAAGGCACAAGACAAGTTGGTGGGCATGGGTTCCCAAGCTCCTCGATTCAAGATCTAGGGTCCTTCTTCCAAGAGGAAGATCCAAAATCTTATGTAGACAAACTATTCGAGGGGGATACTCTAAAAAGAGTGAGAAATGAAACTAGAAAGGAATCACCGTGTTCAACAAGTGGATTCGAGATTGATGTCCTAGATGATTTAGTTCGAGAAGCTATACAAGACTTAAGGTTATCGCTTGTAGGTAATGTAGTCACACAAATTTGTCCAGCTTAATTAAATAAATATTCGCTATTTATTTGATTAAAAATCCACTAGCCACCAGTTAATTAAATTAATATTTAATTAATTCATCCCCAAACATTCTTCTATTAATTAAATAAATTATTCAATTTATTTTAATTCATTCATTAAACCAAATACAAATCAATTAAATAAATAAAATCTATTTATTTAATTAAATCCCCCTATTCCTCTTTTGAATAAATTAAATAAAACATTTATTTAAATCATTATCCCCACCCCACTTGCATTTTCCTACAAATGCAACTTGCACACATTTATTGAAATAAATGAATTTTTATTTTAATAAAATTTTATTTTCCCTCACCCGCCAAATCCACTTGCAAAATCTAATCCCCTTCTAGATTCTTCTAACCCTTTCCTAATTAGCCTAATCCATCCCCTAATTATTGTCACATTCCTAAGCAAAATGAAGTCACTTCTCAAAGACTTCAAAGTCTTTGAAAAGCATTTAATGCTTTGTGTGTTCAACAAATTAACCCCCAAAGTCTTCCAAGACCACTAATGGCTCTTACATGACCATTTATGGCTCTTACATAACCATTTATGGTTATTTCAAACTTGTCCCCCCAAACATTTATTGTTTTGACCATATTCATCCATTTCACATTTGCACAAGAATTTATCCATTGGATAAGAGCTTTATTCTTTGAATAAAGAGTTTATTCATTCAATTAACCTTGACTTTAACTCCCAAGGTCATATCAGGCATTTAATGCTTATTCCCTCTCCTCTCAACCTATCTCACATTGACACTTGTCATCTTGGGATTGGGTTGAAAGCCCTCACATGGATTTGAAATCATTCAATCCTAACCCTTGTTGAGATTACTCAATCCCAACCATCCATTGCTCCATTTTTCCTATAAATAGAGCCCATTTCTTCATAATCCAGATCTTGAAAACTTGTATGCATCTAAGCTATAGACATTTTAGAGAGCATTTAGCATAGCAAACTAATATCTTTGTTATTTTAGTTAAAATCAATCATTTTAATATTATCATAGCATTAGCTTTTCATTTCACATTTTGGAGCACAATACTACAATCTCAATCCTCCATAAGCATCCATAGTGCAAAAAGCTGCTGAGAGCTACACTATTTTGGAACTTGGAGAGGAGAGGAACAAGGAAGAAGAAGCCAAGAGCATGTTAGGAGGCATTTGGAGATGCCTCATCATATTTACCTTCCTAGTTAGACATTCTATCATGCTTTTGGTATCTCTTTTGATATGCTTGTGTAGGAAAGTATTTTGTTTATGATTTCTAACACTAACAACTTGGCTTTTCTTCTTGTTTGTGTTTTGTTATCATTGACTAACCTTCCCTTTTTGCAGAGCATCAGGTAAGTTCCTGGCCTTTCGCCTTAATGTTGATCAAGTTAGGCATTGGGTGGATGTGGTTTGGAAAGTGAAGGACAGTGTTAAGATCAGTGCTATGACAAATCGTTTATTTATGTTCAGCTTTGTCGATAATGAAGATCTTCTAAAAGTTCTCATGGGGGGACCCTCGAATTTTGGATCTATTGCTAATAATATTCTATCTCTTTGTAAATGGAAATCATGCTTTGACCCCAAAGTTGATCTAGTATTGTCATTCCTACTTGGATAAGGTTACCTGACCTTTCATTGGAATATTGGAATACTAAGGTTTGTTTGGGAATAGCTAGTTGTTTTGGGCAATTAGTGTCAGTGGAAAAAGTGACTTTACAAAAGTCTAGACTAGTCTTTGCTAGACTTTGTGTCAATGTCTCAGTGAATATAGTTTTGCCAACTTTTGTCCTTCTTAAATCTAAATTTGGCTCTATTGAATATGAAATTTTTTTCTTGCATTGCCAAAACTATGGTAGAAATGGACACTTAGGTCTTGATTCCAAAAATCAACCTTATTTTAAACCCCAAAATGTTGACCCAGAAGTTCAAGCTTCAGCTATTCCTAAGAAGAATTTATTAGAGATTATGAAGGACCATTAGTTAGAATAGTCTAATCTAAGGGATTCAACTTGTGAATCTAGTGAGAAGAAAGAGTTAGAGCAAAGAGAAGTAGACATACAATCCCATAAGGAAACAACCAGTGAGAATGGCTTAAAGAATCAGACCTACCTAGGTAATCAAGAAGAAACCAACAATCCTTCTCCTTTCAAAGAAAGGAATTTGAATATCACTGATCAACTTATTAATGAAAAAGTGGATTTAGGTAGAAGGAGGGATAAGAACCAAAATAAAGATGATAGGGAAGGACTAGAGGAACATCAACATCGAGGAAAAGGAGACCAGATCTCCTCAATGGATAAGAAAGACATGTTGAATCAAAACCATATGAACAAAGTTGACAAGGATATAAATATTGGAGATCAAGAAAATATTTAGACTAAGGGTAGTGAAACAATGTTCTCATCTCAAATGAGCCAAAACCCAAGAGTCAAACCCTAAAAAAGAGATGAAGAAAGAATAGGGGCCCAAAAAGAAAAATTGTGGGTTTAAAGACAAGGGAAAACTTGGCTATTCTAGGCTTTGCATCCACCCCCCCACAAGGAAATAAAAAAATGGAATTAATAGAAGAGGAACTAGATAAGGAGTGGTCTCAGGTTAATAGCAAAGCCAAGAAGAAAAACAAAGTTGATGTAGGTGTTGAAAGTAAGCTTGGATGCCCATCTCAAAAATAAACTAGAATCAAAGATGTTGCAAGAGAGGTAGTGAATGGAAGGCAAAAGATTCTAGATGATCTATTAAAACCAAAGAATAAATGAGGGTAAAGGGAGTAGATCCATCATTTGGGAGTCACATAAGTTATAGTTTTGTTGGTGTTTTTTTGGTAAGTTTTTTATGAAGTTTATCTCGTGAAATATTAGAGGGTTAAAAAACCCTTCCAAATAGAATATCTTAAAATGTACCTTATTAGCTCAAAAAATGGATCTTGTTTTGATTCAAGAAACATAAATGAAGAGTGATGGTTTTGGAAAAGTAGCAATTAAAGTCTAGTAAAATGTTGATATCCTTACCATTGATTCTGAAGATGCTTCGAGAGGCTTGGCTAATATTTAGGATACTAGTAGATTCTTTGGTATTATGATTGATAGATGTAAAAATAGTTTAACTGTGAAGATGAAGGACAATCTCTCAAATGAAGAATGGAATCAAATAAGCATCTATGCGCCAAACACCAAATCTGCTAGAGCAACTCTATGGGATAAATTGCCTTCCATAATTATGAATCATAGCAATGAGCGTTGGATGTTGGGATGAGACTTTAACTCTCCTCTTTATCCTTCAAAGAAGTCTGGGGGGGCAGAGGAATTCTTAGATAGTATGTTTGATCTTGTTGATTTTCTTATTACTATGGGTCTAGTTGATATCGATCTTCAAGGATATCAATTAACTTGGTCTAATAGATGGCAAGGGAATCATTTAGTCTAGGTCAAACTTGACATATTTCTTTTATCTAATAATTGGTATATTTTGACTAATTTATCTCTAAATGCTTTCCCAAGATTTAGATCAGACCATAATGCCTTAATCCTAAATTGGGATAATAATCCTAACAAAGGTCCATTCCCCTTCAGATTTGAGATCATGTGAACTATCACCCAGATTTCAAAGGGTTAGTTGAAGAATGGTGGAACCTCCCACAACATGGGACCCCTATGTTCGAAATTATGTAGAAACTCAAAATTGTCAAAGCTAAGGTAAAAGGTTGGAACAAAATACATTTTGGTAACATCTTCCATAGAAAGAAGTTCTTGACTAGTAGATTGAGTGAGATTCAAACCAAAATGGATAAAGGTGATATGAATACCAATATTTGTAAGGAGGAAAGGGAGTTGAGAATAGAATGGTGAAAAATAACTGAATACGAAGAGGCATTTTGGAAGCAAAAGCCACATGTTCTATAGCTCACTAAAGGAGACATGAACATGAAATTATTTCACCGATCGACTATGAAGCACAAGAGCCAAAATAGGATAAGAAGTCTACAAAAGGAGGATGGTTCTATGGTGTAGGAGCACCCAAGAACATGAGGTCACCAGGAGAAAAGTGATGTTTTGATCATTTTTATGATGTATTGATTCATGATGAATTCATTTGTAAAGACAAGATCAATTATTGTAATTATTTACATAAAGTTGTTAAAAGTTATTCTTTAGGTCCCAGTTTGGTCTATAAGGTCAAGATTGTTGAAATAACCCATGGAAGGGTAAAATCAACATAAAATATCTCAAATAGTCTATAATTTTTTACAATTTGGGGAGTCATTAGGAAAAAGTGTCAAAGTTGCAAGAAAATTGCAAAAGTGCAACATTTGCAAAAATGTAAAAGTGCAAAAAGTTGCACATAAAGTTGTAAAAGGGAAGATGAAGGGTCATAAAGGTAGTTGGATGGTTTATAACTACCAAAGAGTCTATAAATATGTTGTATTGGTCGAACCAAATCATTATTAGAAGAACAGAGAAGGAGGATAAAGTTTTGGAACAAATTGGTGTGTTTAAAACTTGCATTTTGATTGGTGTTTTTGTGTTAAGTTGTTGTTTTCAGGCCTTGTACGACCATGTATAGCCTGGAAACCCTATATATTTATAATTGGTAGGTAGTGGAATGAATCATCTTTCTCATTCTTTTGGTTTGGTGCATTTAATGAATAAATGAATAAGTTATGAAAGTTTCGGTGAAAGTGGTTGTTTGCAAATTTGAGATTTCCTGAGAACAGTCATGTTGCAGCATTTGGTACAGACTCATTGGGAAGAATTATGACCTCAAAATAGTTTCATTGGAAATATATATGAATAAAATTTCATTTCATTTTGGTCTGAGTCATTTTTATGCACATTTGTGTAAGTTATGAAGATTTTGGTGAAAACTATTTTTAAATTATCTTCAATGGAGTTGCAGACAAGGGTTTGTGATTATCTAATGATTTAAACATTTGAAAATTTAATGGCTTAAATATTATGAAACTAGATCCATAAATATTTCATGTTATATTATTTTGGAATCATTTGGTTTTGTTTTGTGAAAGATATTTGATGCCCTAGACGGACTGGGCATGCACATGTCTTATTTGGGGACAGCAAAAATGGGTCTCGGTGAAAAGACCATAACTTTTAATCTAACCGTTAGATTTGGCTAAATTTGGGATACGTTGTTTGTAAGAAAGCTATTAAGGTTCTGACCGAAGGGATTGAGTTTTTTTTTTATATCTTATGAGATATTTATATACCTCTGTGTACAGGTCTATCCAAAGGGACAACAAGTTGGCAAATTTGATACCTGGATCAAGTTTGTGTTTTCTTGATTGATTGATTGTTGAAGTATGATGGAATATGCCTCTGATGAATTTTTATAATGGTAAAAATATAGATGGATTAGCATGATCCTAGAATTGTGATTGGTTTTCCAAGATCCTCTGCATCATTCTACTATTTTCGAGGAAAAAGAAATAGCAGAGACTATTGTTTCCTTCTTTATTGATTTCCAAAATGTGAATCTACCATGGGCTGATCATGATGATTTCCTCAAGGTTATCCCAAAAGTTATAGGTCCTAAAGATATTAAAAACTTGGGAAACAAGTAACCCTTCAAGAAGTTAAAAAGGTTATTTTTTCTTTTGGAGGTTTGAAGGCCCTAGGGCTGGATGGGTTTCCCCTGACTTTTTTTTAAGAATATTGGGATACTACTACTCCTTATTTGTTTAATGTGGTAAGAGATTTTTTAATATTAGGTAAGCTTCTTAAACAAATGAATGCTACGTTCATTGCTATTATTCCTAAATCTAAGAATGCTAACTAAATGAAAGATCACAAACCCATAAGTTTGTGCAATACCATGTGCAATACTATCTACAAAATTATCTCAAAAGTCATGATCAATAGGCTTAAATTGGTGTTGGATAAAATTATATCTCCAAACCAGAAAGGATTTTTTAAGTGAAGACATATATTAATGATTCTCTCACTACCCATGAAATGATCCACTCCATGAATATGAAGAAAAAACAAGGAATGATCCTGAAATTGGATATATGTAAGGCTTATAACAGAGTGTTGTGGTCATTCCTTATTGAAGTTTTGAGAAAATATGGTTTCAAAGGAAAATTTCTAAAAATGCCTATTGAATGCTTCTCCACCCCTACATGTTTTGTCTTGGTAAATGGCTCCCCTTGAGGTTTTTACTCCTATGAAAGAGAATTAAGACAAGAAAATCCTCTCTCCCCATACCTGTTTATTATCATGGATGAAGTCCTGACATAAATATCTAGGAAAATCTAAGGAATGGAAGAATTAAAGGGGTTAAAGTACCTATGTCTCTCCAACCTTATACACATCAACAGTTTGTGAACAATACAATTCTCTTTGGATAAGCTTCTATATCTGAAGCTAAAAGATAGAAGAATATGCTCATGAAGTATGCTAAATCCTCAAGCTAGTTTATAAATTATAATAAAAGTAAACTCTACTTTTTCAATGTGGACCAAACCACCAAAACCAAAATTATTAATATCCTTAATTTCCAAGAAGTTGCTTTACCTGATACTTACTTGGGACTACCTTTTGTTTGTAAAAGGCCTAGCAATACCTATTGGAACCAAATAGTTGAAAGAATCCAGAAGAAGTTATCAAGTTGGAATGGTCAACTCCCGGGTCAAGTAAGGAAACTTCAACTCCTCAAAGTTTCTCTCCATAACATCCCTGTGTACTGCATTTCTCTTTTTCAGAATCCTTGATTTCTTAGCTTATAAAATTGAGCAGATCAAGAGGAAATTCTTTTGGACTAGAGTGGAAGAAAAAACAAGGATAGCTCTAGTGGGATGAGACAAAGTTTGTGCTCCTAAAAGATAGGGTGGTCTTGGGATAAGGAAATTAAAGTTATTTAACAAATCTCTTCTAGCTAAGATTGGGTGGAAAATCATTCAAAATTATAAGGATTGGATTAATATAATGAAAGCAAACCATCTTCATAATGAATCCACAAATCAGCTTCTCTGGGAATCTAACCTCCCACAAGGATCAGTGGTCTGGAACGATCTTCTAAAATCAGATTGGTTCTCAAGAAAGGGGGGAGAAAATTAGTGAGAAATGGTAAGAACGCTTTATTTTGGTATGATGCTTGGGCCAATAAGGGGTCCTTAATGTTTATCCCTTGTTTAAGATCCATAAAAAATCACCTCATCAATACAAATGATAGGTTTTTAAATAACTATATAGATTGGCAGGGGGATAAGCCTAGATGGAGGAATTTTAAAGAACAAATGGAAGATGATGATACTTAGGGAAATAGGAACCCAAATAGACGGGATCGTGACATTTCTATCCTCATGGAGCAGCTAGAAGGGTGTGATTTCCTTGACCGAAATTCAAAGGATGAATAGATTCAAAAGTTGTCTCCATTAGGGAAGTTCTTGATTAAGTTTGCCCACACCTCAATAGAGCATCACAATGATATGTTAATGGACTGGAGAAATGTTTGGATCCCCAGTGTGATTCCTAAAATTACCAGTTTCTAGTGGTTGATGGCCCACTACAAAATATTAACTATTGATAACCTCATCAAAAGAGGATTCTATTTAGTCAATAGATGCTCCCCATGCTATAATAACTTAGAGGATGTTTAGCATTTACTTCTGCACTGCCCTTAAACCCCAAAGGTTTGGAATTTTGTTCTCTGTCAGCTTAATGTTGATTGGGTGATGCCTAGCTGCATTGGGAAATTATCATAGCTTGATCCTCATCTTCATTTTCACATTTTGTCATAAAGGACTTATGGAGACATATACCCACTTTGTTTCTTAGGGAATCTAGAAATAAATAAATAATACGATATTTAGGGATCAAAAAAGAGATGCCAGTGTCCTTGCCCAAGTCATAAAACAACAAATTAGAGAAAACATTGATGTTGCTTCCTATGGGTTTTCTAAATTAGTGTCGAATTATATCAAGTTAAGGGTAAAACAACTATGGGAAATAAATAAAGATCTTCTTAAAATCAACTGGCAAAAGATAGAGGCTAGAAAGAATAGCAAATGGGAAGATCTTGATGAAGAATGGATTTAGTGCAATTTTGATTGTTGCTCAAAAGGGAATCTAGGAATCTCTACTACTAAAGGAGTCATAAGAGATCACAGAGGATATTTAATAGAGGCCTATAGGTGCAATATAGGAATCTCATCTAATGACAAAGTTAAATAGTTTGTTGCATGGAAAGGACTCAAAAGACTTAAGATTATGAACTTGGAAAGGATTATTTTGGAGGGAGACTCTAAATTGATTATCTTAATTCTAAAGGGTCAAAGTGTTGGACCTTGGGAAATTAGGAAATTGATGGAGGATAGCATACAAATTATGTAGGGTCTTCTTTATTTCAAAGTGGTTCGTGCCAACAGAGAAAGTAATATTGCCTCAAATTTAATAGCAAATATAGCCTTAAACTATAAAGAGTGAGAAATTTTAAATTTCCAAGATTGCCCTAAATATAAAGGAAGTTGTTTTTAAAGAAAGGCTAAAAGGTGGGAATTTTAGCAACATTATTTGTAATGATGAAAGTTAACCCTTATAATGATTCAAAGATATGCAATTTTTGTCACCTCCGCATGAGGGAGAGATACGAGCATCAGAAGTCTCTTTTGGCACAATGACTTGATTTAAAACTTTAAGTCATGCAAAGGATATGCAATAATGATATTTACTGGAATAGTTGTTCCAAGCTAATGTGGAAGGACACTTGTAACACTGAGAGGCAAGGCAATATTCAAGAAATTTTTTAAAAGGGTTTTCATGAAAGCTTAAGCATTGTTCTTCTCAACTACAAGTTAAAAAAAGTTAAAAGAAATAAGGAGATTTCGTAGCAGTAGAACTCAAACTTTGCTAAAATGGGAGGAGCCATGAAGAGAGATGACCTAAGGGATAGCTTGTTGTTGCAAGAGAATGAACAACTTTGGGACCTGTTAGATAAAGTTGGGTTAGTTCCTTTTTTCCTCTGCATGAAAGGTCATAACAAAATCTTGTCTGCTAAGTTTTGAAATTCCTGATTTACAGGAATGATTAAAGTGGGTAATGTTAGCTTCATTATCACTTCATAGCTGATTGTGATAACCACTCGTCTTAGTTACAATGAAGTGAAGATTGTTAGAAGTAGTTCAACTAATTATAAAGTGTTCATTAAGAAGTTTATAGAGAAAGTTGAGAAACATAAAGTTGTGCAAAATGGTTATGAAAGGGAAGATCTCCCCGCCTTGTATGCTCTGCTTAGCCTGCACATGATGAGGTATTTCACTTTGGAAGGGCATTATAAGACTATGCATGGATATCACTTCTCACTATTAAACCATATCCGTCACAAGGAATTTATAAATGTTCCCTACTTTATTTTCACCTCTTTGAGAAACAACATCAATAAAATAGCCTCCCCTCCCCTTCATTAAGGGTTGATGTATGCCCTATACATGCATGAGCTTTAGAAAAGTCCTCATGCCAACCGCTTTCTCTCCCTCCATCCCATCAATACTGAAAGTTAGGTGAATATTGAGTCGATTGAGAGTAGAGCGCATACCTCGAAGAAACCCTTTGGCTCCAGAAATACTAAAAAGCAATCCAAAAGTGCTAGCCTACATTTTGAGGAAAAGGATGACTCACCTAGTGGTTGCTCAGTGAGAATGTTAGGTAAGAACTCCCCAAAACCTAATTTCCCTGATGAGGATGCCAAATTGATCAAGCTTACCCTAAAGAAATAATTTTTTTTGTAGCCAAAATTGGTAATTTAAAGAAAAGGAAAGCAAAGTCCCAAAATCCTAAGTCAAACAATGGGGTAATTGTAATCGAAGAAATGGGTCAATGTCCTGAACAAAACACAAGTAAAGAGGGAAGTGAATCAAGAGAGAGGAGGTCAGAAAGGCTAAAACAAAAGGATAAAGATAAGAAAAAAGATAAACAAGAGAAGGTTACAGAGTTGGCTTCAAAAGAGGAATACCTGCCAGATGAGGAAGAGGACTCTGAAAAAATAGAGGATGATGTTGAAGGGGAAGTGGAACTTGGTTTTGAGGTGGAAGGCGAAGACAATATAATTGTTGAAGAAGATATAGAAGAAGAAGACTACCAGAAGGACCAATATACTAGCTTGGGCAATGAAGATAATGTAGAGGTGGGGTACAGCCTGGACTTGTAGGCATGGGAAGAGAAATACAACGAATTTAAAAGTGAAATTGTGAGCACTATTAAATCCTTAACTCACATAACTAATGACATCATACAAAAAATAGTTATGGGAGTGGTCTTAGGTAAATCATAGCTGACAAAGATGCTCAAGAAAAAGAATTAGATAGATAACAAGAAAGAAGAAGACTATGCACTGTAGGAGGAAGACTAGAAAAACAACATCCAAAGGCTAATTGATGCATGGGACAAGATCTCAGGAACAAACAATTAATGTTGTTGTTTCTTTTTATCATGATTAGGCTTAGTTTCTATTAAGTTTTACATGCTACTTCCTTTAAGAATGTTGCATTCATGGCTTTTCTTATGTTATTTTGATTCGCTACTCTCAATGTTTGGTTCAAACTATGCTTTTTTTTGATGTGGACTATTAATACATTTTTTATTAGTGGGTTTTCTATTAGGGGTTGTTGGTGAGTTGAAGTTTATTGTTTGTTGTCCCTATTCTGGTTAATGTTTTACTCGTTTAAGGAATCAAGACCCTCTCCCTACTTACTCAATCAAAAAACATGATATAATTTAATTCTTATAAATTTCAAACAATACACAATTTCCATTATGATTAGGGTTAAATTAGGATTGAAGTTCAATTAGGATTAGGGTTTGGGCTAGGTTCAATTAGGATTAGGGTTCAATTAGGGTTGGGGTTCATAGCAGGCTTAGGGTTCAATTAAGGTTAGATTAAGGTTTGTTGGTGTAAATAATTATTCATCATGGATATTATTACACTTTACTTAAGTTTACTTAGGAAATGCATTTCATAGTAGTTTGGGTATGAGACACTTGAGTGTTTGTGCCATATTGGGATAGTGTGTGTAGGAGAATTTTCACCTTTTTATGGTGTTGATCTTGTTGTTACACTCCACATTCAGTGGGTGATCCACCTCATGTGGAATATTATATTATTTCTCCTACCTACCCACACCTATTTCCTACCTACCCTTGTTTCTTATTGAGCCACATGTCATGTTTGTGTGCTCACATATCCATATAGCCTTGCCTATATAAGCAGGCTTATATTCATTGTATGTAATGCTTAATGATCCAGTTGATCATATTTTTCATCTTGATAGAATACGGTTTATTTCTATCATCTATTTTGTTCTCTCTTATTTGTGCTTTCCACTGCCTCTTGATCTTGGCAAAATCTCACATGGTATTAGAGTTGGTCCATGTCTCACATGGTATCAGAGCCATTAGAGAGTCATTGGTTTGCCAATTGAGAGAAATTTGATGCTATCTGGGGTTTGCATTTTGGAATTTTCTATTGCAGGTTATTATTGAAGTTTGATGGATCAAATATGAGGTTACCATTAGATTGAGGAGGTCCAAGAAAGTTAGTTTTGCCTTTTGTTTCATCCAAATTGGACTTCAGAGGCCAAATCTAGAGGCATTTGAAGTTTGAAGCCGCGACGAAAATTTTCCAGAAATTATAATTTTGCAGGTGATTTTCAAATAGCGATATCTCACTCATCCGAACTCCTTTTTTCGAGCAATTTTTTTTGTTTTGGGGTAGAATTTCGTGATCTGTATAATGGTGCAGAATTTTTCTGTTTCTTAGATATAGGTTTTTTGGAAATCATGAAATCCTGATTTTTACAACTTTGGAGGCTTCATTTGGGCTCATATGGACTCCTTTTCAGGTGCCATTTTTTTTGAAAGTGCATATTTTTTCATCTACTTTCATAATCTGCCATCAGTTTGCAGTGATTTTAAGTAGAAATTGTACTTTTCATTATTTGGCCATTTTGGGCATATTTGGTACTTGCATTTTGCTTGGATCTCAGTTTAGATCACTAGTAGTATTTGTTGAAGTCTCTTAGATCTCATTTTGAGAAGTTGTAAATTGAAATCAGAAGTCCACTTTGCCTTGTTTTGCAAGTGGCCCATTGTATATGCACTAAGTATAATGTGCCAAAATCACCATTTTGGGGGGTTTCTTGAATGAGTGAATTTGGGGGGTGTCTCTTGTGCTTTTGTACTCTTGTGTTCCTTCCTTTTTGCTGCTATGGGTTCTTCTAAGTTTCCTCTCTTAACTCCTCATAATTATGCTAATTGGAAAATTGATGCATGGAGTAAACTTATGGAAAAATGACTAACTCATTTCATTGATGGAACTATTGTTGCTCCTACTGATCCTAAGGTTGATCCTGTTGGTCACTTGGATTGGCTCACTAAAAATATCATGGCAATTGGTACCTTAAGAAAGTATGTATCAAAGGATCTCATTTTTCATATTGAGAAGTGTACTCTAATCAAGGATGCTTGGCAAAAGTTTCAAGACTTGTATGGTCAAGTTGATGAGATTAGGGGATATCAAATTGATAGTGATCTCACCATGTTAGATCCCAAGAACTTTGATACTATACAAGATTATGTCACTAAGGCAAATGAGTTGAGGGCAAAACTCAAAGATTGTGACATTGATAAGAAGGATACTCAATTGATATTCAACTTGATAGGCAAGCTTCCACAAGAATATGTAGCATTTGTTTCTAGTTTCCAAACCCATAGGATGACAATGGGTTCAAGCTACACAATGCTTACATTTGATGTTTTCAATGGAATGTTGATGATGGAACAAACTAAGTTGATAAGCATGGGCATTCTTAAGGCTTCTAAGTCTCAAGCATTAGTGGCAAATCAAGGGAACAAAGGAAATCAAGGAAAGGACAACTCAAACAAGAAGAAATGGCAATCAAAGCCTAAGGACAAATCACCATCTTCTCCACAACAAGGAGATTCATCCTCTTCCAAGAGGGATAACTCACCAAAGAGGGAGAGACCTACTTGTGCCTATTGTAAAAAGTTTGGTCATGAGGAGCGTCGTTGCCATTCTAAGAAGATTGATGAGCTCACACATATCATCAAAAAGCATAACATCGATTTGCCTAATGTCTACAAGAAGGATGATTCATCAACTTCCACTTCCTCACATTCAAAAGGAAAAGGGCAAGCATTCATGGCTTCTACAAGTGGGAAGACTCACTCTTTTGGGACAAGAAAAGGAAAAGCTCTATGTGCTGCTATCAGTCATGATTCAGAGAGATGGTTTCTAGATTTAGGGGCTTCTCATCATATGGCATCTTTGCAATCTATGTTCTCTACATTTGAGCCTTGCACCATGCCGCAGATTTTGATGGGCAATCATACATACATGGATGTGATTGGGAAAGGATCTATTGACATTAGGGATAACTCCTTCAATAATGTGTTGTGTATACCCCACTTGACAAACAATCTCCTTTCTATCTATCAAATCACACATGGTGCAACTAAGAGAGTTGTGGAGTTCACACCTGAGTCAGATTTCATTAGAGACTTGGAGACTAGAGCTATCATTGCGACTGGGGTGGTTGGTCATGCATCTCGGTTATACTCCTTTTCAGATTTTGTTGATGATGATGATTTCACATTTGATCATTCTACACATGATGATCACACTTCTTGTGATGGTTCAGTTTTTGAGGAGAACTTTGGACACTTGAACATGGGGATTCTCACATGTGACCCCATTCTTGAGCCTTGTATTTCATCTCCTCATATTGATATCACATCACCTATTGCACCTGATGATGCGGATAGTGCAACAGTTTTGCCTTCATGTGATTTAGTGCAACAGGATATTCATTGTCTTCCAACTTCAAATTCATGGGATGATTACTTGATAGACATTGTAGGTTTGTTTGTGGAATCCTACATTGTAGATTTGGGAGACATCATTGATGACATTCATCTTCTCTTTGATGAAGGTGATCTTTCTTCGATTGTTGCGAGGGAACACTCTGACCCTCTTGTTCATTCTCTACATGATCATTCTTTCAAGGTTGACATGATTGTGGATACTTATGTACAACAGTTGGAGGAGGCCTCTTTATTTTTTGAGGAGACATGTGAGTCTTTGGGACATGTTCTACATCCATCTCCACTAGATCTTGGAGTGCCTTTTCCAGCAGTGTGGCACAGTTTACCACCTTTGGAGGGGGTATCTTTCAGCATCGACATGGGGACACTTGAGCAGTTTTTAGAGATTCCTTTCATCATGAGTTTTCTTCATACATCTTCCCTTCATGATTGGGGAGACTTCATGGATACACCTTTGGTTTTGTTTCTTCCTAAGGGGAGGAATGTTGTTTGACGATCATGGAGCAGTTTCTTCATACATCGAGCTTCTATCATTGGTGCAGATTCCACATTGAGGGGGGGCTTCCTAGTCTCTCTTCTTCTTCTTCTTCTCTCATATGGGGGGGACTTTTTCCTCACATGGGGTTTTGTCCTTCACATACTTCTATGAGAGTTCTTTGTATCTAGTTTTTCATCTCTCTTTTGGGGGAGGGTTTTTTCCCATTGGGTTTTTCTCTTTTTCCCCGCTTTGTGAGAGATTTTATTGCATTGGTTTTCATGCATTCACATTTGTACATGGGTACCTAACATGGCCTAGTAGCTGGAACCCATCTTGCATTGCTTAGTTGCATTGTAGACTCAAGTGCATTCCCCTAAGTTGCACTTAAGGGGGGGTGTTGGTGTAAATAATTATTCATCATGGATATTATTACACTTTACTTAAGTTTACTTAGGAAATGCATTTCATAGTAGTTTGGGTATGAGACACTTGGGTGTTTGTGCCATATTGGGATAGTGTGTGTAGGAGAATTTCCACCTTTTATGGTGTTGATCTTGTTGTTACACTCCACATTCAGTGGGTGATCCACCTCATGTGGAATATTATATTATTTCTCCTACCTACCCACACCTATTTCCTACCTACCCTTGTTTCTTATTGAGCCACATGTCATGTTTGTGTGCTCACATATCCATATAGCCTTGCCTATATAAGCAGGCTTATATTCATTGTATGTAATGCTTAATGATCCAGTTGATCATATTTTTCATCTTGATAGAGTACAATTTATTTCTATCATCTATTTTGTTCTCTCTTATTTGTGCTTTCCATTGCCTCTTGATCTTGGCAAAATCTCACAAGGTTCATGTTATAGGTAACGTTTAATTCTATTGTTAGAGTTAATTTTATGGTTAGGTTAGGGTTGGCATTCAATTGGCGAGATTAAGGTCAAGGGTCAAGGTTATAGTTAATTAGATTTAGGTTTCAATTATGATTAGTATTTGATTATGGTAACAATTTAATTATAGGCAGGGTTAGGATTAGAGTTCAATTTGGGAACCTTATGATGCAATTTCATTATGGTTAGAGTTAAATTAGGATTCACTTATAATTAGGGTTATGATTCAATTAAACTAGGGTTGGGGTTAAATTAGGATTAGAGTTCAATTAGGTTTAGGGTTTAGGTTAGGGCTAGGATTCAATTATGGTTAGATTAGGGTAAAAGTTATAGTTAGGGCTTCATTCTACGGTTATAATTAAGTTTAGGGTTAGGTTATGGTTAGGTTTCAATTATGGCAAGAGATGGTTAGGGTTAGGGAATTACATATAGATTAGGGATATTATCATGTGGCTATGGTTTGATTATGATGAGGGTTTAATCAACTACGATACATTTTTATTTTAATTATTTTTCCAATACTTCATAATAAAATTCACTAATTTTTATCTAATAAATAATACATTTAACAAATTATACAATTTTTTATAGAAAATTGACTCTAATTTTTATTTTATTTTTAAGTCGTAGACATGCCCATTGACCTTAGATTTAGTTGCTAATTTTTATTCTAACCCAAGGTTTTACATAGATGAGACTACTTCCTAACCTTAAAATCAAGGGAGAAGAAGAAATATACCATCAGAATATAACATCCCTCTGTACTACCTTTCTCTTTTCAAAATCCTTGAGTTCATACCTAATGAAATTGAGAATATTAAGAGAAAATTCCTTTAGAATAGAGTGGAAGAAAAATAAATGATAGCTCTAGTGGGATAGGATGAAGTTTGTGCTCCTAAAAGATAGGGTGGTCTTGGGATAAGGATGTTAAAGTTATTTAACAGATCTCTTCTAGCTAAGATTGGGTGGCAAATCATTCATAATTTTAAGGACTGGATTGATACAATGAAAGCAAAGTATCTTCACAATGAATCCACAAATCAAAATCTCTGGGAATCTAACCTCCCCCAAGGATCAGTGGTCTGAAACAATCTTCTAAAAATCAGATTGGTTCTCAAGAAAGTGGGCAGAAAATTATCGGGCAGTGGTAAGAACACTTTATTTTGGGATGATGCTTGTGCCAACAAGGCGTTCTTAACCTCCGTCCCTTATTTAAGATCCATCAAAAATCACCTCATCAATAAAAATGATAGGTTTCTAAATAACTATATAGATTGGCAGGGGGATAAGCTTAGATGGAGGAATTTTAAAGAATAGCTAGCAAATGATGATACTCAGTGAAACATGAACTCAAATAGATGAGTCATAAAATTTATATCCTAATCGAACAACTAGAAGGGTTTGATTTCCTTGATCAAAATTTAAAGGATGAATGGATTTGGAAGTTGTCTCTATCAAGGAAGTTTTCGGTTAAGTTTGCCTACACCTTGATGGAGCATCACAATGATATGTCAATGGATTGGAGACAGGTCTAGATCCCCAATCTGATTTCTAAAATTAATTGTTTCTAGTGGTTGGTGGACCACAACAAAATATAAACTATTAATAACCTCATCAAAGGAGGATTCTATTTAGTCAATAGATGCTCCCTATGTTGTAATAACTTAGAGAATGTTCAACATTTACTTCTGCACTATCCTTATGCCTCAAAGGTTTGGAACTCTATTCCATGTCAGCTAAATGTTAATTGGGTGATTCCTAGCTGCATTGGGCAACTTATCACAAATTAATTCTCATCTTCATTTTCACATTTTGTCATCAAGGACTTTTGGAGACAAATACCCCCCTTTGTTTCTTGGGGAATTTGGAAAGAAAGAAATAATAGGATATTTAAGGAGCAGGAAAGAGATATTAGTGTCCTTGCCCAAGTCATAAAACAACAAATAAAAGAAAACTTTAGTGTTTTTTCCTATGGGTTTTCTAAATCAGTGCCTAATTATACCGAGTTAAGGGTAAAACAAGTATGGGAAATAAATCAAGATCTTCTTAAAATCAACTGGCAAAAGATAGAGGCTAGAAAGAATAGAAAATGGGAAGCTCCTGATGAAGGATGGATTAAGTGCAACTTTGATGGTTGCTTAAAAGGGAAACCAAAAATCTCTGCTACCAATGGAGTCATGAGAGATCACAAAGGATATTAGATAGAGGCCTACAGGTGCAATATAGGAATTTCCTCTAATAACAAAGCCGAAGCATTTGCTACATGGAAAGGACTCAAAAGACTTAAGGTTATGAACTTGGAAAGGATTATTTTGGAGGGAGATTCTAAACTAATTATCTCAATTCTAAAGGGTCAAAGTGTTGGCCCTTGGGAAATTGGAAAATTGATGGAGGATAGGATACAAATTACACGGGGTTTTCTTTATTTCAAAGTGGTTCATGCATATAGAGGAATACTTAATATGGCTGTAGATTTAATAGCAAATATAGCCTTAAACTATAAAGAGTGGGAAATTTTAAATTTCCAAGATTGCCCTAAAAATCTAAAGGAAGTTGTTTTTAAAGAAAGGCAAAAAGGTGGGACTTTTGGAAACATTATCTGTAATGATGAAGGTTAACCCTTTTAATGATTCAAAGATATGTAATTTGTGTCACCTTCGCATGAGGGAGAGATACGGGCATCAAAAGCCTCTTTTGGCACAATGACTTGATTTAAAACTTAAAGTCATGCAAAGGATATGCAATAATGTTATTTATTGGAGTAGCTGTACCAAGCTAATGTGGAAGGACACTTGTCATACTGAGAGGTAAGGCAGTATTTGAGAAATTTTAAAAAAGGTTTTTTAAGAAAGCTTAAGCATTGTTCTTCTTGATCGCAAGTTAAAAAAAGTTAAAAGAAATAAGGAGATTTCATAAGAGCAGAACTCAAACTTCACTAAAATGGGAGTAGCCATGAAGAGAACTGAGCCAAGGGATAACTCATTGTAGTAAGAGAATGAAGAACTTTGGGACCTATTAGATAAAGTCGAGTTAGTTCCTTATATCCTCTACATAAAAGGTCATAACAAAATCCTGTTTGCTAAGTTTTGAAATTCCTAGTCCAGAGGAATGATTAAAGTGGGTAGTGTTAGCTTCACTGTCACCCCGCAGCTGATTGCAGAAGCCATTGGTCATAGTTATAGTGGAGTGAAGGTTGTTAAAAGTAGTTCGACTGATTACAAAGTGTTCATTAAGAAGTTTATAGAGAAAGGTGAAAAACTTAAAGTTGTGCAAAATGATTATGAAAGAGAAGATCTCCTTGCCTTGTATGCTCTACTTAGCCTGTACATGATGAGGCATTTCACTTTAGAAGGGCATTATATGACTGTGCATGGATATCATTTCCTACTCCTAAACCATATCTGTCACGAGGAATTTATAAATGTGTCCTACTTTCTTTTCACCTCTTTGAGCAACAACATCAACAAAGAAGCCTCCTCTCCCCTTCATCAAGGGTTAATGTATTCCCTACCCATGCACGAGCTTTAAAAAAGTCCTCATGGCAACTGCTTGTTCTCCCTCTATCCCAACAATGTTGTAGTTCAGGTGAATATTGAGTTGATTAAGAGTAGAGCCCATAACTCGAAGAAACCCTTTGACTCCATAAATACTAAAAAGTAATCCAAAAGTGCTAGCCTGCATTTGGAGGAAAAGGATGACTCATTTGGTAGCTCCTCGATGAAAATGTCGGGTGAGAATTCTCCAAAACCTAATTTCCTCGAAGAGGATGCCAAACTGATCAAGCTTACCCTAGAGAAATGAAAATTTTTAGTAGCCAAAATTGGTAATTCAAAGAAAAGGAAAGCAAATTCCCAAAATCCTAAGTCAAACTTTGTGGTAATTGTAATTGAAGAAATAGATCATTGTCATAAACAAAACACGGGTAAAGAAGGAAGCAACTCAGGAGAGAGGGGGTCAGAAAGGCTAAAACAAAAGGGTAAAGGTAAGAAAAAAGCTAAACAAGAGAAGGTTACAAAGCTGGATTCAAAAGAGGAATACCTGCCAGATGAGGAAGAGGACTTTGAAAAAATAGAGGATGGTGTTAAAGGGGAAGTGGAACTTGGTTCGGATGTGGAAGGCGAAGATAATGTAATTGTTGAAGAAGATATGGAAGAAGAAGAAAACTAGAAGGACCAGTATACTAGCCTGGGCAATGAAGATAATGTAGAGATGGGATACTACCTAGACTTGGATAACAAAAAACGAGGAAAGAGACAAAAACCTGGAGAATTAGATAAGAGAGATGCAGTGCCGCATTATATACGACACGAGAAGAGAAATATAATGAATTTAAAAGTGAAATTGAGCGTTATTAACTCCTTAACTCACATAACTAATGGCATCATGCAAAAAACAATTGTGGAACTGGTCTCAAGTAAATCAAAGCTGATAAAGATGCTCAATATAAAGAATCAGAGATATAATAAGAAAGAAGAAGACTATGCCCCATAGGAGGAGGACTGGAAAATCAACATCCAAAAGCTAGCTGATGCCTGGGACAAGATCTCAGGAACATACAACTAATGCTGTTGTTTCTTTTTATTATGCTTAGGCTTAGTTTCTGTTTAGTTTCATATGCTACTTCCTTTAAGATTGCTAGCCTTCATGGCTTTTATTATGTTAATTTGAACTGCTACTCTCGATGTTTGGTTCAAACTATGATTTTTTTGATGTGGGTTTGCTATTGGAGGTTTTGCTGATGGAAGGTATGAGAGCCCTCTCCCTACTTACTCAATCAAAAACATGATATAATTTAATTCTTATAAATTTCAAGCAATACAAAGTTTCAACTACAATACATTTTAATTTTAATTATTTTTCTACTACTTTGTAATAAAATTCACTAATTTTTTATCTAATAAACAATACATTTAACAAATTATACAAATTTCCATATACAATTAAAAAAAGAGTTGTGGACATGCGCATTGACCTTATAGATCTAGTTGCTAGTTTTTGTTCTAGCCCGAGGTTTTACATAGATGAGACTACTTCTTCCTAACCTTAAAATCAAGGGAGAAGGAGAAAAAGACATTAATCCCACAATCTGCGCCGTAATTTTACTTTATCAATGCTGACAAAATTAAAAAATTAAATTGTGAAGATTTGCACTATTCAACGCCCCCCATCTCATTAATGAGAGACTTTTAATAGAACGAACGTCCCCACGTAAATCGGCCAAAATGTTCGCGAGGCTCATTAATACTATTGATCTGACGTGGCTAATTTGTCCTGTTGGACCAGTAAACATGCTGACTCAGCGTCATCACATTTCATTCCCATTTAAACCAGCCGTCATTTAACGCACAAAAAGATTTACCTACAGATTTGTAAATCTGACGCCAACATCATATACCTATCTTCGTTCAGTAATGCGTTTTGAGCGTCGTCTGCTGGCCGAGTCAGAGAAATATACCATCGGATTATTATAATTTTTTTCTTCAGGAATCCGTCATTTGTTTTCGATTCGATTAACGGTATCCGGAAACAAAATGCTTTTAAGACTTATTTAATTTTGTTGAAGTGTAACTGGCGTTTGTTGCTTTCTCTGCTATTAATCATTATTCCTGTGCAGATCGTACATGCATCTCCATTCGGCGATTCCCGCAAATGCACAGAAATTCTGACAGGTAATTTTCCACAGCTCTTTTGTTGGATTTCATTAATTTGAATGGACTGCATGCTATTCGACATTTTCACAGATCTCTGTTTCATGTTGTATTATATTGTGTTTGGGTTTGTATATTTATTTTGTGCCGCTTTTGGTACATGGTTAAAACCTTGCTTTGTTTTTTTCTTTGGTAGGGGTTTTAAAATGTCGTTCATTGGGCTACTATAGGTTTTGGTGAATTAGGGATCTGATTGTAATGCTGATGGATTAGTCGATCGCACAAGGTTTTGGGTTTTATTATCGTTTATTTAGATTGAAAATATGCTAGTGGCATTTTACATTAAATGAGGTAAGGTGAGTGGTTCTTAGGGCCAATTATCGCCGGCATTTAAATTTAGGGAAGATCTGAATTGGGTTTATGCAGAATACTGTCAGTCTCCAATGGATTGCGTGAAGGTTTTTGATGAACTTAAGTTTTTGTGGAATATTATAATTTTGATTAAATTGCGCGGTGCTCTGGCCTCTTCTTTTGATGAGATGGAGATACTACACTGTAGTTAATCTATCGTAACCTGGAGCTCTGCTGTTTTAAATATCCAAATTTTGGAAGCCACCATTTTTTATGGTTGGTAAATTTTTCTCAGGTTATCCTTTCAATTAGATGCCACTACCAAGGGGTGGGTAGGTCTTCTGGTAAATTCACCCAGGACTTGCACCTGGCCTTGTCTGTCGGGGTGACATACCCAGATTTGGATGTGATAGTTTACCTGATTACACATTCAACATGAGTAAATATAAACATGTAACAATTCTGCTCATGAAATTCTGTATAATTTGACACTTTTTCGGGTGCTACTGTTGTTTATTACTTGACTTGTATTGCCTGTTTCTTGGATTCTGTTTTTTGTGTATATATATCCCTGTTTTCTAATTATGATAGTTAGTGTTTTGAATTTTGTTCACAGGTCATGTTACCATAGATTTTTTATTCGCCATTCATGCTACCATACCAGTTGCATTGTTTTCAGAAAAATAGCTGTATACTCTATTTATTTACTCATTGAATGATAAAAATATTTTTTTCCAGCAGGAAAAAAGGGACTGTCAAGCAAATCTTGATCCCACAACATAACAAACAGTGTTATTTGTTTCCTCTTTTCATCTTGGGTTTTTGAACGGGCTCTAACCACCAGTTGAATTAATGCACAGATATGATACAGGAGGCAGAGAGGAATTCAGGCCCCTGAACTACCAAAGCTACTTTTTGGAGACACGTAAAACAGCAATTAATTGCTTTTAGCTGTAGAGGGTGACAGTCAGATAAGCAGAGGTTTGCGAGTATCTTTTTTTTACCTGTAAAACTAATTGGAGAACTGCAGCACAGATTGTGCTGCATTCTCCAAAATAGATTCTTACAAAATTCAACGTTTAGGGTCAGCAGGCAATTTGCCGCAGAGTGGGGAGTACCCCTCTGCACCAGTTGTTGCTCGGAGGGTCAATTCATCCTACACAATGATGATGGATGATGATGTTGAGGAAGCGCTCGCACCTTATCAAGATAAGCCCAGGACATTCCCAATCATGCGGAGCAAATCTAAAACACCATGGGTAAGGTTCAATGAATATGCTCTGGTATTTGCTAATACTTTTATTTTGCATTGTGGCTACAGTTTTCAGGAAAACTAGGATAGTTTTAAAATGCACAAGGGGGCAAGACGGAAACTTATGATCTCCTAGGTTGTCCTTTGTTAAACAATATTTACTTCTGAATGTTATACTGTCTAAGGTTTTGGCTAAATTTTTTAAAATCAAGTGAAATGGTTACCATCAGTTTGTAGTGGTTAATGTGATCCACCATATCATTTGAATAGCTCATTGAGGCTTGTGGATTTGGGACCCCATCACTTTCAATGTTTTCTACTGCCTACCTTGAATTGAGCTTAATGAACAAGTTCAACACTATCTCAGTTTATTCAAACTTTATTTCTCAGTTGCAACTGAATGTTGTCCTTAGCTCTCATTGACCTCATATTCATCATCTGTTTACATTAATATAATTTCTTTCTTTTTTTCCACCCTTTCATTTGGGTTGATTGATGTTGTTCTTTTCTGTGTTGCTATTGCATTTTATACTTGTTTGAGCTTTAGATTTCAGTAGGGAGTTTGTCATGTTTTTATATATTTATTCATTTGTATTCTAGTGGCCGCATAGAAATTTGGACACATTTCCAACATCCTCTATTATATGACAACTAGGTCAGAGGTTTTATTGGTTTAAACTCTAACCTTCCAATTCCAGCTAGCCAGTACCATGTTTTTTTTTGTAGGCTAGCCAGTACCATGTTTAACTTGTGTATGTATTTCTTCTTTTTTAAAAAGTGTCTAACTAATGTTTTGATTTTCAGATTTTAAGAGTCCTCTTCGGGCTGAACAGGCGAGTTTATTATCTACTTTCTGTGCTCGTGCTTGGGGCTCTCTTCTACATTGGAGTGAATACTTCACCTATTATAGTTTTTGTCTTTGGCTTATGCTCACTTAGCCTAATATTTGCACTTTACCTTGCCACCTGGGTGCTTGCAAAGGATGAAGGACCGCCTGAAATGAGTCAGGTATGGTTTTTGTGCTCTAAGTCTTTAGCAAAAGACATGGTTAAAGTTTCGTCCCTTACTTTTTTATATCCTAATATTTAAATATCGATTCATTTTACTTGCTGTTGTGGAACTTTTTGTCCTTGTTTTATTTCAAATGTATTAAATTCCAACACATCAATAAGCATAAATATCTCCAAGTTAAGAGTTGAATAGACTATCTTCCCATTTTGATATTCAGTTGCGTAATTTATAAACTGGGGATATTGCAATTAATTATCCAAAATTGCACTGTTTATATTGTTAAGGACCCAAGTATCACCATAAAAGTTTAGATTGAATTTTGTCCTTTTTGAATGATATTTTTTATATTTCACTTTTTAAGTGCACTTCTCTGCTGCAGTGGATATAACTTCACTGTAAGTTAGTAACTTAATTAGAGACTATGACGAGACATTCAAAGTTTCAAAGCCTTCATCTCAAACAACACATTATAAATGATATTCAATGTGGCTTTATAAATTGTATATGGCTGGACTACATAGTGTGGAACGTTTGAATCTATGCCTGGATAAGCCTACATAATTTCTTAAAATCAGTGTCATTCAAATTTCAGCCTAAAGGGGCTACATGTTGAGAAGCAACGTGATGCTGACTGATAATGTCAAAGAAAGAAAAGTAAACAAAATTTAACTTTATAGATAAATTGTTTTCAATCCCAGCATGGATAATTTTATTTAAATTATTAGAGAGATGGATGCCTTTATATAATCATGCTAATGTGTAATGTCCTGTGCCAAAACGGGCAAAATCCTTCTTTCTTTTTATTATTTAATTTATAAAATTATCAAGTACTCAGCTACTACTATCTGCCCTAACTATAGCAATGCTCAAACCCTTAATAAAGACAACCAGAATAACAGATCTGAACAAAAGGAAATTCTATATATCTAAGCAATTCGGCAGTTTACAACTCACTGTCTGTAGTAGCTTAAAGCAAATTGATAACAATGGAGCTGGACCATATGACAGTCATGCAAGGTCTCCTAGAAAGGTAGCAGAAACCCTCCAGATATGACGGATCCAGGCGGCGATCCACTCAGACCAATTAAGTTGCAAGGTACTGGTGCTAGTTATAGGCAGTCCTGAGATCTGCAGATCTCCGTTTCTCTCAAATTTGCTTCTATACAGTTCACTGTCCCTGTTAAACAATTTGCTCCTCTGGACTGGCTGACCCCGTGACAACTCACCCTAATGCCGATGGTTCTGAGCTAGAATTTGAAACTGAAATTCATCACCCTTGCATTTTCCCGGGCAATTATTCACTCTAAGCAAGGTACTTCCTTACCTATAATTATAATGTTGATGAGTGGGTGACAATTTTTCTCTAAATTTCAAGGACAAGGGGATGTGTTTTGGGGCTGACAAATAGTCTTTTGGATTCTAGGGATGGCTGTTATTAGTATATCAAATTTATATTATCATAAACTACAAATAATTAAAAAAAACCTCAAAGTATAACTTAGACATACTAAAGAAGCTGAAATTTAAAAAATGTGAACATTCAGCTATATCTACGAAGGATATAAACATTATCCCATGCAATGTCAGTCTGAAATTGATTCAATTGTAATGTCTGTGAATTTAACTCGCTTGGTGTAAGTTTATGTTGTCTCGTAGGCACATTGAAGACATTGTTTAACAAAAAATTAACTTTGAATGGTATAATGTGTTTCGAAGTAAAGCATAGGATAAAGATCTTTCCTTGACCTTTGTGGGAAGTCTCCCACGCTTTAGTAGCTCAACATTGACGTAACCCCCATCTAGAACAAGTCTCTTATTTAGCATTCAAATAAAACTTTTGATGACCAGTAAGATGAGATCACAAGCTTGCTTGTCATCCGAGAGATCCTCAAATTTTATTAATGGGTGTGTTTTTAAAATTTATTTCTCACTATTAACCATTGTTGTCTTTTTCTCCATTCTTCCTTTGGTATGGTAAAATGGGTGATATTGATGTTTAAAGTTTTTAGTGATTTTTTTTTTAAACTTAATTTAATTCTTTTTTGAGCCATTGGGGACACTTTGATGTACATGAGACAGTTGAGGGATGCCTTGGTGCCATCAAGATGTCTACATGTTCGTCTCAAATAGGAGATGTTCTAGTGATGATCCCTCTCCAGGACTTGGATGAATGGGAGGTGTTGCATCTGGTGTATCTCTTAGTTTTGGGACAGAAGGACATCGTTGCAGGGTGTTAGGGATCGCAAAAACTTTCCCAGTTTTTGGGTTTCATGCTTGGGACATCTAGGCCAGGCATCCTTCCATGGACCCTTGGTGGGCAATGTCTCACGTTCCTCACCCACCCCGTCTTATATGACACCCATTTGTAGCCATGTAGCCTTCACCTCCTCAATAATTTGACCTTGAAATAACATTAGCTCAAAATTGTGGTCCTCAATTTGTTTTCATTAGAAGGCAGAGAAGTAACACTAGCTTCGCCTACCTTCCATAGCATCTTTGTAATAAGTAGATTAAGAAACACGGAAAGGAATAATTTGTAAATGACATCATTTGCCTTATCACTACTTGGCACATTGAACATACCTGTAATTGGTTTTGCTGATGCTAAATCCATGATCTTACATGTTCCCTTTTCATTGCACCCTCATCTCAAATGCCAGAAGTGCAATAGCTCTCGTTGCCTGTGTAAGGAGGAAGGAATAGATGGTACAATTATCCTTCAATGTATAATCTGATCATCTCACCCCTCTCCTCAAGTGACAGCTTGTCACAAGGGCCAATCAATGACTTTACTAGATACATGTAAGGAGTGTGCATTGACCTTTTGTAATACTGTCTTTCAAGTTGTCTTAGAAAATGTTGCATTCCCAATGTAACCTTTGGCAAGAAAAACTTCAAATTGGTGCACAGGGGTTATTCTTATTAAATGGGCCCTTCACATATGGAGCCAAAGCTTGAAAGTGCAATCAAATTGCAATGCACCTTCATCTGAACTGCCTTTCTGGGGTTTTTGGCCAGCCTCAGCTCCTTCACTTTCCTCACCCAAATCATGGTTCTCATTGTCACTTAAGCAACTCATTTTGATGTTGAAAATAAATACAAAAGAAGAGAGAAAAACAACAGCACTATTTTAAAAACATTTTAGGGCATTGGCAGTACAAAAAAGTGCGAAGTTTTCAAGCATGAAAAAATTAGGAATACAATTTAAAACATATAATCATAAAAACAGCAAGGTTTTTGATGTTTTGAAGTGGAAAGACATTGCTTATTCATTGGTCATTGACAAGACAAAAAATTAACACATTTTCAACCCCAATATGCTCAATTTATTGTTTTACATTATTTTTATAATGTAAAGTTTTAACTTTAAACAAACAAAAATGAAAATAAAATTGTTACACACAATTATTCATAACAAAGACAATATTAAAAAAAATGGATGGATTGAGTCATTGACATACTTGATGTTTTGGTGAATGACAGATTGAATTCCGTCCTTTTTTCTCCTTCCTTTCTTTTCACTTTTTCTCCTTGTTTGCAAAACTAAATTTGTAAAGTTGCAAGTGGTGAAATCATAAAGAGCAAATGGTCTAGGGTTTTGGGTGTATAATGATATCTTTTGGTTGGTTGGTCATGTGGGTCCACCATAAAGCCATTTTTGGCTTGAAAAAAAATGATGGGTGGGGGAATGCCTAGTGATATTTGGAACAGTAAGGCTGTCCCCAAATTGATGGCAAAGGGGGTTGCCCTACAAAAAATTAATTTTGGGATTGTGGGGAGGGGACATCCATCCCCACATTTCCAAAATGTTCTTAAACTTGGAGAACTGTCTCGAGCTACAGGGGGAAATCCCTGGTGAATACTGTCTTTTTAGTTTAAAATTTAACTAATAGATTGTGTTGCCATGTAAATTTGGTGTCACTCTCATAGGCTCAAGGCTCCCCCTTTATCAAATATCACATATATAGGTTGAAATTTAATTACATCTCCCTCTTAAGAGAAACACAGTAAAACACAACAAATAGCATAGCACATTAGCAAGAGTATTTGCATGCTAATACATGGTAGCCTACCAAATATACTTCCCTAGCTCTGGAAAGTGTGGAAACAGATACTTTACGTAGGCTTTTAGACCTTACAAAGGTGTTGTTTGTTAGCTTTTAAATCTACATTGTCTTTCATTGTGTTCTTTGCCCTGCCTTCTTCACAGTTTCTACAAGTTCACCATATCTATGTATACTTGGCAACATTTCACATATGTGAATCTGATTGTATGACAACTGTGTCTACACTTTCACTTGCAAACATGTTTGTCAATATTTTGATCACTGTGGGCCATGATTTTGACCACTGGGTTCTCTTCTTGGGCATTGTGATTTGCATTAACATCTGTACCAATTTTCTATGGGGACATTTCCCTGTGGGTCTAGGTGATGTCTTGGGAGTTGGAGGGACATCCCCTAAAAAGAATAATAACATTTATTAGTCACAGTAGAAGATGCTATAGAGCAACAAACAATATTTTGGTTATTACCTTTGTCATTATTAATGATGGTAATGATACAATTACAGTTGAACCGTCTGTCCATTGCATACATATTTTCTTATTAAAATGATGAAAGTGATACACCTTGACATTTAAAAAAAAAAATTCAGATTAAAATGACTGTCATTGTGGGATACGATGACCTGCATGTCACATAATCTGCAATGTTTTCTTTTGTTAGATCTAGGATTCCGAACAATCTCAATATCTAATGGCCTCTAGAGGGTTTATTTTACTCCCAGAAATTACTGAAATAATCATAAATCTTGAATTTAATATTCACACAAAGTAATTGAGAAGAGATGGCTATACTTATAACTAAGTGATTGAAATGAGAAACAGGACGTTTTGTTTCAAATGCTGCCTTTGTAGTCTAAGACTCTAAAGTAATGTTCAATATGGTTGTATCTTGCAACATTAGGCTCATTGTACTGAACATAGCCAAGTCTCTGGACCTTGTGGCATATTGCGTTTTGAACTTCCAATGCATATATATCTGGTATTGTGCATGCTATTATATATAGTAAAAACCTGCTTCAATATCTCTTGTTACTATGTTGATTCAGATTTCAGATGCAATTCGAGATGGGGCAGAGGGTTTCTTTAGGACCCAGTATGGTACTATTTCAAAAATGGCAATCTTGTTAGCATTTGTCATTCTTGGTATCTATATGTTTAGAAATACGACTTCACAGCAGCAATCATCCGGACTTGAAAGGTAAAGTGAATACGGAAGCAAAAATCCATCCTGAGTTTGAGACAATATTAGTGGATGCTTTACTTAATATTTCTGTAACCTATTGTACACAGTTTTTTTCTGCTAAATATTTACACAGTTGTATATTTTGACAGGTCATCATTAGCCTTCATAACTGTAATATCTTTCCTTCTCGGAGCATTATGTTCAGGAATTGCAGGATATGTTGGTATGTGGGTGTCTGTGCGTGCAAATGTTAGGGTTTCTAGTGCTGCTAGACGGTCTGCAAGAGAAGCATTGCAGGTATTCACTGGTTCAGCCTGTCTCAATTTTTGAAGGGAGTCTCGAGTAAATGTAATTAGCAGAAACTTTCTCTGATATTTCTTTGTTGAGCTTGAGTGCAGGTGGCCACTCGTGCAGGAGGCTTTTCAGCTATTATTGTAGTCGGTATGGCAGTCATGGGAGTAGCAGTTCTATATGCTACCTTCTATGTATATCTGGGGGTGGACCAGGCAAATTCCATGAAGGTTACCGAATGTAAGATTTGAAACACTTTTCAGTTGGTGTACATTTTGATTTACTGAGAGAAACTTCATTATTTATTGCCTTTTTTGACAATACATTTATTTATGGGCCACAATAAAGTTAAGTCTCTATGCTGTAATTTGATTGTTCTATTTTGTTATTTAGGCTACTGAATACATACTTATGTAGCTTGGTGCAAAACCTTTGATATAGGATTTTTTTTGATGAAGGTGGTATTTCATTCTGAATTACTTCACCAATATCCATATGGATTAGTATATGTTTTCAATTTACTTTATATGTTTTCTAATTTATGCTTTTGAAGCTTCCATACTTTAAACCTGTAAACAATTATTAGCATCTGGGAGTAGCAATCTATAATTACAAGTTGTTATTGTGTTTAGTCAGAGGGCATGCATTATACTATTGACAATTTGCATTATTCAGAATGTTTCTTTCATTAATGAATGTCCCAATTCATATACTTCCAGCCAGAGCTTTTGATCTAGATCCTTGTTGCTTATGTAAGATCTTCAATCTGTCATTTAATGAAAGAATAGCTAATCTAGAGATTAATTTTTATCATTGTTTTGTGGATGAATCCTGAAAGTTTGTAACTTGGGCTTCTAATAACATCATCTTTGATATACAGTGCCTCTTCTTCTTGTTGGTTATGGATTTGGGGCCTCGTTTGTGGCACTTTTTGCCCAGCTTGGTGGAGGAATATATACAAAGGCAGCAGATGTAGGAGCTGATTTGGTTGGTAAAGTGGAGCAGGGGATCCCTGAGGATGATCCTCGTAATCCTGCTGTCATTGCTGACTTAGTATGCTCTTCTTCTCCATTACATATATTTAAGTCAGTGTTATATCATTAAGTGCAAGCTTACTTGGATTTATTTCTAAAACTACACCATGTCTTATATTACCTTTTCTCTAAATTTACAGTTGTCTATTTAGACAGTTAAAATAGCTTTTCAATTTCCTTTTCTAAGGGATCTTTATACTGTATAGTGCTATCTGTGTTCTATAACCAGAAATCATCTTTTTATCACTATTCAGTAACAATCTGCCTTAGCTTTTGCACAAATGTTTCAAAATATAATTAATTGAATGTTCTTTGAGTATTTCAAATGAATAAGATGATAAACATTGACAATAAAGCTACTATAGTCAACTTGTGCAGAACTTAAGCTTCAGATTGAGGACAATTCATGTAAAACTAACTTCACCACAGCCCTGGAAGATTACTTACAAAGCTCAAGTTATAAGGAGAATAGTTCTGGTATAAGACAGTTAGGCAAAATTAGTTTGGTCTCTTTTCTATGGTGTGCAGGGACAGTTGACATTTTCCAAACTTAATGTATAGATTTTTAGTAATTGTGGGCCTCATCATGATAAATGAGGTTGACTTGATCAAACAGTAGCCTACCCTTCCAAAGCAATAAAAAAATCACCAATTGAGTGTGCTAAATTCTTGTTTGTTTCTTGAGTTTTAGTTCCCTATATTTGTCGTGATTCTGTATTTATTACTCACTTTATGAAAGGTGTGCTTGTAATGTGTGTTGATTATGTAGCATTCAGCATATTAAACAAAAGTGAGTGCCAAAGTCAATTTCCAAAATTTACATCAGTTTTTGACATCAGTAAGGTCAGAGGGGCATGATATTTTTGTCTTACAATTGTAGAAAATCAATTATTGAGCAGCAAAGGAAATTATGTTCTGTGTGCTTCATTCTTTGTTAAGGCCACACATTATCATCAGAAGGATTTCTGTATTGTAATTAGGGTTCTTGTTTCTGCATCATAGCTTAGTATGCCAATTTTGATAATGTCCTTTGAAATACAATTAGTATTTTCATGATTGTTGTCCGACTTGACATTTTTTTCCCATCTATTCAGGTTGGAGACAATGTAGGTGATTGTGCAGCTCGGGGTGCTGATCTTTTTGAAAGTATTGCTGCAGAAGTAATTAGTGCTATGATACTTGGGGGAAGCATGGCTAAGCGGTGCAAAATTGAAGGTTGGTTCATGTCAATGCTATCATTTTTCTTCAGTCACATGCAATTTACTTTCTGGTAGCATCAGCAGGTTCAACAATTTACCTTCTGGTAGCATCAGCATATTCAACAATTTACTCTCTGGTAGCATCAGCATCTTCAATTGTAGATAATATCTTAAGACTTATTCAGTACAAGGCTCTTGGATGCATGACTTCCTTCTTACAGAAGAGGGTCAGGTGCTGCAAAACTAAGGTGCTTGGGTGTCTTATTCTAGGGATTTCCCTGGACTACATATGTTCCTTGTATCGTTGGTGCTTGAGAGTCATTATGTTAGGTTATATGTGAGATCCAATATTTGGGGCAGCCATAGAAAGAAGAATTCAATCATGCCTGGTGCAAAACATGTTTAAAGACCAAACCACACCAGAGTATTCTATATCAAAGATATTTTTCTGTTCTTAAGGCCTGGGAAATGACTCCTAAATGTAAACTGATAGTCTTTAGAAGGCAAACCTAGCATGGGCTATTTTAGGATTGGTAGTACACAAAGTCAACATGCTTAAGACAGTTGAAAGTATCCGTGGTTGTTCCTTTTATAATTTTTAGAGTCAATTATGTTTTCTCTTCTCATTCCCTACTTGACCCATGTCTTTGTGGACTAGAGAGTTGTTAAAGACTTGTCCTGTTTAGTCATTGGATAAGGTCCACATCTGGAGTATTGAGTCCTATCTTCTATCAAAGTATTATTGCAATATTTAGTATATAATGGTCAATTTAGTCTTCAGGATAACTTTAGGAATATTCTTATCATTTAGTTTAATAGTCTTTTAGTTAAGTTCTTATCATTTGCTTTATTAGTTGTTGCTCTTATCCTTTATGGATAAAGCTTTTGTAACTCTTATTTAAGGAGACGTTCGCTCCTTTTTTGAATATCAAATATCTTGGTAGTGTTATATATTTTTGTAAGATGCATCAGTCAAGTTTCGTGGGATCAATGAACGCGTGAAATTCTATGTCATCTTGCAGTGATGACTCATGTATGTGACACAAAAGGACTAGAACATTGTATGGTATAGTATGATGTACAAAATTAGTTAGGGTGTAAATTTTACGTTTTTTTTGTGGTAAAAATCATGGCCTTATTCAAGGTGAAAATCATGCCAGTTTGGTGTAGGGATTTGTGTGGGTTTTTCATTTGTAAACTGTGGCATTTTTTTGCTTAAATCACGATTTTTTTCTGCTACAAATCGTGACTTCTCTTCTTGAAAATTGCGTCATTTTTTTTTCATTTGCAAAATCGTGACCTTGTTCAATTCAAAACATGAATGGTTTTCTAAAATAGGAATTGGAAGATAATAGACGACCAAGGTAGAAAGTGCAATGAGTTTTTTTGATGATTTTTTCAAAAATTGTGGGTTATATTTTTACATTTTTTGGCAAATATGTGTCTGTATAGGGCACACTTGGCGTGTAATAGAAGAAATTGTGGTGATTTTTTGTCATTTTTTTGACTTTGTGGGAGTTTTGGTCACCTTTTTTGACATTTTGCTAGGGTTTGCAGAATTCGTAGGTCATTCCATCAGCAAGGGGTTACATTTTTCGTAATTAAAAATTGTGGGAGGGATGGCTTTATTACTCAATGTTATGTTGGAAGGCAACTAATGTTTCATTGGCAAAAATTATAACTCATGGAAGCAACCCATGCTCAAGATCTTCGAATACAAATGCCTTGATAAGATTGTCGTCAATATTGACACTCAGGTAGAGGTTGTGAGTAAAGATCGGGACAAGTTTGATGAGTGTGATCGAGGAGCCGCCATGCTAATAAAGTTATCATGATTGATGAAATGCTTTTGGAGGTTGAAACATGCAAAACCTTTGCAGAAATTTGGAAGCACTTGTGAGATTTGCACAAGACCTCAGATAAAGGTAGGACATTCTTCTTGAAAAATATGCTTTTCTCAATCATGATGGATGAGAAAATGACTTTGTAGGAGTAATGAAGATCAAGGATATTTGCAATCAATTGTTAACAAGATGGAAAAATATATGGTGGTCACAATGCTGAAAAACTTACCATGAGCCTATGAATATTTTATTGAGACACTCAGTATCACATTAACCAATGTTGGCCTTAAGTTCAAAGAGTTTTGCAATAAGCTCTTGCAACAAGACAGATGGAAGCAACAATTTGGCAGTGGTAGTGATACATACAACGTAGAACATGCATTTGTAGCCAAGGACAAAGGCAAATGGCTTCAGAAGAAAGGACAGGGGAATAATGAAGATACTTTGAAGAATCTAAAAAATATCACATTTGGGCCACATGAAGAAGTATTGCAGACAGAGATTGGCTGAAAAGAAATCCAACCAGGGAGGGCCTCCATCAAAGGCTCATGTTTTAGAGCATTCTAAGGAGAAGGAATCAACCTTGTATTCTTTCATGGCCAAATGACTAGTAGATTACTCAAAGTCATTTGTGTTGTACATTGATTTTGGAGCAGAAAGATTGGTTCGTGGATTATAAAACTTACTCAGATTTAGTGACACTTGGTGGTGGTGAGGAGTACACAATTGGCAAAGGAAATGTGCATATATCTTTAGGAGAGAAAAACCCATTTTTCTCAATATGTACTATCTTGGGAATGGAGCTCAATTTACTATTTGTGAGTCAAATAATGTGCATTTGTCCCAATTTGGATGTCATATTTAGCAAACACTAATGCTATCTAGTTGACAAGGAATCAAAGAAAACCATTGCTATCAGTGTCGAAGATCATAGATTGTATCGACTTGTTGATATTGGATAGATTTTAGAGCATGCATTGGTAGTCCACGATGCCTCTAATATTAGTACACTATGGCATCAGTGGTATGTGCACCTCAATTTATCCTACCTCTCTTAGTTGGCATGAGAGAATTTGGTAAAAGGATTACCTGACATCTTGCAACAGATACTAGGTGTTTGCGGAGCTTGCCAAACAAGGAATCATCATAGAACTCTTTTAGATGGACAGCCTTGGAGAGCCTCAAGAATTTCGTAGAGGGATTACTTGACATCCGGTAGTAGATATAGGGTGTTTGTGGAGCTTACCAAACAAGGAAGCATCATATAACTCTTTAAGATCAATAGGCTTGGAGAGCCTCGAGAGTCCTATACGTGGTTCATGCAAACATTTGTGGACTAATGAATATGTCTTCAGTCACTAATGTCAGGTACTTTCTTTTATTTGTTGATGATTACAATAGGAAAATGTGGTTGTCTTTCTTGAAGTCAAAATCAAATGTCTTTAAGGAATTTCAAAAGTTCAAATCATTAGTAGAGAAAGTGTCAAGATGCGACATCATAACTTTTAGATTTGATAATGGATGTGAATTCTATCCAAACAAAGTCAATAACTTTTGTGCTAATCATGAAATCAAGAGGCAATACACTACACCCTATATTGCCCAACAAAATGGAGTAGTTTAGAGAAGGAATTGTATAATTACAAAGATGGCTTGGTGTATGTTGGAGAACAAGAGTGTTCCCAAGAAGTTTTGGGCAGAGATTAGTTGAACTATTGTTTATCTACTCAACAAGTCTCCGACACTAGCAATGAATGATATGGCCCTAGAGTAAGCTTAGTTTGGGAGGAAACCCATAGTGAGTCATCTTAAGGTCTTCGGTTTATCGCATATGTTTGGATTCCAGATGCAAAGAGAATGAAGTGAGACCCTAAGAGTATGGCGTTAATTCTTATGGGGTACAATGAAATTTCTAAAGCCTACAGGAAGATTGATGTTGACGTTGACCACTTGACTTTCAGTAGGGATGTTGTGATTGATGAAGTTGGACCTTTTCAACTCTCTTCAGAGATAACTGAAGATCAGCCTATTAAGCATAAGGATCCATGTGTTCAACTTTTATGGCTCCACTTGAAAGGTGGATTTTTGAGAATGAGTCTCCTAGGTAGGTAATAGTACTAGAAGAATTCTTTCTTGATGATAACTTGGATCAACATTTGGATGAGATAGAAATAGGAAGCCCAAATCATGGTGACAATAGTGATTTGGCTGAAGACACTCCTTAAAAGAGACCAAAGTGATGGGAAAACATCATTGGTGATGTTCGGAATGATGAAACAATCAAGGGTAGATATTTCGGAGGCAAGAGCAAGAACATGATTGACTTTGCTATTTTGACAAATCTTCAGTGAGTTCATGAGCCTCGAGATTTTGTGGAGGTAAAAGGAAAGCCCAAATGGGAAAGGGCTATGGAAACCGAACATAAGAGTCTAATGAAATGTAGGACTTGGGTTATTTCCGATCCTTCACCAGTGAAGAAATCCATTGGCTGCAAATGTATGTACAAAGTCAAGTACATAGTTGATGGTACACTTGACAATCACAGAGAATGATTGGTTGTAGAAGAGTTCTCACAAAGAGCAAGTATTGACTACAAGGAGACCTTTGCTCTTTAAACAAAGACAAGTACCATGCGTTTAGTTTTGGCCATGGCAGCTCAATTTGGCTAGAAAGTCCATCAAATGGATGTAAAAAGTGCCTTCCTTAGTGGCAACTTGGAGGAAGAAGTCTACATGTCTTAGCCTTAGGGCTTTCAAGTTGTAGGAAAGGACCTGTTGTGACCTAATCACACATCGTCCCCTTCCAAATGGGGACCCCCTACTTTTTAGGTCCTCTTGGTCTTTTGGTTTTGGTTTTTCATGTCTATTCGCAGCAGTCCCTTCGGTCTCCCTAGTTTGCAAGTGTTTTTGATGAATTTTGATCAGATTTGCAAGTGTTTTGAGCGAATTTGACTTAGTCTGGAACCCGTTTTGTCTATTTTAGGGTTTTTCCCTTTAGACTTAGATTCGAGGTCATTTCCTTAGGGTTTTGGAAAATTTGAACGTTGCAATAAAGTCAAGACCTTCCAAGGAAGCTACTAGTGAAATTTGAGCGAATTCTGATCACTTACTATTTTTAGTAAGTTTTATTGCATCCCAGATTGGCCTAGTTTTGCCAAAAATCAAACTTACTATTTTTAGTGTCACCCTATCTCGGTTTGCCCTAATTTGATGTTTTGAAGTACATACTATTTTTAGTAAGTCTGTTTTTGGCAGGTCCATCTCAAGCAATGGTTAGGACACTGAAGGCAGAGCATTCCTGAAAATCCAGATCTGAATACGGAAAGTTGAAAAAGCAGACAAGTGATTAGAAAAATGACTAAATATGAAGTTCTTTCCTGAAGTGGAAAAAGCATGAAAATTGTTCTAAGGCAAGAGAAATCCACTCTAATCTTAAAATGGCATCCAAATCTGGAAAATGGACAAGTCTGAAAAAATTTCTAAGTTTGTCATAATGCACTCCGAATGAAGATCAAGTGGAAATAACTTCATCATGCTCAGGGAGCGCTCCAGGAATGAGTTTGGGCACTAAATCAAGGAAGAGGAGGAAAGTTTAAGACTTCCAAAAATCCTCCATCACATGAAAATGGCGCTCTAGATGTGAAATGGGCGCTAGAAAGAGGTGCAGGAGGAATTTCCTCCCAAACTTAAAAATCCTCCTCCTTGGTCAAAATCCGTCCAAGTCTAGTAAGGGGTGCCAAATGAGGGTACAAGAGGAAAATTTCCCCAAGGCAAGAAATCCTTCACCACATGGAAATTCCGCCCAAGGATGAGAATGGGCGCCAAAATGGTAGGAAGGAGGAAAAGCAAGAATATCCTAAATTCCTCCTCCAAGTGGAAATAGCACTCTAACTTGAGCATGGGTGCCAAACAAGGGTCAAGGAGGAATTTCTTGAAAATCTAAATTCCTGCACTCTAGTAAAATGCCGTCCAAGTTAATGAGTGAGTGCTAGAAAAGGGGTAAGGAGGAATTTTCCTCCAAAGCACATTTTCCTGCACCATATGGAAATAGTGCTCTAGCTTGAGCATGGGCGACAAACTCGGGTCAAGGAGGAATTCCTTGAAACATCAAAATTCTTCCTTCACATGGAAATTCCGCCCAAAGACAAGATAGGGCGCCAAATCAGGGTGTGGAAGGAATTTGCTTCCAAGGGTCAAATCCTCTTGCATATGGAATCAACACCCAAACAGGTAATGAAGCACCAAAATGAAGAAAAGGAGGAATTCCAAGTTTTTTTTCCAGAATCCTTAGGATAAATAACACCCAAGAAAGAGGTTATATTGCCCAAACAAGGTTAGGGAGGAATTTTCCTCCAATGATGAAATTCCATCACCAAGGACAAAATTCGGAAAAGAACTCATGGTGAGGGAAAAATTCCAAAATTCAAAGAAATTTCTTCCCAAGGAGAAAATTACTCCCAAGATGAAGAAATTCCAAGGCACGAGAAAATTCAAAAAATTTGATAAGTGAGAAATTCTCTCCTAAATTCCAGAGCTCAAGATAGAAAGAATTCCTCAAAAACTGGAAAAGTGATGGATTGATTGAAAATCTCCTTCAGAACAAGATAAGTACAAGAACACGAGAAAATTCCTTAAGGATAAAAATTCTCTCTACAAGAATTTTCTCTCCCGAAAATCCAATCGAATAGGATTCCTACCGAAGTGGATAAAATTGTCTAAATTCTTTTGAGGAAGGAAAATCTTTCAAAATATCTTTATGAATCCAAAATGGAAAGATTTTTGCAATATATGAGTTGGCGACATGCAAAGGGAATATTCCACATTTATGACACAAATCGAGAATTTTTAGAAATTCTCATTTTTGAACTCCACATTGGTGGCGGGACCCGTTTGCATGGTGAGTTGTCAAGGGAAACATAACACATTTTAAATGCAACTACCAATTTTAAACTTCCCCCAACTTAGCAACTTGGTAAGAGATTTCCATTTATGTGATGGATGGAAATTCATTTCTCACAACGGTTATTGGAGAAAATTAAAGTTAGAGAGAAGTGGAGAAAAGTTTGAAGCAAAGTTTTTTTAGTTCTTGTTCTTGGAGGTTTTATTTTATTCCAAGTTTGGAATTTACAGGCTAGAATTCCTTCTTCATCGATTTATTGAAATTCCTTATGTTTAATGTTATTTATTTTGTTTGTAGGAATGGCGGAATCCAACAAAGCTGCGAACACTTCTCGGTAGGCACAATTCAAGAATGAACTAAAAGGATTCCTTCCAAAATCAAAGATTATTTCAAAGTGGAAGGAAATCAGTGACACCAACTTAGGAACTTTCCAATTGGGAGAATTCCAGAACAAATTTTTTTGAACGACAGGACGTGCTCCATCAGTCATTGCCACCAAGAGTGTCAAGAGCGGAATTGTTGCGACTGCCGGTTTCCCTCCAACCTTCCAATTCCTGGAGCTGATTATGGAATGCACGAAACACTATAATGTTGAGAGGAGTAATTTTGGCATCGGATGGCAAGCTCTTGGCCAACTCGATAGCTAAGGCAATTGGAGAGACATTCGGGATCCCGACATACCAATCCATGACTTACAAAACCAAAGAGAGCAGCGATGATCTATGATGCTGGCATCGAAAGATGTGCTGGAATAATTAACAAGGTTTGGATGCAAAAGTCAAAACCGCATATTTCCAAGATGCCCAAGCAGATCACCAACTTTGATCTTAAGCGAGAGTATGCCGACCTTGTGTTGATGTTGAGCAGAATTATGGGATAGTGGATTGGGCAAGATTGATCAACCATTACTTGCATGAAGGCAATGGGATAGTGGATTGGGCAAGATCGATCAACCATTACTTGCATGAGCAGCTGAAGAATTTGAAGCAAAAGCAGACCCAATCTTTTTATATGAGTTCATATGTCATCTATTCGCTGGCAAGAATGGGCAAATTCAATGGCTTACCAAGAAAGGGACCCATGGGATGTCCACCAGGACAGTTGAAAGTCCACGAGTGCTATCCGCAGTTGCACTTGTATAGTACTACTTCTTTTAAGTTAGTCAACAACACCTTCATAATGCACATAACTAGATTATTATAGGGTGGACTCCACACAAGGTTGTCGTAGGAAGCCAAAAAGTTGATACGGAAGTTCGGAGCTTGGTACATTCAATTTCCAAAGTTTACCTACATCCGAGTCCAAGGGTTTTCTTTTCAACCGCATAAGCTACCGAGGTATCCAACTGACAAGATGGTGCTGCTAGAGCTCACCAGGCAATTGATTGCCTACGACGAAAACCAAAAGACGAAGAAAAAGATGTCCATTGAATCTCCAATTGTCCTAGGCGATTATGCAGAAATGTGTCTTACTTTGGCGGCGGTTGAGAATTCCATAGATGAATTGGCATTCTATCACCTGACATCCCATACAACCAAATCCTATTTTGATTCGTACAACAAGATAAGAATGGTTGCCAAAATGAAGCACAAGCATAAAATCCAATTGGAGGATTACTGGGCAAATGCTAGGGATGATTTTGAATTCAGGAAAAGGAGGTTTTCCACATTATCCCTTGACATGATAAGACTTTGTGAAGTTATTCAGGTGCCAGATCAGGTTAAGGAAGATGAAAATGTGGTTCAACCGGAGTATGAAAATCTAAAGGATAGGCCTATTTAGGCCTCAGATTGGTTAGAGCCAGAAGTTGATGATCTAAATGTTTTAAGTAAACCAGTCCTAAAGTTTACTAGGCGTAATGTTCACATGACCTACTAGTTGATGGGAAGCTTGGATTACCATAGCGAAGCAATAGAGGGATTAGTAGGTGCCCAAGTTGGAGAAGGAGAAATTTCACAGGAAGGAACAGAGCAAGGAAAAGAGAAAAATGTTCCTAGGCAGTCACAAACAAAGAAGAGAAGAAATTCAGCCGAAGGAGCCGCAACAAAAAAGGCCAAGGATAGAGGAAGCACAATCACCAACTAGTTCTTCCAGTGTGCACGAAGTTGAGATGTTCACACATGAAGTTGCAAGGAGTTGGCCATTAGAAAATATTCCTAACAATGCACAAGCGCAAGATATTATCAGCATCCATGCTTCCCATTGACATGTTCAACAAGAGAATCAAAGGCTATAAATTCCTCCTAATCAAGAACAACAGGGTCAAGATTGTTTCATTGAAACAATTCTCGGAGACTTAGAGGAAGTTTTGCAGGAATAGGAGTAGATGGAAGTTCATGATCAACCAAAAACCACTCCAGATTGGCTGAAAGAAAGGATGAGGAAGGAGCTAGAGGAAGATATGGATCCTGTACAAGAATTTGAAGAACTTCTGAACAAAATAGATAAGCCATCAGAGAAGAAGGCAGCTAGGAAGTTTTCCAAGATTACAAGAGACGAGACAAGTTCCAGGATATTGCATTTAGCTGTGCTCAGGGTGGAAAAGGATAGAAGTCAAATCATGTTTGATGAATATGAGATCAGAGAAGTCAATTTGGGGCGTGCTTCCACGACACAAGTGGTGGAAGATTTTGATGAATCTTCCTTAGCACTGAAAGAGCAAATGAAAAAGATGGAGGAAAAGACTAAGAGGCTGAAAATCGAAAATAGGGCCTTGTGTGAGTATGTGCGGAGCCTAAAGCATCCTCTCAGGAGGAAGATCCATTCTTTGTTCTTCCCCCTTCTCTTCCCAAGGAATCCATTAATGACATTGAAGAAATAAGGAGAAGAGTTCAATATTCTAAGGAATGGGTGGAAGATGTCTTCGCTTTGACTGGAAAATTCATTGAAGACTTGGCTCAATTCCACTGGAGAATCCAGGCTATCCTGAACAAGCTTGAGACTGTGGATAGTTCATGGGAAGATGTGCATATTTATTAGGATTTGACAATTCTGCAACTTAGCATTGATGAAAGTTCGTAGGCAGACTTTGATTGGTTGAAAGGTTGTCCAAGAGAATGAATTTATGACTTCCCACGATGGTTCTATGTCGTCTGCACTGGAAAGGAATCTTTTGAAAGATTCAGAATGAAGTCTACATCATTGAAAGACTTAGTCAAGAAGATACAAGGAGAAGTCCTCAACGCAATTGAGGCATTATTTGCTAGAAGGTTGACTAAGGAGTTGATAGTTGACTTCGTGAAGGACATATTGTACGAGTACTTCTTTGTGGAATCTTTTTCCAAGGAACATTTGGAGAATGTTTCCTTTTACTCCAACACGATGCGAAGAACTCAAGAGGCGAGTGCAAGTTGGGAGAAGTTTTTCTCTGAGTGTGAAGAAGGTATTTCCTTGCTGGAGTTCGAGATGGAGAATGTGCCAAGTGTCTCAGTAGGAGAATTGGAAGCCCTCATTGCTGGATTCATTGCATTCGCCATCAATGAAAGAGATAATGGTCGTCCATTTTTGGAAGAGAATCTTTTGACCGCATGATGGCATAGTGGCGCATTTATTGTTGGGAATGTTTGACCAAGTGGTGGCTAATTCAATGCACCGCTATCTCCTTATGGCGTTTGTCATAAGGAGATAGTGGTGCATTTAATGCACAGTGGCCGATTTTGGAGATGATGGTGCATCAATTACATAATGGGTGACTTTTTGAATGTAAGGGGTATTTAATGCATTATGGGTGCCATTTTAAGCAAAGAGCAATTGACTAATGGGCACGATGCATCATTAATGTTTATTCCCACTATGTGGCATCATGAATTTGGGAATTTATTGGTTAGGGTTTGCATGTTTAATCTTAGTCGTTGATCGGTTTGTAATCCAGGTCGTCCATTTTCCTCTTGGAGGCCTATAAAAAGGGGTCACCCCTTCATTTGTAAAGGGGGGAGATCGTATGAAATTGTTGCGATAAGCTATTGAAGTAATAAATGGTGATATATTGTTCTCTGATGGTATACACTTGTGTTATTTTGTAGCTTGCATTGTTTCACTTTCCTCACTTAGATTTATTTTAAGCATTTAGATGAACAAGGTTGATTGCAGTGTTTTAAGGTGAAGATCGCTTTCTCATACCTTTTGTTGATAGATGATTTTTATCAACAGTGCAAGGTTGGATTGAGCTATTTTATGTGTGCGCTTAATCTAAATTGTGGGATGAACATTGTTCTCTGATGGTGTTCATCAATGGTTTAAAATCTTTCAAACAAAACCTTTGAAGACTGCACCCGCTCCATGCAATTGTCTTCTAGTGGCGAAGTGAAGTGTGGTAGATCTCACCTGAATCATTGCTATCTACTGAGATCTTAGATTTAGAGTAGTTTTCCTAACCCCTTCCTATTTTACTTTCAGCATTTTCCAATCGAAAAGTCCCCAAAAAGAGTTATTTCATTGCCAAATCATTCTCGAGAATATCCTTGAAGTTACAAATTTGCCTAAATCTTCTTTAAGTGTGCGTAAGTCCCCTTGGACTACCTGCATTTCACATCAAGCCAACTGAGTTCACATCCATTGTATAATCAGAACCTTGGAGTCAATTGTATGAACTTATCACAATCTTAGCATACATTGGAGTTTGATCAGGAGAGGATAAAGTGATTGTTGGAAAACTTTATTCTGTGTTGGTGTGGTCACAAAACACCCGTCAACAAGACCATTAGGTATGTAAAGAAGAAAGCTCCATATGGCCTAAAGTAGGCACCCAGGACATGGTACAATTAAGCGTATGTCAAAAGGGTAGGCAATGAGATTATTCCACTAGATATTTATGTAGATGATATCATCCTTTTAAGTAGTGAGACAAATTTGATTGAACATATCAAATGTAATTTGAGTACAACCTTTTGACATGATTGATTTAGGTCTCTTACATTACTGCCCAAGTGTAGAAGTTTGGCAAATAGGTGGGTGGTATTTTTATTTCTTAATTTAAATATGCCAAGAGTTTGCTCAACAAATTTATAATGATAGATTGCAAAATTTCGTCTATATCTATGGAGAAAAAGTTGAAGCTTTCACCCAAAACAGACCCAAAAGGTAGTAAATTGGTCAACATTTGGGCAACTAGTGGGCAGATTCATCTATCTTACACCTGCTAGACCTGACTTGAGCTATGTTGTGAGTTTCATTTCTAGATTCATGACAACCATAAAGGCAGAACATTGGGTTGCAACAAAGACAGTATCAAGATATGTGAAAGGGACACTTGACTTTGGTATTTCTTCTAGGTGTCATAGATTCAACTTGGGCAGGTTTTGTTGTTGACAAAAAATCCACTTTTGGATATGTTTTAAATCTTCCTCGACAAAAGTAGAGTATTGATGAACAACAAAAGCAACATGTGAGATAGTATGGCTAAGATGGATGCTTTTAGAAGTGAAAATGCCTCAAGTAGAGCCTTCACTCTTGTTTTGTGACAATCAAGGGGTGCTAAAGCTTGTCAAGAATCCATTCTTCCATGAGTTTACCAAACTTGTGGAATTTTATTGCCATTTCATAAGGCAACTTGTAGAAGATGGATCAGTGATTTTCTCGTATTGTCCAACTGAGTATCAAACTACAAACATTCTTACCAAGTCTTTGAGTCTTGGCAAATTTGTAAATTCTTGGGATAAACTTGGTGTTAGTAGATTGACCATTAAGAGAGGGTGTTAAAGTTGATAGGAATATTTAGTATATAATTGTCAATTGAGTCTTTAGGATAGAATATTCTCTTTATTCTCTTAGTTAAGTTCTTATCCTTTGATTTACTAGTCGTTGCTCTTATCCTTTACGGATAAAGCTTTTGTAATTCTTATTTAAGGAGCCTTTTGCTCCTTAGTTTTATAACAAATATCTTGGTAATGATTTTGTGTTATATATTTTTGTAATATGTTTCCATGTGATAAAATATATGTATATTCATCAACTTTTTGGATATATAAGTTGACTTCAGGAATATTCTCTTTATTCTTTTAGTTAAGTTCTTATCCTTTGATTTACTAGTCGTTGCTCTTATCCTTTACGGATAAAGCTTTTGTAATTCTTATTTAAGGAGCCTTTTGCTCCTTAGTTTTATAACAAATATCTTGGTAATGATTTTGTGTTATATATTTTTGTAATATGTTTCCACGTGATAAAATATATGTATATTCATCAACTTTTTGGATATATAAGTTGCTGGGTCAAGTTATTTCTTGAGTTGCAGATAATCATCTATACATCCTTCTTTATAATGTGTAGGACATTTGCATTAATATGTTGCTTGGCATAAGAAGCATTAGTAAATATAGCATCAATTATTTAACCTTTTCTTGGAATGCACACCCAAGATATTTGTTGTTTTTGAGTGCTTGAGAACTCTGAACATACATTGTTTACAATTTTTTTTAATGTATGTTTCGTAATGGATTTATCTTTGTACGATAATTTATTAAATTTGTTCAGAAGTAGACAATTGGTAATGATAAACGAAGGTGTTTAGGTCAACACCGAGTGAGACACTGCTTTTGTGTATGTGACTCCCTCCTGGAAGCCCACAAGGAGGTGTTAGTGGATGTTTGTTGTTTTTGAGTGCTTGAGAACTCTGAACATACATTGTTTACAATTTTTTTTAATGTATGTTTCGTAATGGATTTATCTTTGTACGATAATTCATTAAATTTGTTTAGAAGTAGACAATTGGTAATGATAAACGAAGGTGTTTAGGTCAACACCGAGTGAGACACTGATTTTGTGTATGTGACTCCCTCCTGGAAGCCCACAAGGAGGTTTTAGTGGACAGGTCAAGGAGAGAGGCATTTTAAGCCTTTGATTAAAATGTATTCCAGAGCTCCCATCACATATTACCATAGAAATCTTGGAGCAGAAGCTGTTTCAGATTTGACATGTAAGTCTGTCTGAAACTCCAACACTCCAATTTCATGCAAGCCCTACAATATTTTGATTTGTTTTATGAACAGTTTCTACAGTGCCTATGTGTTTAGTGATGAGAGGCTCCTTTAGCGCCTAGTGTTTGTAATTTTGGGATGGCTCCTTTAGCACCATTGCTATAGATTTGCTACATTTTTAAATAATAAAATTGCTGCTGTTGTTTCCAGAAAGATTTGTCTATATCAAGTTGATTGTAAGTGGAAATCACGTGTAATTGATAAGATCAATCAGTCAATGTTGACAGTTGTTTTGATTGTCACATTTCTAAGGGTTTTCACTTATTATCTAGATATTATATTGAGAATACTATTTGTTGCAGTAGATTTGATTTTGCAGTAAGATCTAGAGTCTAGACATTTGTGCTGATTGGAATAAAATTGAGTAGAAATCATAGGCTTGATCTTGCCAACCTGTGGAACAAGGGTTGATGCAGGAAGAAAAGGACCAAACAATGTTTGTTGCAATGATCAATTTGGATGTGGGGCGGAAAGAAATGGCCCAAGCACTCAAAAACAAGATGGCAATGTTGGTGCAAGTCGTGCAAGACCAAAAAGTTCTTGGAACTCCTGAATCACGTATCAGAAGAGGAAGTGCATGAAGGGTTAACCAAATTGTTGTTTCTTCACTCACTTTTAGCCAACCCAAATTTTTGCAAAGAAGAGGAGATCCACTAAAATAAGAGACAATTGAGTTGATAGAGGATTTTTCAGCTCTTCGTTTCTAGTACAAAACTCTTGAGCTAAAAGTTTGGCATCATCTATCGTTTGCTGCTTTCGTTAACATAAAAGTCCAATATGGTCCTCAACCCTAGAAGAAACCAAGTTAGAATCATACTAACAAGGAATTGCAATGATGCTTGTACCTATGTTTGATAGGACACAAATTGTTGAGCTCCTGCATGGATACAAAAAATATATACCTACTTGTCTCCAATGTACAAAAAATAAGCTATCAAGTTTGTATCTTGGCACTAAGAAGGGGTGGCCCATGAATGATGGTATGATGACATAGGGACACAAGGGCATAGTCTAATCACTACTTTTGAATAATTTAGCCAAAGATTAATTGAAAGATTTGATAGGGTTGAGCTAGAGATCTACTTTCAAGAATCAACCCAGCTAATCACCATGGAATGGTGGAGCACTACGTAGGGGAATTTCAGAGGATTGTGGTCAAAGTTCTTGATGTGTCTCAGAGAAGAATCACAGGTTTGTTTGTAGAAGGACTTGCTGAACCATTGAGGGGTTTGGTCAAGGCATTGGAGCCTTCCACACTCCAAGAGGCAGTCAAAAGAGCCCTTGCCTGGAGTTTTCTTTACCCTAGAATAAACCATATTGTAATGCACCTCCTATAAACTAGAAGAAGTTCCAAAAGGGAGAGCCAAGTGCATAAAACATTCCACCACTAATGAAAAGAAACGAGGATAGTTGAAATGAACTAAGAAGAAAGCAAATATGTTTCCATGGCAAAGGACCTTGGGAGCAAGGAAACAAATACCTTGGCAAAGGGTAGGTGCACTATATTGAAGTCATTTTCAATGAGGAAACAAAAGAAATTGAGTCTGAGAAAGCAAATGAAGAATCTAATGAAGGAGAAGACAAAGGTGGAGGAACACTTGTGGCTATATCAAGAACTCAAAGGTACAATCCATTTAGGATTCACAGAGTGTTAGTAGACCAAAGGATCATTGTTTTGATCCATAGTGAGGTGACCCACAACTTTATTGAGGAAGGACTTGTGGCAATAAGGGGATTAGTCATTGAAGAATTTGAGGAATTCAATGTGAGTGTGGCTAAGGGTTTCACCATATTATGTGCACAAAGAGTTCAACAATTGGAATTGACTATTGGAAACCATTCGATTTGTGAGTATTTCTCTGTGGTCAGACTTGAAGATGTTGACATGGTGCTTGGAGTACAACTATACTCTCTTGGAATTAGGAATGGAATGAAATTGAAATTCAGAAATGAAGGAAAGGAAGTAGTTCTCAAGGGAATTAGGAATGGAGCACATTGAGTGATTATTTTTGAAAGGATGGAAACATCATTTAGAAGAGGAGAAGCTGCTTGGGCGGCTAGTTGCCTGATCACACCTAAAAAGTCATCAATAAGTACAAAGGATGCTTAAGGATGCTTATCATATTGATGTACAAGCTACATTGGACAAGCATAGCAAGGTTCTATTTAAGATATTCTACTGGGACCCACAACTTGATTGAGGGTTTCGACACAATATTGAGTTAGATATGGGTGCAAAGACGACAATAATCACTCCTTACTTTCACCCTAGGATCCACAAGGAAGAAATCGAGAAGGTAATTGTAATGACCTCGGTTAGACCTAGGTCGGTCAAGTCATTTTTATTTGCATATTTTATTTAATAAAAAATTAATGAATTATTGATAAATAACATTATTAAATAATTTGTGTCAGATATATCTTAGCCGATCTTATCTTTCTTTTAGTGGTTATTTTCTTTAGGCTGACCTTGCCTAGGTGTTTTAGATTGGTATTTAAGTGTATGAATTGGAGAAGGAAAGGCATTGAAGAAATCTAGTGCCCTTTGTATTAAACGAATGCAGTCAATACTCAGATGCCAGCCTGAGTGTTGTGAATTGGTAGTGTTGTGAGGTATTCACACATCGCCCAATTGCAAAGACACCCACTTTTTGCTTTATTGGTTGTGTTAGAGTCTTTGCTATTAATCTTTGCATTGAAGGAATAGAATTTCTCAAGTAGCTAGAGGGTCATCAAGTCAGGTTGGTCTCCTTAGGGTGGAGTGAAGACAGTCGGTTGTAAGCATGAAAGTAGATCTAGAACCCCTTGGTTCATGCCTAGGTTTCTTGTGTTATCTAACCATATTTCTAGTTGCAAGAGTAAACCTTGGTTGAATGAATTGTGTCCTCCTTGAATCTCACATAGATTCCTGTACCTTGCTAAGGACATGGGACCTTGTACCTTGCTCTCTCATTGAAGCGAAACTTGCCTAAGTACCTTGCTCAGGTCTTAGAGTGAATTTTTTGATGTACCTTCCAAAGGTCCGAGAGCGAATTTTGAGATCATGTACCTTCCAAAGGTCCTAGAGTGAAATTTTGATGTCCTGTCCTTGCTGAGGTCCTAGAGCGAAATTTCTTCACCAAGTGATGTACCTTCCAAATGTCACATAGCGAATTTCCTCTATAGGTGTTCTTAAGGGTCGAATTGATGATGCTTACATGTGGAAAGATTGGGAAACTTAAGGTCAAAACCAAGCAAGTGAAAGAGAATTTTGGAGTCACGTACCTTCTAGAGCGAATTTTTGCATTTAGCTCCCGTACCTTGCCAATGGTCAAGAGTGAATGCCTTCACAACGTCGTGTACCTCTCGAAAGTCCTAAGGCAAATTTCAAGACATGTGATTGGAGAGGTCCTGGAGCAAATTTTAAGTCTTGTCCTTGGAGAGGTCTTGAAGCAAATTTCAAGTCTTTTCCTTGGAGCAAACTTTTCACCTTGATATTGTCCTTCCAAAGGACATAGAGCGAACTTTTTCATCTTGACCTTTTCCTCCCAAAGGACATAGAGAGAACTTTTTCACCTTGACCTTGTCCTTCCAAAGGACTCTTGAATAGGTGAATCCAAGGAAGATTAGTGGAGAGTCATCTTCAACGCTCAACAAAATTAAAGCAGAAGAAAAGGCATGATTGTGGATACATAAGTGAAGCAGTTGATACTGGAAGTTTATTAAGGAAGCACTTCGTGCATCTGGAACCAGTTGAGCTTTCAAGGTAAATTTGAGATTTGCAAAAGATCTCTCTTTATTCCAAAAAATCCCCCAAAAGTAAAAAACCAGAAAATCCAGAAAAAATCAGAAAAAAAAGAAAAAAAGAAAAAAAAAGAAAGATTTCTTGATGGAGCAACAATAGTTTCATGGTGAGAAACTAGTTGATATTCTTCAACTATGGTGGAGACTAAATGCACAATTATACCCACGCAAATTGTGTCCGAATTTGCAAGGCTAGGGTAGTGTCGAATTCATGAGACAAATGAACATGATGAGATGCATTGCTTGAAATACCTATCAAGGATCGAATCAGCAGTACAAGGAAAGATCTTCTTTTGGGATGTTCCTAGGCCAGAAGCGGAAGAAAGCAATTTCAGTGTCCCAGAGAGAAAGGATCCTCTTTCGAGCTTTTTATGGATGATCGAAAGTCAGCTTGTCTTGAATGGTGAAATGCATCTAGAAAACATATTGCTACCGGTATGGTGTAGAATTCACAATACACCTCACTCCGAATTTACTTGCTCATTGTGCGAAATGGCTATCAACCTAGTCAGATACCAGTTTGGATTGCCAGCCTTATCCGAGGAAGAATGCATTGCGAATAGATCTTGGAGTGTACGTCTTGCAGCTGAATTTAGAAGAACATACGAACAGGACATTGCTACATCACCAGACAGTGAAGAGAGGCAGTTGCACGTTGATGCCACAAGTCCACCTGATGACCAATGTATTGTAATGGATAGCTCACCATGCCTTGCACCTAAAGAAGAATATCATGGAACGAAAGTTGAAGAAGCAATTGAGAATGCTCAAGTAGTGACAAATGATGATCAATGTGTTGAGCAAGCAATCAAGGAAGAAGATGACTCATTCCTTGAAGAATTTTCATTCATGCTACAAAAGGAGATCCTTAAGAATGAAATGCAAGAAGTTTCAATAGCACCCTTGAAGAAGACAATCATATAGAAATGTTGAATGAAGAATTACAAATCATCATAAGTGAGCCCAAGTATGAAGAACAATTCGAAGAGGCGCTCAGAGACGTCATTGCTATCATACTATTTGAGGGGGCGCTGAAAGTTCTCATGGAAGAAATACAAATAGAATCACTGCCAAATTTTTTTCAATACAAACAAGTTATTGAGAGTGATGTGATTCATCATCAACTTCAGCCTCCTGAGATGATGCTTGAAGATAAAATGCTACCAAAGATTATATTTGATCAACTAGAGGAAATGTTTGAAGATCAATCTATCAAGGAATCCCTCATTTTCGATGATATGCTTACATAGTTTCATGAAGATGCGTGGTTTATGCTTAGACATGAGCCAGATGTCATTGTGAAAACAAAGAAAGTTGAGCTGTTCGAAGAGGCGCTAAGCTTATTCAAAGAGGAGCTTGCAAGTGAGGATCAACATGTTGTGAATGCTCGTGGAATGGTACATCACCAATGGCGACCTCCTGAAGTAGCTGATGATCTCGCTTCCGACAACACATTGAACGACGAGCAAACACTTCCATGCGAGTAAGCACTAAAATCCAAGCCCGAAACATGCCAGGTTGCCCCTTTCCTTGCTCTCAATTTTGAAAGTTATTATGGATTTGACTACGGGGGTTTTGGGAAAACAACTTTCAATTGGATTGATCATGGTCCTGATGAGTTGCCTCAATTGATTATCTTGCATGAGGAATTGCCTGAATATGAGAGATGCATGGTGAGAGATTGCTTTTCCGTATTTAAGGATGAATTTGCTCATTTACGAACTATCACTTTTGCCATACTCATGTTGCACAACTTGAGAAATCATGTAAAGTCATGTATATATTTTGCTTCTTTGAGTTGTGTTAAGTCTAGAAGTCTTGTATATAGCTTTAGAGTAGGTTTTCTTTTCGTGTGTGATAGTTAGAGGTCTTTTTGAGCCTTGTTGTTAATTTGCCTTGAGTTATTTGACTCATGACTTTTGGGTGGCTCAAATAGTTAGTTATTTGCTTTCTCTAGTTCGTTTGCTTTTGGTTTGCCTTAGTTCGGTGTGCTTTAGCTTAGTTTGCTTTGGGTTTGTTTTGCTTTTGAGTCGGTCATTTGCTTAGATTAGGTGTCCTAAGTGGGAACCTTCATTTGTGAGAAAAGGCGTTTGTGTTGTGTCTCACCCATTGGCACATTTTAGATCTTATGTTTGGCTCATTTCTTAGATATCTATTCATGAAGTGCTTTGAATTCGAGGTTATTCTCTCTAGCTTTATCATCTGGTTAGGACTTGTACTTGACTCGGAAGAGAATCACTTTCTATGTCTTGATACAAACATCTTTTGATTTCTATATCTTTACACACTAATAAATTCCGAGTCATTATGGTTTTCAAACAAAACCGTGATTAGTGAAAAATCCAAAGTCTAGCTTCAGCGCCACTGTAATCGTCAAACCCAAGTGAGCTACATTGCTTACGAGCCAAAGGAATTGACGGAATAAAAGAAAGGAAAGCAATATCAAAAGAGAAAAAATGAGAAGAAAAAGAAAAAAATTAAGAAAAGGGAAATGAATGAAAATGAAATATCAAAATTGGCTATGGGAACATGCGAGTAACTCCATCGGGGCTATGGACGCCCAACTGACAATGGAGCAATGTTCGTGAGATTACAACGATAACCTCATCGGGGCTATAGACGTTCGACTGGCAGCGAGGCTCTATAGTTTAGACAAACTACGTAGGTATTCACGATGGAACTTGGAAGTCATAATGTTCTTGTTGAGGGGGATGAATACACCTGCACACACATGGGTAATCAAAGACAAGGTACCTTGATCCAGTTCAGTATTCTCTTTCCTCTTTGAGTACTTTTTCTAGTTGCTTGGTAAGTTGGGTTGAATCTTCCAGAGGTTCTAGGTATGGATTGAGTCTTTATCCTTGAAATGTTTAGGAACATTTATTTGAGGTGGCGCTAGATGTTGTGAGGTATTCACACATCACCCCATTGCAAATGGGGACCCCCAATTTTTGCTTTCTCGGTTGTGTTAGAGTCTTTGCTATTAATCTTTGCATTGAAGGAATAGAGTTTCACAAGTAGCTAGAGGGTCATCAAGTCAGGTTGGTCTCCTTAGGGTGGAGTGAAGACAATCGGTTGTAAGCATGAAAGTAGATCTAGAACCCCTTGGATCATGCCTAGGTTTCTTGTGTTATCTGATCATATTTCTAGTTGCAAGAGTAAACCTTGGTTGAATGAATTGTGTCGTCCTTGAATTTCACATAGAACCCTGTACCTTGCTGAGGACATGAGACCCTGTACCTTGCTCTCTCATTGGAGCGAAATTTGCCTAAGTACCTTGACCCCGTACCTTATTTTAGGTCTTAGAGTGAATTTTTTGATGTACCTTCCAAAGGTCCCAGAGTGAATTTTGAGATCATGTACCTTCCAAAGGTCCTAGAGATAAATTTTGATGTCCTGTCCTTGCTGAGGTCCTAGAGCGAAATTTCTTCACCAAGTGATGTACCTTCCAAAGGTCACATAGCGAATTTCCTCTATAGGTGTTCTTAAGGATTGAATTGATGATGCTTTCATGTGGAAAGATTGGGAAACCTAAGGTCAAAACCAACCAAGTGAAAGAGAATTTTGGAGTCACATACCTTCTAGAGCGAATTTTTGCATTTAGCTCCCGTACCTTGCCAAGGGTCAAGAGCTAATGCCTTCACAATGTTGTGTACCTCCCGAAAGTCCTAAGGTGAATTTCAAGCCATGTCCTTGGAGAGGTCTTAGAGCAAATTTTAAGTCTCGTCCTTGGAGAGGTCTTGGAGCGAATTTTATGTCTTGTCCTTGCTAAGGGTCCAGAGCGAATCCTTCTCCAAATGATGTACCTTAGTAAGGACATAGAGCGAACTCTTTCACCTTGACCTTGTCCTTCCAAAGGACATAGAGCCAACTCTTTCACCTTGACCTTGTGCTTCCAAAGGACATAGAGTGAATTCTTTCACCTTGACCTTGTCCTTCCTAAGGACATAGAGCGAACTGTTTAACCTTGAACCTGTCCTTCCAAAGGACATAGAGCGAACTCTTTCACCTTGAACCTGTCCTTCTAAAGGACATAGAGCAAACTTTTTCACCTTGACCTTGTCCTTCTAAAGGACATAGAACGAACTTTTCACCTTGACCTTGTCCTTCCAAAGGACATAGAGTGAACTTTATCACCTTGACCTTGTCCTTCCAAAGGATATAGAGCGAACTTTTCACCTTGACCATGTCCTTCCAAAGGACAGAGCGAAATTTTTATCAAGGTCGTGTCCTTCCAAAGGACATAGAGCGAAATTCTTTGGAAAGGTCCTAAGGGGGTCCAAGAGCGATTTTTACCTCCAAGTCTTGTTCTTGCTAAGATCCTAGAGCGAACTTCATCTCCAAGTCATGTACCTTGTCAAGGGTCTATATCGAACTTTTTCACCTAACTATGTACCTTGCTCAAAGCTTGGGGCGAATTTTTTTATCAAGAGATATGGACCTTACTTCAAGATTGGAGGGAATTTATCTTGGGGCCTTCCCTTGCATCATGTTTGGAGTGAATCTTACCTTGAAGACATGTACCTAACTCATTGATTGGAGCGAAAATCTGTCAAGATCATGTACCTTGCCTAAGGTCAGGAGCGAAACTTGTAAAATCATGTACCTTGTCCAAGGTCCCAAGTGAATTTGGTGAAACTATGCACCTTACTCTCTATCTTGAGCGAATCAAACATTTGGTGTGAAGATCAATTCAAAATTCGAATTTGAAGGCAAGAGGTGAAGTCAGCCAGCATGAGAAGGGTAATTTGTTATTTTAAATCAAGTTGGCCTTATGGGAAGAGACACCTCTTTTACCCTAAAGCGCCTATAAAGGAAGGGTCAAAACATTCATTTTAATCACCAATTCAAACATATTCTTCTCTCCAAGTGCAAATTTGAGAGCAGACTTAGCGAATTTCTTCAGCAAGGCAGCGAATTTTATCAATACATGAGCTAATTTCATAAAAAACATAGCTGAACTGCTGCAGCACAAGGGTGAAATAAAACATTAAAGATACAGATCTGATGTTTTAGGAAGGCGAATTCATCATACAGCAAGAGGGAGCAAATGTACCCAGCTGGGAGACATATCAACTAGTGGGCTTCATCATTAGACAGCCCAGATTTACCCTTAGACATTAAACCTGTCTTCCACACAGTGAATTCATTGATTATTATTAGCCTTCTCTTGATTAGATTTAGTGAAAAATCACATAGAATCAGAGTGAGAGGTCAATTTAAAACAAGATGTGTGTGAAGATCATATGTTATGTATTTGATAAATTGATATTATACTTGCTTTGTTTTGCAGATATGTAAGGAAGATGATACTACTTCAAGGCAAGATGAGCAATCATAAGATGAAGGAATGACTTGACCATGACAGGTACTTCCTATCACCATTATGCAAGATCAAGAGGAGACTTCATCACAAAACCAAGAACATCAAGGAAGGGAAGATCTCAAGATCTTCGAAGGCTCTCACCACATCATGGAAGCATGAGGATATCATAGACTGTAAAGAAAGATCATTCAACTACCTCAAGGCACTAGACCATCAAGGAAGGATAACCTACATGATGGAAGGATGTTTTACAATCTTGAATTCCCTTTGGGAATCCAAGAATCGAAGTCAGTACAATGAGAAGTTACATTCAAACAGTTGCATCATTCATCAAGTATGTCAAAAAACCAAGGAGGATCGACCAAAGTCATCACAAGACATACATCGAACATGATTGAAGAAGCAGATAGTATCAGAAGAGTTAATCAAAGTTTGCTTCTCATCATCATCACCACTTTAAGCAAACTGGATAATCTTGAGTATCAAGAGATATCTCTCAACATCCCTTCATGATGATGAATTAAATCAAGTCTGCAAAGTACAAGATTGAGGTGGCATCCTAGTCGCTACTCCACCAATCAGAGAGGTCCACATCAGCGCGTACAAGTTCAATGAATTAAGCTCAGCTGTGATGGCACAAACTCCGAGGCACCTACCCTTGTTGTCTATCGGTTATCCTAAAATGTTGTAATCATTTCATTGGCCGAATTAAGTTTTTTATAACAAACCCTAATTAGGGTTTTCATTGTAGAATCTTGGCCATTGATGGAGAATCAATCCTGGCTGCTCATTGTAAATGAGCTCTTTATATAAGGCTCAAACTCTTCATTTGTAAAGGTTAATAGTTGGAGAATGGTTAATAGTGAATAGAATAGTGAGTAGCTAATAATTAGTGAATAAGAATAGAATAGAGGATAGAATAGAAGTAGATTAGGAGAGGGAAGAATTGTTGGTATGACTTGTAAATGAGATACTCTTTTCATTGAAGTTATGGTGAAGTTTATTATTTCAACAAGCCTCATGGTTCTACTTTATTTATTTTCATGTTGATTAGATTGAATGGAAGAAATTGTTGAATGAATTTGTGTGGAATTCGTTTTATCCATACCACTAGCCTCTTGCTGATTGTAAGTGTGCCCTGTGTGGTCAATTGGAATGATATGAGCTTAACTTAGAATCGTTCTACATTCATTGCTTATGCATTAACTTGAATGATGATCAATGTTTGATGGTATTGATTCGAACATCTTTGGAATGCCCTTAGAAGATTGCACCGAGCTTGTGTCAAATTGTTCAAGTTGATGGTGAGACCTCGCCCAGTAGGATTCCAGCTAATCATTCAACTATCTTCTTACATTCTAGGTCTTAAAGTAGACTCTCTCAACCCTTTCCTTTTGCCCTTTTTTTCAATTCAAGCTAGTTTAAGACAAAGAGCATCACCATATTGCAACATCAGATGACCGAGTTCCAGCAAATCAAGCATTCAGGCATTCGAACGTAACTCCCCTTGTGATGCCAGCATAATCACATCAAACCAATGAGCTTATCCACACGTAGTGATCCTACATTCATGAACTTTGGAGTCTTCTCAAGTGATCCTTAAGCTAATCTTCAACATTTGAGAGATTTTGTTCAAGAGAGGATAAGATACTTTTGGGTATTTTATTCTGTGTTCTCATATGCATGAAAAACACATTAACAGGTAGGACATAGCCCTTACCCGATTTCCTATTCAGTTTCCATTATTTAATTTAGTTATCTTGCATTAGTTGAGTAGGGCTTGCCTTAGTCGTATTACCTTACAGGAGCTGCACATCATTCAAACCTGGGCATTTGTACCAGTCTAGGGCCAGAATTTGAAGCAGCTTGGGTGCACACAGTTCCTGGAAGGGAGTGTGGTCACTAAGGGAGACAGTCCATTAATTCCCAGTCATGCTTGCGCCTCTAAACGCAAGCATATCGTGGACATACTGCCAGGGTGTGGGAGTTCAATACTGCCTCTTCCCAACATCAATTGTATTTCTGAGTCGGTTTTACATGTGTAAATTCTGCTTATATGGTGGTGATTGGTATGCCAAATTGTATAATTTCAGAACATTGCATGTCAAATTGTCATGGTAAGTCATGAGTTCTTGAACATTGCTCAGATATATATTTTCTGAATATTACACAGTTATGTTTTTTGGAGTATGCAAACTGCTGAAGTATCAATATGGTGAAATTATTAAATTGATACATTGCTTGAATCTCAGTTTCATTGAATCTACAAGCTGGTGGGAGTAGACAATAGTATGAATTTTTGAGCATGTATTTTCTGTTGAAAAATCTGATAGAAAATTACCTAATGAATTGCAAGGCAGATCTGATTTATGGAAAAGATTTCTATTCTAATGATTAACTAAGTAGATAATGGCCATATATGTTTCTGTGTATCTTCATTGTCTATTTGTAATTCTGATGCAAATAGAAAATTAGGGTTACTACTGCAATTTGATTACTTTATTAGTTTGCAAATTTTGTTGGGTATCTTTCAGCAGTACCAAAGCCACCTTTCTATCAGCCTGTGGATTGATGAGTGACAGGGATCAAAGATACAAGCAAAGGGAAAAAAAGGCAATGGGTGGTAGGGAAGAGGCAAATCCCCAAGACTTCAATAAGGAGATCAGAGAGATAAATACCAGTGTGAGGGATGCCATGAGGGAGATGGTTCAACTTTTAAGAGGAATGAGCCAGCAACTAAGTGCTGATAGGCCCGTTCAGATGATGTTGAAGGCAACAGTTCAGGTGGAGGAAAAGCTTCAGTTGGTAGTGAAAAAGCTTCAATTAATGGTGGGAGAGGTTCAATTAATACCATGACCTTTAGGGCTAAATTTATTGACAAAGAAATAGCTGAAGGTAATGGGGAATAACAACCTGATCGAGAGAAAGACACGATGAGACTTCATGATGCATACTATGCCATAAGCCTTGTTATCCATACAGATCAAACTTTTAGGGACTATTATGAGATGAAGAAAGCAAGTGAGCATGTGAGGAAAGGGTATAAAAAAAGAAAGGACATCCAACACCGATTGGGGAAGATTACCATCCCAATTTTTGATGGATCTGGAAGCTCATCAGCAAGGGCTTGGTTGCCAAAACTAGATACATATTTCTCATTGAATTCAATGCTTAAGGAAGAGGGTTTCAAATTTTCCACCTTGCATCTTGAAGGTGTGGCTCATGAATGGTGGTACCATGGCCTGGTAACCCAAGGGTTTGATAGGAAGTATCCAAAGACTCATTTTAGAGAGTTATCACAATTAAAGCAAGAGGGTAAGATGGAAGATTATGTAGCAGAATTTCAGAGGTTAGCAGTAATGATTTCTGATGTTAGAGAAAAGGCTTATAGTCTTCTTTTATAAGGCCTGGTTGAACCCCTCAAAGGGCTAGTAAGAGCATTTAATCCAAGCACCTTACAAGAAGCCATCAATAGGGCTTTGAGTTTTGAAGATTTAGTGACTAAAGATAGATGGAGTCTCAAGCAAACAATTCCTATGCTATCAAAGAAGCCTCCTCAGAAGAATATGATACCACCTAAGACAAATACGGTGGTGTCTCAAAATGAGCTGCAAGGAAAAAAAAAGATTATGTTTCACATGCAGAGAATCATGGCAACCAGCTCATAGTTGTTTGGGAAAGGGACATACGTTATATCAAGGTTATGTCCGAATAAGACACAAATGAGGAAACACGGGGAGGTGTTTATTCAAGTCTAAAGTTGCTTGAGGACAAGCAACATCCAGGACAGGCGGACAGTAATGGCCCTGGTTAGACCCAGGTTGGCCAGGTCATTTTTATTTGCATATTTTTTATTAAATATATAGAACATTTAAAATAAATAAATTACTAATAAATAATATTATTAAATCATTTGTGTCACTATATCTTAGCCAACCTTATCTTTCTTTTAGTGGTTATTTTCTTTAGGCTGTCCTTGCCTAGGTTGGCAGTTTAGATTGGTATTTAAGTGTATGCGTTGGAGAAGGAAAGGCATCAAAGAAATCTACTGCCCATTGCATTAAACGAATGCAGTCAATACTCAGATGCAAACCTGAGTGTTGTGAACTGGTAGGACGTAGCCCTTACCATATTTCCTATTCAGTTTGCATTAGTCGACTAGGGCTTGCCTGAGTCATGTTACATTATAGGAGCCGCATACCATTCTAACCTGGGCATTCATACCAGTCAAGGGCCAGAATCTGAAGCAGCTTGGGTGCACACAGATCCAGGGAGCGTGGTCACAAAGGGAAACTGCTAGGCCGTGGGAGTTCAATACTGCCTCTTCCTGACATCAACTATATTTCTGAGTCGGTTTTACATATGTGCGAATTATACTTATGTGGTGGTGATTGGGATGTCAAATTGTATAATTTCAGAACTGCTTTTGTAGTCATGGGTTCCTGAACCAGCATTTAGGTGGATAGATGTAGCAGAGTATATTTTCAATAAATTGAAAGAGGTAATGTGTTCATGTCTAGTGTTTGCTGTTTCCAATTTCTCACTCACTTTTGCTTTGAAATGTGATGCCTTGTTGGAATACTAGGATCACTGAGAGTGCGCGGGGGGGGGTGGTGAATCAGTTATCTATATAAACAAAAAGGCTCTTAATCAATAAAAACTTAAACACAATGATATTAACATTTGCAGCAGATCATAGGAAGTATCAATGACATTGGATAAATCAATCAAGAGATTCAAGACACAAATTCAACATCATGACGCCAATATTTGAGTGGAAAATCCTTAAAGGGTAAAAAACCACCATGAACAAGTTTTATATTAGGCCTCACTGGCAAAATTCAGAGCACCAACTCTAGGAGCACCAACCCCTTAATAGTTTTAGGAGCACCCACTCCAAGGAGCTCCAACCCCTTACAAAAATTCAGAACAATATTAATCCAGAGGATTACTCTGTTTACATACAAAACATCTGTTATACTGCCACTCTTCAGATCATTCACAATCAAATTGTCTCAGAGATCTTGTCTCTGTTTTACAACTTTTTATTTTGACAATCTGCTCTTCAAGAGTACTTTTACAATCACTGTTCTGTCACAAATTCTTTATCTTCATGACTAACTCTGCAATTAATAGAAGTGTCAAAATGTACAGTGCTTGTTTGCAACAAAAACCCTTACTCACTGTCATTATCAAACCCTCACTGTTGTTGTCAAAACCTCACTCACTGTATCAAATAATGAAATACATCAGAAGCAACATTGACAATGTTAATTTATACAAATTACTTCACTTCTGATTGTATTCATAAATCAATCATCTTCATATCCTTTTTGAATTACTCTAAGTTTCATAGTCAATTTCTGCAACAGTCATTTTAAAAAAACAACATTCTGTTTCTTAAAAAAACCTTCATTATTTTCCTCAGATCATATCATGATGTCCTCACATACATTTATCTTTTTTGTTCAACATTTTCACACAAAAATCTGAACACTACATCAAGCTTGCTGTCGATTTGAGAAGAGAACAGTTACCAAATTGTCGACAAGGAAATAGCCGTTAAACTGTCGGTTTTTAAAAAAACTGTGCATCGTATGAACTAAGCATTTGATTTTAACCATAATCTTTAAAGGTCTTTGATAACAAATGATTATCATTTGTTAAGACTCTAAACTTCTACAATTATATCGACAGATATTTGCCATTTGTTTTTCTGTTGCTGGTCTTTGTTATTTCTGTCGCCCTAGTTACAGGAGATAAAAACTTCATTGCACATCATGGATTAAAGTGGGTATCTTAGTATAACAGCCATGAAGATCACTATTATGACCAAGACACTTAACATTGAGACCAAAGAGCTTTACAGTGATCATAAACAATGCAGTTAGTGTGACTCTTTCTGTTACCATAATGACAGAATGCAGAAACTTGTATTGTAGACTCTAATACAACACTACAGCATACAAAGTACCTCGATTTACTATCCTTTTGAAGTCAGATACAGTATTAACAAGCTTGCTGTTAACTCCTTCTGTACTTGTCAACATATGTACAACTCCAATATGCACAGCTTATACCATGAGACTTCTATTCATGCTGTCATAAGTGATCAATGCAATCAAAATGAAACAGAATGAAGTGCTATCATATTCATGGCTTTTCTTTGTCACCTTGTAACATCAACAACAAACTCATATTGCCATGTCTTTAAACTTATCTTGTCACTTACATACCTTGTTCTACAAGCACACTTATTGACATCGATGACAAACATGCCAAAGCCATCAGCATGCCTTTGGTGAAGGCATTAGAGCTGTTTTGATGCAACAACATCCCATTGCTTTTGAAAGTAGGAAACTAATAGAAGCAGAAAGTAATTTTTCTATTTATGATAAGGAGAAGCTAGCAATCATGTATGCCTTAGTGAAGTTCAGATAATATTTGGTGTATGGCAAGTTTGTGGTCAAGACAGATCACTATTCTTAATTAAAAAGATTTGAATGACAGACAACAAAAATGGTTAGGCAATTTGCAAGCATATGATTTTGATATTGAATATGTGAATGGTAGACACAATGTAGTTGCTGATGCATTTTCTTGAAGATCCATTTTATGTTGTATTTCTGATATCTCTGTTGATTGGCTCATTGCCATCATATCTGAATACGCCAAGAATTATTTTGCTACTAATCTATTGGACGAAAGGTTACAGGATGATAGGTTCAAACTTCAAAGTATTAAAGATGAAGGAGAAGGTTTTAAGAGCTACACATGACACTCCATTGGTTGGGCATCCAAAGTATTTCAAAAGGTACAAATGCATTAGAGAGAGATTCTCCTTGAAGGAATGAAAGGGGATGTGTTCAAGCACATAAATGATTGCTCATCTTGCCAATAGAACAAGACTGAACAAGTCTATCCTGTAGGACCATTTCAGCCCTTACTCATCCTTGAGTAGAAGTGGGAAAGTATATTTATGGACTTTATCACTAAGTTACCCAAAGTAAATGGTAAAGACTGCCTTTTTGTCGTAGTAGAAAGACTAAGTATGTGAATTTTTATGCCACATCTTCTGATTTTAAGGCTTCACAAGTTGCTGATTTATTTTGTATAGTCTCTTTTTGTATTTTATTTATTTTATGATTTTTATGAAAGGAAATGAATCCAAACAAGTATAAATTTTGACCACACTTTTTAAGACCCTTAAATTACTGACATCTATCCACAATTGTAATAAACAACATCAAACTTTGCTGATTTTGTAAAAATCCTAGAATCTTAGATGAATCCAATTTTGAATGAAGCTACAACATCAACTTTTGCTGATTTATTTGAACAGTATAGCTACTGAAAACAATGAATGAAGATGCCGTAAAGTACAAATCAGAATTTATAAGATTATCTTGCACTCACAAAATGTTTTATCCAGCTAAAAAGATTCAAGTTAGATTCAGATCAGATCAGACCTTTCAATTTTTGTAAACAGAAAATAGAGGCTGGTGACTAGTATGGATGCTATTTGGAGATGTATGGCTGGATGTACAATGCTAGAAAAGACTGTAATCTGTCTGGAAATGATTCAGATCTGCTGGAAATAGGTTTGAAACAGCAATATATCGTTCAATGTATCCTCACAATGGTGGTGCTTAGCTAGGGTTGACTGTTATAGACCTGTATAATTCAGATCCAGCGTCTTTTATTGCACAAGGGCTCTCCCAAAATTCAAAAAATCAATATAGGAGTTTTCAAATATGATATGGCAACAAAATACAAATTTTCTTGCAAACCCAAATTGCCCTATTGTTGGACTTGGAATGTTGCATGAAATCTCCAAAAATTAGCAGCAAACATTGTAGGCTATTGTAGCAGATTGTAAAATATCCTCAAATTCTCAACAAGTTGGCACAATTGTGATCTCCGAATGGAATAACCAAAAATGGAAAACAAAGGTTTTCATCCTTGATCCAATCCGATGAATTCCAAAGGGTTTTTGACATTTGTCCTCTATAATTCAAACACACCAAGGGCTTTCATCCTTGGATGCCCTAGATTGAACAATTGCTCAAATCTGAATGTGGGATGCAAATGATAGTTTGGATGATCTTCAAATGAATATATGCAGCTCCTTAATATACCTTTCAAATTGGGCCCTTGGGTCCTAATTTTCCCTCAAGTATTTAAAAATACTTTTAATTATTTCTTTTTTTTTTTTTTTTTTAAATATTCGAAAATATTTTTATTTTAATGCTAGTGTTTAAAAATCGCTTTTTATTTCAATTATAATAATATTCTTAAGTCACCCATAAACTAGAGTTTATTGGGCCCATATTAAATAATATTATTTATTTAATTTAACCCAAAAAAGGGGGCATCGCATATTTTTTCAAAGAGGTATTCAAATTACATGGTTTGCCCAAGAACTTTGTTAGTGACAAGGACAGCAGGTTTTTGAGTCACTTTTGGTAGGAATTGTTTCATTTGGCAACAATAAAACCAATTCCTGGCACAAGTTGCCACCCCCAAATAGATGGGCAAACTGAGATTGTTAACATATGGATGGAGGGGTACCTAAGGAATTATATTTCTGGGCAGCAAACAACTTGGGTCAAGTGGTTACATTTGGGAGAACATTTTATAACACCTTCTACCATACGTCCATTTTTATGGCTTTGTTTGGATATAATGCCTCAACCTTTATGGGTCATGCAATCATAGAAAATAGGGTACCTGAAGCAACAAATATGATCAAGAAGAGTAAAGAGATATTGAAGTCTCATAAGGGCCATCTTCAGCAAGCTCAGAAGCAACAAAAGCTCTATGCAGATTAGTGGCACATTGAAAGAGTATTTGAAGTTGGAGACATGCTTTACTCGAGTTTACAACCCTAGAGGCGATTGTTATTGAAGAAGAAATGAGCAAGAAAGTTGAAGCCCAAGTTTTATGGCCACTATGAAATAATAAGAAAGGTGGAAGAAGTAACTTATAAGCTAGAGCTTCTAGATAATAGTAGGATCAACAATACTTTCCATGTTTCTTGCCTTAGAAAATCTTTGGGACAGCATGTTGCTCCTTCCAAAGAATTGCCACCTTTGGATGATGAAGACTCATCTTGATACTAGAAGGTATCTTGGATACTCGGGAAAGAAAGTTTAGGAATAGAATCATTATTGAGAACTTGGTGCGATGGAAGGACTTGCTAGCAAAATATGCTACATTGGAAGGAGCTGGCATTTTGAAGCATCCAAATTTGAATTGCTTGGGAGGAAGCACTTCTATGGAGAGAGGACTATCGTGTCCCCTTTCTTTTATAAGATTCCAAGCTGTTCCTTAAGCCTTTTTTTAATTTTTTGTGGTCTTGAGCAAATAAATTAGGGAAATGACTTGTAATATTTAACTGTGTTATAAGTAATCATTTAAGTTTTTTCAAGTGGATGCCTGATTATAGAGCCCTTTGTGTATGCAATCAAGCATTATTTCTTTAAGTGGGGTCGGCCAAAAAATTGTGAGTGGAGTTCTATTGGAGAGAAAAGGAAAGAGTTTGAAATTGTCTTTTGGAGGGGGTGTGGGTTATGCTTGTTTTATTAATTCATTTCATCAAATAGATTGGACATCCTATTTGTTTATCACCTGAAATTGGAGGATGGAAATCCCTTGATCTACACAGGTGGTTAGTGGACAAAAATCCCTATCCCAACATTGTGCAATTCCATACAGTGATTGCGTTTGGGCTGCAAAGATCTGTTATGCGAGCAGTTTCTATAGTACCTATGTGTTGAGGACAGGTGGCTTCCTTGGTGCCTTGGGTTTGTAATTTTGAGATGTCTCCTTTAACACCATTGTTGTAAATTTGCTACATATGTTTAATAAGAAAATTGCTGCTGTCCTTTCTGGAAAGATCTGGTCATACTGAGTTGTTTGTAATTGGAAATTACACTGAATTAATAAGAGCAATCAGTTATTGTGGATGACCATGTCATCCACAATAAGGCTTTTCACTTAATTTCTGCATATTCTATTGAGGATAATATCTGTTGCACAAGAGCTGATTTTGAAGAAAGAACTAGAAATAATATAATATATATATTGGGGATGCTGTAGTTTGTCATCTTTGAAAATTTTGTTTGGAATGAGAAGGGCTTCTTCTTGGTCCATAATTCATAAATTTACAGTTGATCGGAATGGTATTGCCAAAGTAGCATGTTGGGTTGCCTAAGCTCTATCCAACCCTATGTAAATGAAAAATTGGTAAGGGATCAACTGGTTTTGGGAGTTCCCAAAATCTCATGTGGAGTACATATGCTTGCAATACTATACTTATGGGCAGAGTAAGTTAACGATAATAAGTGCAATTTGAATTATGCATATCAAGATAGACATAATGAGAAATAACAAAAGCTATAAATTCATCGTAATAGTCCCCATTCTTTTTGGTTGCCTTTGTATGTGATTAAAAACCATATATCTTTTAATATTGTGTTTTGTTTCTTGCAGATCCATCTGGTTTTATTCTCTTTCCACTGGTTATACATTCTTTTGATTTGGTAGTATCTGCATGTGGGATACTTTCTATTAGAAGTACACGTGATCCGAGCGTGAAGTCACCTGTAGAAGATCCCATGGCAATACTCCAGAAAGGATATTCTATCACTATATTTTTGGCACTTATTGCTTTTTTTGGGGTAAGAATTATTAAACTTATGTTGTTCCCAACCATTTCTATTTTCATGCCAGATAAGATTACATTCTATATTGCAGATTAGATGCATCAATTTCAATTCAAGCTGCATTATTTTATATCAGACATCTTGTCTTTGAATAGTGTTAATGTCAACACACTTTTTTTGCTGAATTGCAAATGATGTCCACAAAATATATCTGCGATCTCAGTCTCTTTTGTTCACTTAGTTATTAATATATTTTTCTTTGTTGTATTCGGTGTTTTTTAATACAGTCTACTCGTTGGCTTCTCTATACTGATCAAGCTCCTGCAGCCTGGTTACACTTTGCACTGTGTGGGCTAGTAGGAATCATAACAGCATATGTTTTTGTATGGATCTCTCAATACTATACAGATTACAAATATGAACCTGTACGAACATTGGCACTATCATGCTCTACAGGACATGGCACTAATATAATTGCTGGAGTTAGCTTGGGTCTTGAATCCACAGCTCTTCCTGTTATTACTATTTCTGTATCAATTATTTCTGCTTACTGGCTTGGCCGTACTTCAGGTCTTGTTGAGAGTGATGGAACTCCAACAGGTGGTCTCTTTGGCACAGCTGTAGCCACCATGGGAATGCTCTGTACAGCAGGATATGTTCTGACAATGGATATGTTTGGACCAATAGCTGATAATGCAGGTGGAATTGTGGAAATGAGTCAACAGGTATATTTTTTATGGGATTAATTGTTCATGAAAATATTCTTTTGTTATCACTGTTCATGCTGAATATCACTAGTCACTTCAATTTTGGAGAGGCTGAAATAGAAATATAAATTATAATGGCTTAGGACAGGTCTTTTGCTTCTGAAATATAAATCACAAACAAGTATCTAGTGCATTCTGCCTTGTATTTATATTGTGCGATGTAAAACAGCTTCCAGGTTTTATACTTCAGCTGTATTGTAATCTGCAAATATTTTTTTCTTGCAGCCTGATAGTGTGAGAGAAATCACAGATCTACTTGACGCAGTAGGAAACACCACGAAAGCAACCACCAAGGGCTTTGCAATTGGGTCTGCTGCACTGGCCTCTTTTCTTCTATTCAGTGCCTACATGGATGAAGTTTCATCTTTTGCCCATCAACCTTTCAATCAGGTACATGTCTTCTCTGTCAATCTTTGTGAGATTTGAGTATACTGACTGGTTAAGTATTTGTGTAAGCTCTTTTCATTATATCTGGTGTAGTTTATTTATATTTCAAGTTGTTTTGAGGGAAACCTCCTGTACTATTATTTATTTTATCCTTTAAAGATAGATAATTATCCCATGACAGAGGCTAACCCTTCTTCCCAAAGAGTGAAAAGCTTAAGAATGTGTGGATTTCAATGTCTATTTTAGCCACGGCAAATCCTGTAGTGTAATGGTTTATGCCAAGGACGTAGATATTTCTGACTTTTGACAGAATTATTGACTCATATTCTTTATATGGTGTGGCATAATAACACTAATTACTGACTTTTGACCCATATCTTTTGACTCACCTGAATTCTCTACTTACCCCAATGAACCTTGGCAGACAGAGCCCCTTTGCAGCCATTATTTTGTCCCCACCAGTGAATGCATGCAAGCATTTTTGTACAAAATTTTGGCACAAATAATAAATTTTTTATATAACATGCAAGCTCTGGATGATACCAAATTATATCTGAAGCAAATGAAAATATACTGAAAACTAGTGCATAATACAGAAAATCAAAACACAAACACACAAGCATATACCTTCATTATCTTCATGATGAGCTGAAGTGAAGGCACCCAACTCCTCTTGATTTGCTCTTGTTGATTTTGGAATGTGGATTGTTCTCAAAATAGCATAACAAGAAGGATTTTTAAAGGAACTTTGAACATAATGATAGTCTGATAGCAAGTGTTGGATTTGTGAAGGGAGAAGGCTCCAATTTATAGATTTGAGAAGAGGGAGATCAATGGTTGATATGAAAATTTGAATGGATGGATGAGATCCAAGTGGGAGAGTTGACATGGATTGAGGGTTCTGTTGTGACCATTTCACACATCGCCCCATTAGAATGGGGACCCCCTCTTTACGCTTCGTTTTTGGCTCTCTCTGCTTATTCTTCTCTCTGTTTTTAGGGTTTTGAGTGAGTGAGTTGTTTGCCTGGGCTAGGGTTAAACCTTAGGGGTTCTTTTGGATGTCATTCAGGCTGTGTCCAGTCAAATTTTGGAGAATTGTTAAGTGTCCTCCCGAAGAATTGAGATGATTGAAATAAGGTAAGCCTTTCAGGGGAGTCAAATAGGTCTCAGGTTAGGTCTAATAAAGGTTTTTAGGGTAAAATCCAATTTTGACTAAGTGTTAGCATTTTGAAGGAGAAATTGTGTGTTCTTGCCTGGGTAAGTTTTGATCAATTTTTTTTTGAAGTAAGATGATGCCTGAAACAGAGAAATCGCTTCTGACCCTTGCTGAGGGCCCAGGGCGAATTTTTATCCTGAGTGCAATTTCTTGTTTTTGATGGACTTGCTAACTGGTTCCTGGCCTTGAAAATGACCTGACTTTGCCTTGTGAAGTAGTTTGAGACTTAAATTTGAAGCAGTTTGGCCAAAAAGGGTAAAATCGCTCCTGACCCTTGCTGAGGGTCCAGGGCGAAAATATTGTTTAAGTCATATTTGTCATTGACTTTTCTAATTTGTTTTGTGCAGGGTCTCCCGGAAGGATGATTGAACGTCACTAAAGGCGATTGAAGTTTTGAAGGCAGGAAAAGTGATGATTTTTGGCCTAAGAGGGAAAAGTCGCTCCTGACCCTTAGAGAGGGCCCAGGGCGAGATATTGATTTCCTTCATTTTGCAATGGAAAGAGACCAAGTTTTGATCATGAATGGAAAATAAATGCCTTTCTCCACCCACTTGAAGAGGTTTTGACTTGAAATGATGGAGGACCTTGTTGAAAACAGTAAAATCGCTCTTGACCCTCAAAGAGGGCCCAGGGCGAAAAATCTTATAGAGGTCATTTCTAGCCTTATTTGATCGATTTGAGATGTCAAAGGCATGGGGGTGGATGAAGTGAGCATGATAAAGTATCTAGACTTGATTGAATATGATGAATTGAAGGAGTTTTGCCCAGGAAAGATAAAATCGCTCTTGACCCTCAAAGAGGGTCCAGAGCGATTTTCTTTGTGTGCACATTTTTTGACCTTTCTTGGACATAAATTCATATTCATAGCATGAAACAAGATGAAATCTTCTTTAGCAAAGAAATTTTGAGACGAAAAGTGAAGCATTTTGGTCCAGGTAGCAAAAATCGCTCCTGACCCTCAGAGAGGGTCCAGAGCGAGATTTTCAAAAATGCACTATTCTTGCAAGATCAAAGTGATTTTTATGATTGGAAGGGATGAAGGAAAGCATGTTCTACCCGTTGAATATAATTTGGATGATCAACAAAAGAGGAAATCAACCCAAAATCAAAAAATCGCTCCTGACCCTCAGAGAGGGCCCAAGGTGAAAAACCTAATATAGGAACTTTTCATCCAAGTTTGAGGTAAGCCAAGGTTAGGCATGGGTTTGAAATAATGTTTAAATTGCCTTGAAGTGAAAAGAGATCGTTGAGAGTCAGTATTTTGAAGGCAATTACAAAAATCGCTCCCGACCCTTAGAGAGGGCCCATAGCGATTTTCCAGGATTCTCTCCCTTATTTGAAGAATTGAGACAAAATCTTGTGTGGATAGGAAGAAGATGTGATGTTTTGTGCCTTAGAGGCGATTTGGAATCCAAAAGATGAAGGAATATGCCTAGAATGAAAAAGTCGTTCCTGACCCTTGCTGAGGGCCCGAGGCGAAAATCACAAAAAATGCATGTTTTCTTCAAAATGGTGCTAAGGCAAGGTTAGGATAAGGCGAAGAGACCTCCAAAAGCATGATGAATAATGTTTTGCCTTTGAAACTTGATGATTTTGGTCTCAAAATGAAAAATCGCTCCTGACCCTCAGAGAGGGCCTAGAACGAAAATGTTGGAAATCCTCATTTTACCTTGCAACAACGAAGCAAATTTGGATGGAGTGGATAAGGGAAGGATGTTGCTTAATGACGAATAAAGTTTTAATGAAAAATGATGGAGAATTAAGCCCAGTTTGCAAAAATCGCACCTGACCCTCAGAGAGGGTCCAGGGTGAGAAATTTGGAAGGAGGATTTTATTGCTTATTTTGAAGGCATTAATACGATCTAGCTTGATGGAGAGGTGTTTTGATGAGGAAATGAAGATCTTTTAGTCAAAAAATGAAAAATTGCTCCTGACCCTTGCTGAGGGTCCAGGGTGAAAAACCTCAAAATCACACCTTTTTCTCCAAAATTTGATAAAGCTAAGTTTGCAAGTTAGTGAGAAGGCCTAGTTGAAATGTCTTAAAGAGGTTTTGGACGTTGAAAAATGCTAATCTTGAGCAAAAAATAGAAAATCGCTCTTGACCTTTTCTGAGGGTCCAGGGCGAAATTGCCTCTAAGGACATTTTTTCCTCCAAAATTGTTGATGAGTTAACTCTACAGTGCAAGGAAATGGATTTTGGGAGTGACATTGAAGGGTCAACAATCAAGTTGAGGTGGATTTTAGCTAGAAAATGAAAAATCGCTCCTAACCCTTGTTGAGGGTCCAGGGCGAAAATTTACACTTCCACCTATTTTTCCTCACGCAAAATGTCAAAATTGAAGTGCAACACATTAACTGGATATCAATTTACCCTCTAGGAGATTTTCAAGTCAAGATGCGAAGTATTCAAGGCTAAAATTGAAAAATCGCTCCTGACCCTCAGAGAGGGTCCAGGGCGAAATCATCATGGAGTTTAATCAAGCCTTGTTTTAAAAATTAATATTCTCCAAATTGCACTTGATCGCCAACATTGCTAATTTTGAGGCATTTGGAAAATTAAAATTAAATTAGTGTTAAATTAAAAGCATTTTTGGCATTTAATAAATTGATTTTAAGCCTTAGAAAATTGAACTTTTATTTTGGAGGCAATGTATGAAGCGCTCAAGCCACTATTTTGATTTATTTTGCCTAGTCGGCTCCCCTTTTTTGGAATTTTATTTATTTTTAACCTCCTTTTTTGCCAAGTCGGCCTAGAGGGAGCAAAGGGGTGAGCGCTCTATATATTGGAGGAGTTTTTTCACATTTCAAATCACTCAATCATTGCCTTAAGTGCGAAATTGGAGAGCTGATTGGAGGTGCGAAATTTGGTTTGCTTGGAGCGAATTTCTTTCAAGTGTTAAAGACTAGAAGGAGGTGGAGTTTATTCTTTTCCAAGCTAGAGGAGGCGCAATTCATTCAAGGGAAGGCTTTGATCTACACTTTGCCTAGCGAAATTCATTTTTTGCATCATTTCTTAGAGTTTAATACTCAAGAGGAGGTATGGCGAAATCATCTTAACACCCTTGTTCAAGATTTGATTTTTAGACCTTTTTTTAGAAAAGTCTAAGTGTTGCATGGTTAATTAGGAAATGATAACTCAAGACTTATCATGAAGTTTCCTAATTAAAATCTTATATCTTCCGTTTAAGTCTAGATTTCTACGCTTCAAGGTATGTTACTAATTGTGAAATGTTGTGTAGGTGTCAAGATGGCAACTCCAAAGGCAGGAGCATCCGCTAGTCGCCCGACTCTCATCAAAGAAGATCAGAAGAACGACGAATTGGAGACCAGGATCGTGTCCAAATGGAGTAATATCGGAGATACCAACTTGGGAAACTTCAGTGTGAAGAAGTTTCGAGAGGTCCCCTACATTGGCAAGCCATCACCTGTTGCGAAGAGGATAATTGAAAGTGGCATCATTAAGGCGGCAGGTTTCCCTCCAGCAGTCCAGTGTCATGAGCTAATGATCAAGTGTGCCCGCCATTATGACTCACAATCAAGATCGATCGTATCCAAGGAAGGGAACACCTTAGCTTATCTTTCAAATGAGGCTATAAGTGAGGCTCTCCATCTTCCAGAGCATAAAGATATGATCTACAAAAGTTTAGAAGGAGCCAAGTTGATGTACGAAGATGATCCCGACACCTGTTTGAACCTCGTCAACAAGAATTGGTTGCTCACAAGTCGTCCTCGCCTGAACAAGATTCCCAACACACCGCATAGGATCGACTTCCAGGAGGAGTACAAAGATTTGATAACCTTGCTCAATCGAGTTACAGGGGCTCCTCAAGCCTTCTACTTCGAAAAGTGGATGTTCTTCTTCATTCAAGTGATAGTCCAAGGAAAAGGAACGCTTCATTGGGCTAGAATTATTAGCAATAGCCTGGAAGTTGAGAAGACAAAGGCCTACCAAGTCGTTCCACATGAGCTCATATGTCATATATGCCTTGATCAAGAGTTTCGAGTATGCAGGGCTACCTCACAGAGGAGTGATCAGAAGAGGACCCGGAGAAGTGAGAGTTTGTGACTCTTATGTTCATCTGCATCATCCACCTGGAAGTGACTACAAGTTAGTCAATGATACCTTCACGATGAACATCACTAGGATATTGCAAGGCGGGATTCACAATCGACTATCTCTGGATGCACAAGAGCTTGTGAAGAGGTATGGTGCATGGTTCATCCAGTTTCAAAAGTTTACATACATCGGAGTTCATGGGTGTCCTTCACCTCCCTACATGTTGCCGAGATATCCGATAGACAGAATAGTGTTACTTGAGGTAACTAGACAGTTGGCAGCTTGTGCAAAGGTATCCAGACACAAGCATGGAAATGGAGTTCCTGTACCTATCATATTGGGGAATTCAGTTGAGGTATGTCTTAATACTCAAGCTTCGGAGGATGCAGAGAAGGAAGTAGCCTTGTATTCATTCACCTTCTTTGCCCCGCGGGAGAATTTTGATCCTTATGGTTATATGGAGGAGACAGTTGCTAGGAAGTACGAACATGAGTTTCAGGTGGAAGACTTTTGGATGAATCTCTCAAGTGATTTAGAAGTTAAAAGGAAGATGCATTCCAGATTGCCTTTAGATTTCATCAGAAAATGCAAGGTTTACAGAGTAGCCGATCAGGCCCAGGACAATGGCAGATACCTCCAGTTGTCCTATGACAAAGAAGATAAAAGAGTGAAGATAGATTGGAACAAGCCTAAGATTTTAGACTTGAGAGCTTTGATGGCTCCAGTTTTATCATGTACTCGCAGATGGGTGGACGTACAACATCAAAAGTTGAGAGAGCAGAACGTACCAATGACTTTTACTTTGGAGGAAAGACCAGAAGAAGGAGGAGCAAGCGTGAGTGAAGACACTTGTCATCCTAGAGGCGCAAAGAGGAAAGAAAGACCTGAGAAAAGAGAATCTTCCAAGAAGAAGCAAGAGGCCAATCGAGATCGCCCATCAGGCACATCTTCTTGACATGGAAAGAAGGCAAGTCAAGCTGAAGGTCAAGAAAAGATGGTACCCGAGGTTGATGAATCTATGGAATCCATGGTACAGAATGATAAACCAGAGAAGGGACAGACACCTCAACATTCATCAAGTCAATCTCCCCAAATTGATGAGCTACAAGAAGATCAGAGAAATGATGATGAAGTGACATCTTCTCTCCGAGAAGATGAACCCTTGCTTAAAGAAATACAAGTTAGAGAGACAAGATCCACCATCCCAGATTGGCTGAAAGGGAGACTGACAAGGGTGACTGTGATTGAAGAAGAAGAAAATGTGATTGATTTGGAGAGCCTTATAGGAAATTCTCAAGAAGTAACAGAAAAGAAGAAGGCCACCAAGATGTCCAAGGTGATAAGAGATGAAGCAGGATCCAGGAAATTGCAAATAGCTACACCAGTAGTGGACAAGTATGAAGGTGAAATTCTTGCAGATGAGTATGACATAGAAACATTTGAGCTCGGTCCACTCACTTCTGAACAGGTGATGGATGAGGCAACCAATTCATTTGAAGCACTTAAGGACAAACTTAAGGAAGAAGTGGAAAAGAATAAGAAGCTTGAGAGAGAGGTTGGTGCTTGGAGAGGCTACTTTAGTCATCTCAATCAGCCCTTGAGACGTCAAGATCCAGCAGTATCTCCTGTGCAAGCACTTCCCCTTGAATCAGTTGGCGAAGCAAAAAGGGTCAAAAGCTTGGTTCAGCTTATGAGCTCTTGGATTGATAAATCCCACACAGTAGCCGTTGAATTTGCAACAAGGATGATGAAGACAATTCATCGAGCTATCCAGGTCCTTAAGATTATTCATAATCTATTGATAACTGTAGCCGCTTTTGCTCACACTAGAGATGTTATCATTCCTGTCCTGCAAGTAATAAGGCAAACACCAAGACGGATCCTAGCACAAGAAAAGATAATGGATGGAGGAACTCATAACCTACTACAGTGGTTGGCTCTACTCCAGATGAAAGAGGTCCTTTTTGAAGACATCAACACCAAATGCAGTCAAGTTGAAGGTGTCATCCATCCAATTCAGGATAAAGTGTTTGAAGTGTTGTGTACCATCCTTGGCCGACGAATCGAGATTGAGACAGATGTGGACATCCAAGAGTTGGAGGATAGAATCAAGGTCATCTTTTGCAAAGAGGAAAATGTCATCACAGATGAGCAACGAGACCTGATGTTCACTACCATGCTCTTGATTGAGAAGATCAAAAAACTCGAACCTGGATAGGAAACAACTCTTCTCACTGCTTTCGATCAGGTCATTCACTTGGAGGAACGAATGAAGAATCTTCCCGAGATTCCTATTGCTGAGATCGAAGGAATTGTGTCCAGATTCATTGGATATGCTAAGAAAGAACATAGGAAAGGGAACAAGTTTCTAAAAGAAAGGTTGTTATAGGATGATGTGGCATCTTAATTATCATTGGTCTATGTTTCCTTGACTTTTGTGCCAATTAAATATTTGGCTATGCATTTAATAATGTTCATCTAAAAGGGGAACTTTTTGTAATAAACCCTAATTAGGACTTAGGTGTCAAAATCTCAGCCATTGATCTTCTTCCGATCTGGGTCGTTCATTGTAATTGAGGATGCTATATATACCCTCACTCATTTTCATTTTGTCATTAGATGAGATCAGATTAGAAAATTAGAAGAAGATATTAGAGATTAGAGAGCTTAGAGACAAAGTTATTGTGTAGCAAGATTGAGTAGTGAAGAAAGAATTTTGAACAATTGTTGTCTATTTTGGCTTTGAGATCAATAAAATATTGAAGTTATGGTGTTTTATTGCAATACTTGTGGCTATCTTCATGGTTGTTTATCTTCTTGAATTATTCTCAGTCAAAGTAGTATTTAAGTTTGAAGGACTAAGTGTTGTGCTTGACCTTTGGTGAGATTCATATCCAAACCACTAGCTTCTTACTGATTGTAAGGACGCCTTGTGTGGTCAATTGGAGATATTGAGATTGCTTGAACATTCAATCATTATTGAAATATTGATACGTATCTTTATGATAGTATCTATAGTCTTTGATGATTTGAAAATCACTAATCACCTTAGAAGATCGCATCAATTCCAGTAAAGTTGTAATCCCTTGGCAATACTGAAATTGGTAGAATCTTACCAAGTCTAGCCTACATTGAGTCATTCTTAGGATTAGATTAGAATTCATCTCTTGAAAACCCTATCTTTTGATCTTTTTTGAGAATCTGTTAGTATTAGGGAAAATCCTGTTCCTGCAATCGAGTGAGAGCAACATGGACCAGCTTTCAAAGTGCGTAAGACCCCTTGAAGAAACAACATTCACAACGACCACTGGTGCTTATCCACACGTAGAGATCCTACAACGAAGAACCTTGAAGTCACCCTGATTGATCCTTTTCGCGATAGCTTCAACATTCAGAGGCTTTACTCAAGAGAGGATAAGGTACCCTTGGGTATTTTATTATGTGTTTGATAGTGTACAAAATACACGTCAACAGGTCCGTCCCTCAAGCTTTGAGATGAGGCCAAGTGTCATCATGGGAAAGAGTTGACAAATTTAAAAGATCTTGCCATAAAGGCAAGTCTTGTCTTACTTGTAGGAAGAATGAGAGTGATTATGGCAAAGGAATTTAAAGTTCCTTTTAATGTACTTTGAGTGTACTTTGGGAGAAAGCATTTAAGGTTTGAGAAGACGAGAGATGGCTTGTCCCTTAATCCAAAGATTAATGAATTTGCAAATGATTAAGTGGGGATCAGGTGAGATTGAAAGTATGATTAAGAAGCAAGTGGGAAATGTAGGAGGATATGACATTTGGAGAGAGAATGAGTGGGTGAATTTAAAATTTGATTTAAATGCCCACTTGGGAAAGGGAATTTAAAAATTCATTTTAATTCCACTTGGACAAGAAAATCGTTTCATTAATTTAAATTAAGCAAGGGGATTTATTTAATTTAATAGAAGAATAAAGGCTATACTTGACTAGGTAAGTAATTTATTTACCTTTAGATGGATGGAAGATAATTAATTAAATAATAATGAATTATATAATTAACCAATACGAATAGGGAAATTGACCAAATGTCAATGGTCAATTTTAGACATCTACAACATCCTTATTCTGGATCATGAAATGCTCTTGGTTTTTTCCAATAGTTAATATTCTTGATATTGTGAACACTGCAAATGCCTCACTTCACAGGAATGCAGCCTGGGATGCTACAGACTTCCAACATTAGGAAATTTCGAGAGTTCGTTCTTTTTGTTGATTCTGTTTCATATATGAATGAGAGTTGTGACAGTGAGTTGTAAGTACACACAATAAATAATATGCCTTTGCAAATCCATCCGTCAACTAACTTTTTGGTGTTTTTATATACTGTCATATTCTAAAAAGGGATTTGGATTTGTATTTCATCAAGCTTTATAAATTCCAAAAAGGCTTTTCACTTTCGTAAGTTTTTGTTGGGAAGAGATTTTTTGCACAAGTTTTTTTTACTTCACAAAGATGATCATAACCGAAAAAGTTTAATGGATGTAAACTAAGACAATCTTTTAGTTTTTTATTGTAAGAGATTCTTGCCACCTTAGAATAAAAATTTGTTAAGAAACCTTTTTCCCATATTCAATAACAAGGGTGAGTTGTTCCTAATTCTTGTAACAAGCGTGGTAAACCTTATTATTTCTGGAAAAGGATATTTGTAACAACTGTCATGGACTTAATTTATATATTACTTTCAATGATTTTTGTGAGACTTGTTCCCCTAGTCAATTCATCATGTCCGTTGAATGTTGATCAAATGGCTATTGCTATGAGTATATTTTATCTGTGTACAACTGGGAAGACGTTTTAAATGTTTTTCCCTCTAATCTTGTCATCTTGAAAGTTGAAATTTGTCGTCATTATTTATTTTCCTCTCTTAAATTGGATATGTTTTGAGTTGATGTGTGTCGTACTATTTAGCATCGACATAACTAGAAGTTTCCAATAAAAAAGATGCACCACATTAGCAGGATTCATTGTCCTCTGCACCACTAGTTTCTACACTATATCAGACATTTTAATTCTTTCCATTGCAAATTTTCTAGCAGTTATAGTTGCTAGAAAACTCCGAGCTAGAATAAGCTAGAATAAGCATGCATCCCTGTTCATCAGGATGCAATCACTGACGAAGGGATGGATCGCTTCTACGGCGGGAGGGTTTTGAGGGTTGGCCCCTAGCCCCTTAGAATATTAGGGCTAGAGAAATGTAGATTAGTTAGTTGGGATGACCCTACTATTCTAAAGGCTGGGCATGGCCTAACCCTAACCCTGCTGTGTTGGTTTAATCAATCCGGGTGAGTGGATATTCAATTTAATATCCCATTCCCACCGATTAATCTAACCCTCTCGGGGGGGTGGGCCATCTTACCCATAACAAGTTCTTTCTGCGGGGTCACCATGGAACATTGAGGGCTTTCTTTATAACATGATATAATGCTCTAAAGAGATTCTTCCTAGCCCTTTCCTCTGATAACTTCTTGGTGGAAAAGTACACCTCCAATCTCTTGAGCCGTGAAACTTTGGCAAATTAGTAATATAGCAAAATTGCAAATACTAAATAGTAAATACTAAGATTTCTTGAATACTAAATAAAATTTGACAAATTGGAGATTTCTATTATATCGAAAATATGATTTATGATCACGATTCATCATTGGCTTATTACTTTCTTAGAATTATAGTTTGATGGGGGTTTGGGGGAAACTTCAAAACAAGGTTGAGGGTAGCATCCCTAGTAGGGGTTTGGGTAAGAGAGAGAGATGTAGAGATAGGTCTAGATGTTAGGTGAAAGAGAAGAGAGTGAGATAGAGAGAGGGGTTAGAGGAAGACTGATAGGCCTAGAGTTGAAGGGAGACAAAGAGATTGAGATAGAGAGAGCGCAAGAATACCGATAGGAGGTTGCTGATTACTGAAATTTGATTGTCTGAAATTTTTTAAATCTTATAAAACCTAGAATCTGCATTATAATTCTGTTGACGTGTATTTTGTACACAATCAAACACAGAATAAAATACCCAAGGGTACCTTATCCTCTCTTGAATAAAGCCTCTGATTGCTGAAGATGTCGCAAAAAAGGATCAATCAGGATGAATCCAAGGTTCTTCAATGTAGGGTCTCTACGTGTGGATAAGCACCAGTGGTCGTTGTGAATGCTGTTTCATCAAGGGGCCTTACGTTTCCGAATTGTAGAACAAAATTTCCTAAAACTAACAAGTTCTCAAAAAGATCAAAAGGTAGGGTTTGCAAGAGATGAATTCTAATCTAATCCTAAGAATGACTTAATGTAGGCTAGACTTGGTAAGATTCTACCAATTTCAGTATTGCCAAGGGATTACAACTTTACTGGAATTGATGCGATCTTCTAAGGTGACTAATGATTCTTCAATTCATCAAGAATCATAGACACTACCATGAAGGTACATAGCAATAGTTCAATAATGATTGAAGGTTCAAGCAATCCAAATATCTCCAGTTGACCACACAAGGCGTACTTACAATCAGTAAGAAGCTAGTGGTTTGGAACGTGAATCTCACCAAAGATCAAGCCCAACACTTAGTCCTTCAAACTTAAATACTATTTCGATTGAGAATGATTCAAGAAAGTAAACAACCATGAAAATAGCCACAAGAATTGCAATAAAACACCATAACTTCAATATTTTATTGATCTCAAAGCCAAAATAGACAACAATTGCTTGAAATTCTTTCTTCAATGCTCAATTTTGCTACAAAATAACTTTCTTCTCTCCAAAAGCTCTAATCTTCTAACTTCTAACTATCCACTCTAATATCTATTTCTAATTACAAAATGAAAATGAGTGAGGGTATATATAGCATCCTCAATTACAATGAACGACCTAGATCAAAAGAAGATCAACGGCTGAGATTTTGACACCTAAACCCTAATTAGGGTTTGTTACAAAAAGTTCCCCTTTTATTAAACAATATTAAATGCATAGCCAAATATTAATTGGCACAAAAATCTAGGAAACATAGACCAATGATAATTAAGGTGCCACATCATCTGCAACAACCTCTCTTCTAGAACCTTATTCCCTTTCCAATGCTCTTTCTTAGCATATGCAATGAATCTAGACACAATTCCTTCAATCTCAGCAATAGGAATCTCGGGAAGATTCCTCATTCGTTCCTCCAAGTGGATAACTTGATCAAAGGCCTTGAGAAGAGTCGCATCCCATCCAGGTTCGAGTTCCTTGATCTTCTCAATCAGGAGCATAGTAGCGAACATTTGATCCTGTTGCCCATCTGTGATGACATTCTCATCTTTGCAAAAGATGACCTTGACTCTTTCTTCCAACTCTTGAAGATCCACATCTGTCTCAACTTCAATCCTCCTGCCAAGGATAGTACATAACACCTCAAACACCTTGTCCTGAATTGGATGGATGACTTCTTCAACTTGATTGCATTTGGTGCTGATGTCTTCGAAAAGAACCTCCTTCATCTGAAGTAGAGCTGACCACTGGAGTAAATTATGAGCTCCTCCATCCATTATCTTTTCTTGTGCTAGGATCTTCCTTGGTGTTTGCTTGATTACTTGTAGAACAGGAATGATAACATCTCTAGTGTGGGCAAAGGCGGCTACTGTTATCATTAGGTTGTGGATGATCTCAAGGACTTGGATAGCTCGGTGGATTGTCTGCATCATTCTTGTTGCAAATTCAACGGCAACTGTGTGGGATTTGTCAATCCAAGAGCTCATAAGCTGAACCAAGCTCTTGACTCTCTCTGCCTCGCCAACTGATTCAAGGGGAAGTGCTTGCACAGGAGACACTGCAGGATCTTGGCGTCCCAAGGGCTGATTGAGATGGCTAAAGTAGCCTCTCCAAGCACCGACCTCTTTTTCAAGCTTTCTATTCTTTTCCATTTCTTCTCTAAGCTTGTCTTTAAGTGCCTCAAATGAATCGGTTGCCTCATCCAGTGCCTGCTCAGCAGTGAGTGGACCAAGTTCAAATGTTTCTACATCATACTCCTCTACAAGGATTTCACCTTCATACTTGTCCGCTGCTGGTGTAGCTATCTGTAACTTCCTGGACCCTGTCTCATCTCTGATCATCTTGGACATCTTGGTGGCCTTCTTCTTCTCCATTACTTCCTGAGAATTTCCTACAAGGCTCTCTAAGTCAATTACATTATCTTTATCCTCAATCACAATCACCCTTGTCAATCTCTCCTTCAACCAATCTGGAATGGTGGATCTTATCTCTCTGACTTGTATTTCTTTAGGCAAAGGTTCTTCTTCTCGGAGAGGAGATGTCACTTCATCATCATTCTTGTCTTCATGTAGCTCATTGACTTGGGGAGATTGACTTGATGAATGCTGTGGTGCCTTCCCTTTTTCAGGTCTTATCATTTTGTACTATTGACTCCATAGACTCATCCACCTCAGGCATCTTCATCTCTTGTCCTTCAACTTGACTTGTCCTTTTCTCATGTCGAGATGATGTACCTGATGAGCGATCTCGATTAGCCTCTTGCTTCTTCTTGGAGGGTTCCCTTTTCTCAGGTCTTTCTTTCCTCTTCGCGCCTCTAGGATGAGAATTGTCTTCACTTGCGCTTGCTCCTCCTTCTTCTGGTCTTTCCTCCAAAGTATAAGTCATTGGTATGTTCTGTTCTCTTAACTTTTGATGTTGTACATCCACCCATCTGCGAGTACATGACAGAATTGGAGCCATCAAAGCTCTCAGGTCTGTAATCTCAGGTTCATTCCAATCTATCTTTATTGCTTTGTCTTCCCTGTCATAGGATGACTGGATATGTCTACCACTGTCTTGAGCTTGATCGGCCACTCTGTAAACTTTGCATTTCCTGATGAAATCTAAAGGTAATCTGGAATGCATCTTTCTTTTCACTTCTAAATCACTTGAGAGATTCATCCAAAAGTCTTCTACTTGAAATTCGTGCTTGTACTTCCTACCATATGCCTCTTCTATATACCCATAAGGATCAAAATTCTCCCTTGAGGCAAAGAATGTGAATGAATATGAGGCCAACTCCCTCTCTGCATCATCCAAGGCTAGAGCATTAGGACATACCTCAACTGAATTCCCCAATATGATGGGCACGGGAGCTCCATTTCTATGCCTGTGTTTGAATGTCTTCGCATAGTCTGCCAACTGCCTAGCCACCTCAAGTAGCACTATCTTGTTTGTCGGATACCTCGGCAACATGTAGGGAGGTGAAGGACATCCATGGACTTTGATATATGTAAACTTTTGAAACTGGATGAACCAAGCACCGTACCTCTTTATAAGTTCTTGTGCATCTTGAGATAGCCGATTGTGAATCCCGCCTTGCAATATCCTGGTAATGTTCATCGTGAAGGTATCATTGACTAACTTGTAGTCACTTCCTGGTGGATGATGCAAATGAACATAAGACTCACAAACTCTAACTTCCCCAGGTCCTCTCCCAATCACTCCTCTGTGAGGTAGTCCTACATATTTGAAACTCCTGATCAAGGCATATATGATATATGAACTCATGTGGAAGGACTTGGTAGCCTTCAGTCTCTTTAACTACACGTCCAAGCAATGGCTAATAATTCTAGCCCAATGAATCGTTCCTTTTCCTTGAACTATCACTTGGATGAAGTAGAACATCCACTTCTTAAAATAGAAGGCTTGAGGAGCCCCTGTAACTCGATTGAGCAAAGTTATCAAATCTCTGTACTCTTCCTGGAAGTCGATCCTATGTGGTGTGTTGGGAATCTTGCTTAGGCGAGGACGACTTTTGAGTAACCAACTCTTATTGATGATGTTCAAGCAAGAGTCTGGATCATCTTCATACATGGACCTGGCTCCTTCTAAGCTTTTGTAAATCATATCTTTATGCTCTGGAAGATGGAGAGCCTCACTTATAGCCTCCTTTGAAAGGTAAGCCAAAGTGTTCCCTTCCTTGGACACGATCGATCTTGATTGTGGGTCATAATGGCGAGCACACTCGATCATCAGCTCATGGCACTGGACCGCTGGAGGGAAACCGACCGCCTTGATGATGCCACTTTCAATTATTCTCCTTGCGACGGGTGATGGCTTGCCAATGTAAGGGACCTCCCGAAACTTCTTGACACTGAAGTATCCCAAGTTGGTATCTCCAATGTTGCTCCACTTTGACACGATTTTAGTCTCCAATTCTTCACTCCTCTGATCTTCCTTCATGAGAGCTGGGCGACTAGTGGAGGCTCCTGCCTTTGGGGTCGCCATCTTGACACCTACACAACATTTCATAATGAGTAATATATCTTGCAACGTAGAAATATGGAGTAGAAAGGAAGATTCAAGATTTTAATTAGGAAACTTCATGATAAATCTTGAGTTATCATTTCCTAATTAACTATGCAATTTTCAAAACTTGAAGTTCAAAATTCAAAATTTCAACATTGGGACTAGGATGATCTCGCCATACCTCCACTTGAGAATTAATTCTAAAAAATGATGCAAAAATAGGGTGAATTTTGGCCAGGCGAAATATAGATCAAAGTCCTTCCTTTAGCAAAATGCACCTCCTTTAATCTTTACAAGCATCAACTCCACCACCTTTAGTCTTCAACACTTGAGGAAAATTCGCTCCAAATAGGCCAGCTTTTGCACTTCTTCTTTGCTTCTCCAAATCGCACTTGAAACAATGAGTGAATGATTTGAATAATGAAAACATGCCCCAAATATATAGAGCGCTCACCATTTCATCTCCCCATAGGCCGACTTGATGAAAATAGGCCAAAAAAAATAAATAAAATTAAAAAAGAAAAGGCCGACTTAATAAAATAATAAAAATGATACCTCAAGCGCTCCCTTTTTTAATTTTAATTTAATAAAAAAAATTAATTTTAAATGCCTTAATAATAATTAAAAAAAATCGATCTTCCAAGGCTTAAAATTAATTATTAAATGCTATGCGCTTTTATTAAATGCCAATTTAATTAATTCTTTTTTCAAATATTTCGAAGTTGATGATTTTGGCACTTAATGCGATTTGGAGGATGTTAACGTTGGGACATTGCAAAATAAAGAATGCACATGTTAAGCGCTTTGGTCCTTTGGTGAGGGACGGGAGCACTTTTGAAAAAGTGGCATGGTCCTTCAATGAGGGATGGGAGCACTTTTTCATTCTTAGGCTAGGATTCTCAACTTTGAAGTCAAACCTTTGTTCACCACGCCTTAAAAGATTTTTCCCATCTCATACAACGTTGCCTTAGCATAATCTCGGAGGGAATTTGTTGGTTTCAAAAAAAGTGGGACGGTCCTTGAGTGAGGGACGGGAGCACTTTTGAGTCCATTGCATGAATTCTTGATCATATTAATCTTCAATTTACCCTCAAGGCGTAGAATATCACATTTCACACCATTTTGAGCCTCGGTAATAAAAATATCATTTCAAAATGCAAGGTAAATGGTCATATTTGGAAAAAAGTGGCACGGTCCTTCAGTGAGGGACGGGAGCACTTTTGCCAGTTGTCGTCAAAATTTGCAGCTCTCGCATCTCAATTCAACTTCAAGGCATTTTAAACACTTTTTCAAACTTGCGCCTTGGTCTCAATTCGTCCAAAATTGGTGAGAAAGGCAAGATAACAAGTTAAGTGCTCTGGTCCTTTGGTGAGGGACGGGAGCACTTTTAAAAAAGTGGGACGGTCCTTCAGTGAGGGACGGGAGCACTTCTGCAATTTCAAGCCAATTCGTCCTTTGCTAGTCTTCCAAATTATCTTCAATGGATGAATCTTGCCCTCCTTCATTCATTTCAATCACGCAACTTGCCTTGCCTTTGCCAGAAATCTGTATTTTTAGAAAAAGTGGGATGGTCCTTCAGTGAGGGACGGGAGCACTTTTGAAAAAGTGGGATGGTCCTTCGGTGAGGGACGGGAGCACTTTTCTCATCTTGGCGTACCCTTTTGTTCTTTAAATCTCTCAATTGCGTCCAAGGCATAAAACATCCTTCGTCCTTCCCATCCAAGTCAAGTTTTGCCATAAAATATCAAACAAATAGGAGAAACTTGAAAAAGTGGCACGGTCCTTCAGTGAGGGACGGGAGCACTTTTTGTCATTTGGGTTGATTTACTCTTTTGGAATCCGCTTAAATTATATTCAATGGACAAAACATGCTTCCCTTAACCTCTTCAAATCATAAAATCACCTTAACCTTGCAAAGATAGTGCAAATTTGAAAAAAGTGGCACGGTCCTTCAGTGAGGGACGGGAGCACTTTTGAAAAAGTGGGATGGTCCTTCGGTGAGGGACGGGAGCACTTTTCCTTCTATCTTCAAAATTCACCAATTTTGTGCCTTCAAAATCTTCAAAAGTATCAAGTCATGTCCAATTGTCATTCCGGAAGACCCTGCACAAAACAAAATAGAAAAGTCAGTGACAAATATGCATAAAATAACATTTGTGCTCTGGTCCCTTGGAGAGGGACGGGAACACTTTCGTCCTTTCTGGCTAAAATATTCAAAATTTAGGTCTCCAATCATTTCACAAGGCATAATTAGGTCATCTTCAAGGCCAGGAATCAGTTATCTTGAAAAAGTGGCATGGTCCTTCAGTGAGGGATGGGAGTACTTTTTGTGTTTCAGGCATCATCTTGCCTCCAAAATTTGATCAAAATTTACCTAGGCAAAAATGTACAATTTCATCTTCAAAACGCTAACACTTAGACAAAATTTGAATTTTCCCTCAAAAAACCCTGACTAGACCTAACTTGAGACATATCTGACTTCGTGACAGACTCATCTTATTTCAAAAATCTCAATCTTCGGGAGGATGCGTAATAACCTTCAAAATTTGACTGGACTCAGCTTGAAAATACCCAAAAGAAACCTCTAAGGTTTAGCCTTAGCCCAGACAACTCACTTACTCAAAACCCTAAAAGCAGAGAGAAAAACAGGCAAAACAAAAGCAAAAAGAGGGGGTCCCCATTTTAATGGGGCGATGTGTGAAATGGTCACAACAAACTCCTAGAGATCTAAAACCACTCTCAAACATGCTTTCAATATATACATGAAATATAACTTAAAGTATAAGTCACATTTCAATATGTCCTATACTCATTTTGACGACGTTGGCATGTGTTTCTTTATGCGGGAGTGAACTACAATTGGGTTTATCCTGTAGAGCATTTGTGATCAAATTAGGCCCTAATAAGGTATTGAGTATTTAAAGCAAGAGTTTATGCTTGTATGCTCTATTTCTTTGTATGATTATGTACTTTGCATGCTTTATGCCTTCACATGAAATCTTGTGTTATTGATATGAGTTCAATTCCTATTAGATGTGTCAAATAAATGCTTGGTAGCACAACTAGCTAATACTTGTGAGTATTTGATAAGTGGATGATGCATGGATTGATGCTATGTTTCCTAATGTATACGTGAATGCATTCTTGTGTTTTCTTCACAAATTCATGTTATGATTGACTCTTGGAATAAATGTATTGAGATAGAAATGAGGTCTCAAAATGACTCATATATGTGTTATACGTATCTTGTGTGCCATGATATTGTTACTTTAGTGTTAGAATGTGGATATATCATGCTAGCCACACAAATTCCATTACTCTTGCCAGTATCACATTGCTAGTCTTCCTCGTGCTGGGCTGGGTATCTTTCGTGTCATGAAAGATTCCGGGGAAGTGTAACTACTTCATGGTAGGGTGGAAACATGCTCCACCAATGTTCTTGCCCATGATGTGTTTGAGGGAGACAGATGTTGGGAGTCCCTGTCAAGCTGATCATCGTGATTTGTTGCTTATCCATTTATTATATTTCACCTTGTGGTGTATTGTAAAGGCATATGTCTTCCCTAAGTTTAGTCTTGTTATTGTTTGCTTACTCTAACTTTTTGTCAAAATATGTAATCTTGTATCTCTTTACATGTGGCATTAATATATGCTTGTTATTGTGTAATTTATGAATAATGAATATGATATTATGGTGGTCCTTACTCCTGACTTATACTTAATGTTATATTTCATGTATATACGTGATGAAGAGAATGACATTGGCTTGAAGACAAGGATGCCATTTTCACAAATTTTCCACCTTTTTGCTTAGGGTTCGAATTTCTAAGTTGGGGCTATGGGAGACTCCTAGGTGTCCCCAAGACTCTTGAGGGATGCGTAGACGTCTCCGGTGGAGGTGGCGGGATGCTGGGGGACACCACATCCCCGTTCCCAAGCCCTGGAGACGTCCCCATCTCGGAGACCTGGGGCTCAGGGGGGGATACGCGTCCCTGTGGAACACTGCCACAGTCTTCTCTGAATCTGTCTGTGGTGATAAGTTTGCATACTCCCATGTCTATGTATGTTGCAAAATGTTCAGAAGATCAATTTTCTGAACTTGACAGAGTGTCAGCTTGCAGTAAGGCCAGATTTTTTTCAAGAAAAACTCCTAGAAATTCTTCTCAAGCTTTCTGCTTGTAAATCTGCTGTATTAATACAAGCAAAGTGCAGAAATATCTGAGCACTTGCAAAGTTTTACCTCAGTATTGGCTTATTTCTTTTTAAATTTTATTTGGTCACTGTTTCTGAAATTTCGATGACTGCTATGTGCTGCCCTGTTTTGGCTTGATTTGGATAAACAAGTATTATCAGTCACGCTTCAAACTATATGGCTATTATGATGATAAATATTAGATCAAGTTATAAGAATCAGTTTTAAGCAATATTTGCTGCTGTTATGTGCGTACTGATGAAAATGTTTTGAAGCATGTGGTCTATGGGCTGTCATAGGCACTCTCTTGTATGCATTTTGTGTCACCTTTAGATGGAAAAATGCATTAATTCAATGTTTAAAGATTCTGCATCTTAAATGAGTATTACTGAACTTCAAAATTTCCGGGAAAGTTGTTGGGTATCAGAGTCACAGGAGACAAGATGGAACTTTTTGGAATATTTGTTGCTACTTTTATGGAACTTCTTTAGATATGGCATTGACTATATATGTTATTGATAGGTAAATTACAATCATCCCATCAGTATGCTGAGAGGCGTAACCTACAGTGGGAGCAAGGTGTAGGGTGTAATGGCATGAGTATGTATGTTCACAAAAATTCCCCGCAGCCAACAAAATAAGTATCAAACATAACTTTGGAAGCACACAAATGCAATTATTAATCAATGTATGGTGGCTGTTTGAAAAGTAAAATAAAATAACTCGTAAGTAAATAAATGGCTTTTAAGTAACTAAAATATCTCTGTCCGTCTTACCTATTAATGTGTCCATGTGTATGTGTGTGTGTGTATCCTACTTGCCTATGAACGTGTCCATGTGCATGTGTTTATGTAGTAATTTAAATAGCTATTAAAACGTGATATTCATATATACATATATAAATAATATATGACACTAGCATAGCTATCTCAAGTACATCTATCTGAAAGTTGCTGAGGGATATCACCTTTGTGGTGTTTATATTGAAATTTTATATAAGATAGATAGGTGCCTCAAGACTAATATCTCTCAGCATATTTTAAATAGATTTTTATAAGATATCTATGCTTGTATGCATGTAGGGTCACACCCAGTCTTGTCTGTATGACCTGTACTAGACAAGGATTGCTGCACAGGTGTTGACAAGTTTACTGGCGCACTAAAATGGTAACCTTTTTGTAGTCGAATGTTCAAAATCTATGCTGAACTAGTTTTATAGGAAAGTGACATTTGAAAGTGGTTTAAATCTATGTTACCCCGAGTTTCCTGGACGGGAACGGCAGGGGATGACGGGACGAGTTTCCGGGATGGCAAAGGGGACGGCTATATAAAATATAGGGAAAATTTAAAATATATAGTGAAATTTTAAATGTTCATATGAAAAATAGATAAAGCATGTATATATACATTATATTCATATGAAAACATGGATAAAGCAAGTATATGTACACTATAGAACCTTAAACATACCACATTTGTGTTCAGAATTCATTGTCAATACTCAATATGCATTCATAATTGAAAATACATTGTCAATATGCCAACACTTGTTTGCATGTAGTTCATTGTTTATTTCTGGTTGAAGGATATTTTGATAGTCTTACATTTCTATCATGACCTACAACCGCTTCTTTATGCACTAAAAAGTTTTGGATGTTTGTGAAATTCTATACCAAGCTGTTATTCATATTTCTGAGTGCTTTTGGCTATGATTCAGACCTGTTTACCTTTCATAATTGTGAAAAGTCCAATATTGCAGACCTACAACCACTTTTTTACGCACTACCGTGTTCTAAGTGTGTGTGAAATTTATTACCAGGGTGCTGCTCATTTTTTCTGAGTGATTTTGGAAGTGATTCAGACATGTTTACCCATCATATTAATGAAAATCCAATTTTATAGACCTATAATAAAATAAAAAAATGTTTTTTTGAGCATTTGAGCCTTTTTTTGTTTTTTAAATGTGCTGGGAAAAGGGGGACGGCTGGTCGTCCCCGGGACGATTAGGGGACGGGGGGACGTCCCCTTTGAGAGTCACTGCCGTCCCCAAGTTTCCGGGATGTTTCCCACAAATTTTGCAATTTTGGGGACAGTGGGGGGATGTCCCCTAGCCGTCCCCAAGTCCCCGAAATGTCCCCGGTACGGGGACGGGGGATTTTAACCTGGGGACGCATCCCCGGGTTACATAGGTTTTAAATCAAATTAGAACTTTTGTGATTAGAGAAGATATTCACATTTAAAGCAAAAACCCTAAAACTGATAACAGTGATATATATTTGCTATTTTGTAAGTTTTAATGAGATATACCTTAGGCTTTATTTCAGCACATCTAACGGTCTAAGAGGTACATGTTTGACAGAAATTGGGTAAACAAATTCCTGGAAAATTGGATCTGGAAATATTGCTTAGGATTGTGGGAATTTTCAAGTAGATTGTGGTGATCTCAAAGGTAGGCTGAGTAGAACTCTGCAAATGTTTTGTACGAATCATAGTGGTGTTACATTTACACAGAACTGGCATGAAAAACTGAATGTGTAAATGGAGTTCAATTTCACAAATTTAAAATAGGAAAAACATTACAGTTTAGTTTTGGAAGAAAACGTGGGTTTGTCAATTGCATACATTTTAAACCTGGGTTATTGAATAATCCACTTTTCTTTTTTTCACATTTTTTTAACAAAACTTGGGTTGACTAGTAGAAGACACATCAGTTATACACAACACGTGATAGTTAGGAAAGGTGTCTCAACTTTGCTCCTAATATTGAGAATGTAAAAATGCAGTTTTTACTTTGTAGGACTACGAAACATAAAATCTCAATTTCTGGGCGATAGGGTTCGTTTTTGTTCAAAATATTTTTTTTGTTTTGTCCACCATTGCTTCTAGGGATATCTATTGTGTATATCTTTTTGGGCTCTACAGAAAAAGGAGGTCCCATCGGTCTTCTAGATCAATAGATATGGCTTCAGAAAGTTGGGCTCCCTGCATTGGAAATGTAAAAATGTCCACGACACAAAAAGGAGTTGCAAGAGGGAGTTACAATTTTTGACCAAATTATGATCTGTGTTATGGCAACGTCATAAGGCATCTTTGAATGGAGATAATGAGCCAAAATGGAACACCTGAGTTGGTGAGTGGATTTTGATATGCTTATGACAAGTGGAAAGAATATGCTATTTTTAGCTTTGAACTCATCTTGGGATTTGGGTGCTGGTTTTTTAAATAGGTATTTGGATGCTACATTTTTGGGTGGGCTTAGGTTTATGGTTTTGTAATTACAATTTGATGGTTTGGTGCCTTCTCCTATTTATTGATAGCTGATTTGCAGACACTGTTATGCTATTGGAGTTACTCCAGAGTTGTATGTTGGTGATGCTCTTGTAAGGTGAAGATCCTAAAATTTAATTATAACCTCTGTTGCTGATAATGCAGTTGGTTCATGTTTTGGAGTAAGGGGCTTATGTCCTGAAAGGATTTTTTCCACGTACACCTGTTTTGTGGTATAATTTTGTTCATGTTAATATGTGTTTCTCCTTCCAATAATTGTAAAGATCAAGAATTTGCATTATACTCTCCTCTTAAGATTAATTTAGAAGCATTTCTCTGTACCTTGCTTCCTTTTAGTGACCACCAAACACCAACACGATTAGTTGTGTCTTTGTGTTGTTTAATGCTTCTGTCGTTTGAAATTTTGAATCAGTGAGTGCAAATCTATGTATAATTGTATATTCTATGGGCACTAACCAGATTTCCTTGTTTGAGAGGCTTGATTTCATCAAACTGACTTGTGTCATCATTTTGATAATCTTTTTGAGTTTGATAGAAAATTTTCAAGGATTCACATGCCTAATTAATAAATTCTAAGTTCTTTACAGGTTGATATAGCTATTCCGGAGGTGTTTGTTGGAGGCCTGTTGGGTTCAATGCTTATATATCTGTTCAGTGCATGGGCATGTGCTGCTGTTGGTCGAACTGCACAGGAAGTCGTCAATGAAGTGCGGAGGCAGTTTATTGACCGCCCTGGCATAATGGTTAGCATGGGGATAAATTCACTGTTCCTTTTGTAGCAATTCTCCTCTCCATAAAAAGAAACTGTTGCATTTGCCTTGATTTGCTTGGAGAATAATGATAGAAGTGTAGTTGCCTGAAGAAAAAATCTCTATCCATAATTTGAAAATTTGATTTAATGTACCATAGGATTTCACAACTGAGAGTTTGCAATGCTTGTTACAGACTTACCAGGAGAAACCAGATTATGGCCGTTGTGTTGCAATAGTAGCATCTGCTTCGCTTCGAGAGATGATAAAGCCTGGTGCTTTAGCAGTTATATCTCCCATTGTCACTGGTATAACATTTCAACCATGATACTATGCAATGTTGTATTTCTATGCCAGAGAAGTTGGATTGAATTTGATGTTCAGTCTCTTGATTTTCTTCTGATTTGTTGATATATTATAGTTTTGAGTGTTGAATTAATTTAAATATTTCCTCGACTCATTAAATTACTCGCTTAAGAATTGTGATTTGTAAAATGATATAGTAAATTTTTTTTTTTTTTTTTGTTGTTTTTATGCTCGAGTGAAAAATTAGAAGTAATTGCTTCTTGGAGGCATATGCTCAAGTCTTTATAGCCCTGGACCTTTTTTCTATAATTCTGTTTGTTATTAGCATTGTGCCTAAGATTTGTAATCATGTATATCTGTTATATGCAGGTATCGTGTTTAAGATTCTAGGACATTACACCGATCAGCCTTTACTTGGTGCCAAAGTTGTTGCCTCGATGTTAATGTTTGCAACTGTCTCTGGTATCCTGATGGCCTTGTTTCTGAATACTTCTGGAGGTGCTTGGGACAATGCAAAGAAGTACATAGAAAGTGGTGCTCTTGGAGGAAAAGGAAGTGAGGCTCATAAAGCAGCAGTAACCGGAGACACGTAAGTAAAAGGAAGACAATGCGTCTCTTGCAGTGCATTATTATGTTCTCTTTGGTTTATCTTGTTACTTTCATCTTCTTGTCAAATGTCTGCCTTATGATTTACTTATAAGGATACTGCTGGGCCATATGATGCAGAGTTGGAGATCCATTCAAAGATACTGCTGGGCCATCACTCCATGTGCTCATCAAAATGCTTGCAACTATTACGTTGGTTATGGCACCGATGTTTTTGTGAATGTGCTGCAGGATCAGTTATTTTAAACTAGTAGCTGCAGTATTCTTTATGATTTCTCTGGACAAAGAAGCTTATGAAGCAATATAACTCAGTAGCATCTGTTTTTTTGGACGTTGGGTGTATATTTCAGAGTTATAACCAACTTTGAGCTAACCCTCTGAGAAAAAGCCACAACTACGGACAGCCAATTAGTTAGGGCCACTAGGGCAGCTTGAGTTGAGCGGAATCTTTGTGGTGATAATTATATGCCCAATGTTTTTATCTTTAGGTAATGTGGGTTCAGTAAACAGTTATGACTAGGATCAATATTAACAAAATGTAGCTTTTATGGTGCATATGATTGATTTCTGTGGGCTACATGTGTTATGTTGTATGGGACAGGATCTGACAATTTTTTCGGTCTGCACAGAATGCACTCATCATGGACTACTCTAAAAGTCCACTGTTTGTCCTATGATGTCAAGGATTCTAGATATTACTTGTCAAAATTTGATGCCTAGCAGGATGGATATTAAGTTCATCTTCTGATGTCAGAATTCCAAGGATCAAAACCATCAGGGGTTGTAGTATAATCTAATGAAAAGATTGAGAGGTGTTACTGGTGCAATGCTATTTGATTACTTAAATAATAAATTACAAATTGGTATAGTCTGTGTAAGCAATAATTTTATCATTCAATAGATTAACTTTAGGAAGTTGGGATAGTCAAGAAATATTTAATCCAAGAAAGTTTTATGAAGATGCTATCCATCTCTACTTGGTTTAAAGGTTTTTGTTTTCTCACATGTTTATTTATTCATCAAATCATATTGGGCGGACCTCCATGTGCTTTCTATTGTTGATTTTCTAATTTATCATTATGACGTTAGATGCTGCACTTGTAAGCCACTGCCTATCAAATTAACTTTTCCCTTCCCTCATTAAGGGCAAACAGTCTCAAAGTACTGATTTATTAAGAATATCTACTTTTCAAGGCTCTACCATATGCTTGTACATACAATTAATGAATCCTTGGCTGCCATTGGCTCTTTTCTTGCAACGTAGTCAGGTAAACTTATGTTTTAATTAATGCATCCCATTTTGTTTTGATGGTCTGAAGTACATTGTAACGTGTTGTGACATTCCATTAAGCTTGACAGCGCACCCACGTGGTTGAAGTGCTTCTAAGCAGAGTAGTTAATTATCATAAGCTCGACAGTACATTCCCAGTCTCGGGTAGAAGTTTACTAATTTAAAATTAAGTGGCCACAACAATGCATTGGAAGGGCATGACATTCGGTTTGAAATTAAAACAAATACAGATAATGATGATTTTATTAATAGGATAGATATGAATTAATACAACAAAGCAATTATCAAAGTATCATCAATTGATACGGATAGATATGATTTTGTGGCTTTCAAATTTGTTGCCCCTGGTATTGTAATTTATGTTTCTTTACCATGAAGCTCGGTTAACTTAAAGATGTCATCCCAATGATGTTCTTAAATAGCTTGTCTTATATAAGGCGAAATCCATGTACTTCTTCACCTTCAGATTGTCAATGGCACCAGCATCATCCAACAAAGCAATTATCAAAGTATCATCAACTACAGAATAACAATTAAATAGCTAAGGTAAACATGATTATTTGAAGGCCACTACGCAGCTAATAAGTTATCTATTGTTTGCTTTCATATAGACACGATTCCGTGGAGGATAAACAAGCATTGTTTCTTGGACATTACATAAATCAACGTTTATTATATCTTATGCGATTGCCCTTTGAATCCATCCTAGTAAAAATTATTAATTTGTCAATAAATTAATCTGATTAATTACATATTAAATATTTATGAGTAAGTTTTTGAACTTACATTGTTGAAGGAATATAAAGGCAAGGAACATTATCAAGGGATTGTAATGGTTTTTGTATTCATAAAAAATAACGGTTATTAGCATCAAATGGATAATATTAGCTCTATTCATGTGAAATTATAGGATGATAATTTTGTTTCCATTAAAAATTATAAGATGATTCTATCACCATTAAGAACTATATGAAGATATTTCAACTTCTTAGCGAATCTATATGTTAGTAACGATTTTCTCAATAATATCAGTTTGTTCTTTATTAATCTCTCCTAGTTTGTTATCCAAAGAAGATTATCTTATTTTTCGTTTGTCTAAACATATGTTTTCTTACTCGAATTATGAACTAAATTCATACTTATTTCACAAAATTATAAAAATAAATCAATTTAAAATCTTGATTATAGAGTCATAAGCATTGCCCCCTTCTGCGTAGATGAATAGATACACAAGTTTTTAAGAGAATTACAAGATAAAAAAGACAATTTCATTGGAGTAGGCTATGCTTGAATTGTGTTTAAGAAATTAATAATGTCAAGTATATGGGAAACATTAAGCTTGTGGAAATAGTTTTTGCACTACTTTTCATTTCTTACATCTAATTCTTATTATCAAGATGCTTCAAAGAATTTTGCCTAATTTTATGATATTTTGTTAATATTTCATAAATTTTATTTTATTTTACATTTCAAATCTAAATCTACTTTTACATTTCCCAAAATTAAGTTTATATAATTTCACACAATTTTTTTCATTGCTCTTAAATATATACACAAAATTTTCATTAACCTACTAATTTTTATTAAGAATGATGCTCATTTTTAAAACTATATACCTAGGGTGGCATCTCAATTTTTATCTTTATTTATTTTTAAATAAAAAGACTAACAAAACAATTAATTTATTCTTGAAATATATATGTATTGTAGACAAATAAATCACATTTAATTAATTCATTCAACCCCCATTTTGCTATTTTAATTAAATAAATTATATAAATTTATTTAAATTAAAAATTCCTATCTATAACCCAATTATTAAATAAATCTAATTTATTTAATTTCCCTCATTCCTCTCATATAAATAAATTTAACATTTATTTAAAAACGCAAATAAAATTCCCCTTTTTAAATAAATCAATATTTATTTAAAATCTTGCCCCAGTTGCACAAATAAATAGATTTTGTTTCTAAATAAAATCCTATTTTCTCTTAACCACCAAATCCACTTGCATATCTAACCCTTATTCTACACTCTTCTAACCCCTTCTAATTAGCCTAATTCCCCTCTCTAATCATTTGCACATCCTTTAAGAAAGGTCACTTCTCAAAACAACTCAAAAGTCTTCAATAACCATGCAAGGCTTTGTGCTTCCAACAAGCTAACCTCTAAAGTCTTCTAAAACCATTAAAGGCTCTTACATGACCATAAATGGTTAACTCAAACTCAACCTTTGGTTAGAGACTTTCTCTCTAACTCAACCATCCTTTAACTCATGGGTATTTGCAAGCATTCATTGCTTTGACCATGGTTATCCTTTTTACTCTTTCACAAGAGTTTATCCCTTGGATAATAGATTTATCCAATAATTTAACCCATACGAGGTTACCCTCATGTCTCCTTAGGCATTAAATGCTCCTTCCCTCTCCTCTCAAGCCATCTCATGTTGACACTTGTCATCATGGGATTGGGTTGAAAGCCATCACATGGATCCTAAACCCATCGATCTTGACCCTTCACAAGCTCACTCAATCTTAGCCATTCAATCAACATTTTTTCCTATAAAAGGTCCTCATTCCAAAAGCAAAAGAAAGACATGAGAGAGAATTAGAGCATTGTTATTATAGTGGAATTTACATAGACATTAGGAGCTTTCTCGTAGCAACCCTGTTACACTTGCATAGCATTTGTTTATCATCTACAACCATTTTGAATCTCCATATGGCATCCATGGATGGTGCTAAAAGCTGAGAGCTACACTCATTTGAGACTTGGAGAGGGGAGAAATAAGGAAGAAGCATCAAAAGGCATCATGGAAGCATCTTAGGGAGATTTCTCTTCCTTCTCCTCTTTTATCTTGCTTTACTTACATGCTTTTTAATCTTTCTTGATATGTTTAGAATGGTTTTAGTTCTTTGTCTTGGTTTTATGGTTGGAAACTAACATTTGAACTTTGTTTTTGTCTTGTCCCCATTTCCTCAACATCATTTGGTGAACTCGATGTGAATCGAACACGCATAAGTTAAAACTTTTTAACTAACCATTCTGAATTTGCAGATTTTCACGCACAGGTTGTGCTTTAGCGCTTTTGTCTCGCAAAGTGGCGCTTTTGTGTCTGATTTTGCGCCTGGTTTTTACCTGCATAGTAGCCTATTGTTCAATTTAGCGCCTTAGTTGTCTATTATAGCGCTTTGGATTTAATTTAGTGCTTTTATTGTTTGTTGTAGTGCTCTTGCACTGTTATTGTGCTTTCGCTGAAAGTTATAGCGCCTTTGTATAATGTTAGTATTTTTGTTTTCCCTCAGATTAGCGCTTTTGTATCGGGTAGAGAGCTAATTTTGGTAAGAAAAATAAAGTTTTAGGATTGTCAAGGCCACCATTTTGCCTAACTTTTTGAGTGGATTTTGCAGGTCTAACAATTTGTTGCAAGTTTGGGAAGGAGTTAGTTTAAAAGCATTTTAATTTCTTTGGTTTAAAACAAATCTTTCTTGTTTTTCAACAAAGAGATAAAATGAACTTAATTGTCTTTTGGTGCACTTAAAACACAACTCAAATTTTATTTGGTACATAAAACGAATTCAATCTTTCTTGTTTTTCAACAAAGAGATAAAATGAACTTCATTGTCTTTTGGTACACTTAAAACACGACTCAACTTTTATTTAGTGCATAAAACGAATCCAATCTTTCTTGTTTTTCAAACAAAGGGATAAAATGAACTTCATTGTCTTTTGGTGCACTTAAAACACAACTCCAACTTTCATTTGGTGCATAACAAAGAATCTCACATTTTTCAGTTTTTGTTGACCAAACTTGTTTTCAAAAGTCAAAATCATTTGCTATCTTGGTTAAAAAGAACACCATGGTTGTTGGAGCAACATCTCCAAGTAGCAAATAAATCATATTACAATGAAAGGTTAAAAAGAACAAGTGTCTTTTGTGTTTGGCACACTTGTGCAAATTTGTAGAGTGGTCCTAATTCTAACATACACTATCCTCTCCCTTGGCTCTCGTGGTCCTAGGTGCAAGAGAAAAGTGTTAGTAACACTCTAAATTTTCTATTTTTAAGAGAGGTCTGCCAAGAGACACATTACTCTTGGGACGATCTTGAGTGGTAAAATCTTCAAGCAGCTATAGAAATCAGGTGAGAGCGAAAGATGTAGCCTTAGGTGTATTTGTTCCTACATTGTAACTTGCCGAAAGGACATATGGGCCCCACCGTGAGTTACAAGGCTCTTAAGTGAGTCATTGCAGAATGAACTTACATCTAAAGACACCGAACATTAATAGACACCTCTTATTTTAGAAGCCCACTCGTTCTATTGATTGAGGATATTTGTGAAAAGTTCAGTGCAAGAGCATAGATGTTTTTTCTCCCAAGATACCGTACATATTTCCTTGAGAAGAAACAAGGCTTTTTGAAAGGCTACTTGTAGCTTGATGAAAGTGGCGACTCCCCCATCATAGGGACCACCTATCTGTTATGCTCACGCAAGACTTAGTATATCACATCCTTACCAGCTACAACGGGATACATAAGGTATGTAGTACCAAAGTCGAAGAAATATCAAGCTGTGGGCTGAAAATATCGCAACTAGTCATTACCTTAGGGATAAAAAGTGTTTAGTTGTCTTTGTCTTGTATCATACTAGTAAAAATTTGGGCCGACTTTAGGCCTATGAACATACATGCATTATCAGGGTCAAAAAGTTCAGGAATGGGTTGATTTAGACCCACACCTTTTGTGCCATTTTTGAAAAGGCAAGGATATGTGCTTGTGTGCTTACCGTGTTTTCTTGTCCAAGGAATCAACCATTTAAACAAAGCGACACCCCAACAACAATCTCAACAAAACAACTTCACACATTCTTGCAAAAAGATACCCATGCTTCGTGTTTGGAAATCTCTCAAATACGTCAAAAAGTCAATTTATAGAAAAACCAAAAAGAAGCAAAGTGAAAAGAAAACCCAAAAGAGAATAAGTTTCTTATACAAAAACCATAAGTTGTTATTGAAACATCGCACTTCCATCCATCGATATCACGATTTTACTCACGGTTTTACCAATGACTTTGAATTAGAACCACTTGCATCACAAGCTTTCTTTCAAAGAAGGGCTCTATGATATCGTCACAATCACGGTCAACACATTCCTCCATCATACATTCCACAACCCACAATCAGTTGTTAGAGATTCCTAGGTTCACATAATCCTCCTACATTTTCTTCCATCTTTCTCACTTCAAAACCATTTCCAAAATCAATCATCAAATTCATAGTCCCTTAGTAGAAATTCCAAGGTTCACACTCATTCCAAACACTTCAAAAATTCATTCAACTCTCAACACAAAGAGGTCTTGTCCTTAGTCCTTCAGATATTGCTTATCTTACGAACAAAATTACTTTCTAGTGTGTCTCTACATCTAGGATCAATCATCCTAAAAGGCATTACTAAACATCTAGATAGGTTAAAACTAGTCCATGAGTGCATCCTCTCATTACTAGATAGCTTGTGTTTGTAACAACACAAACCTTGCTACACCTCATCTCACAATTGTTAAGACATTGAACGAGCAATTCTAAAGAGGACTTTGTTGATACCCAACCTTTAGTGTAGGAGACAGGCTGGCGTCAATATTGCACTAACGCAGTATCCCAGGCTATTCACTCTTCTTTCCCCTCCCCATTCCAAGCCTCCGACCGCCTTCTTAACTCCTCATTTCTTGAGCTCTCCTATTCCCACCCACCCCCTTAGAATAGTAGGGCTAGCTTATTCTAGTGTAATTAATTGACTGATTAATTAACCCGACACTTCTTCCCAAGAGCAGCTTCTTATCCCCGCCCCCCCTCTACTTCATAAAGGCTCCCACGGGAACTAAGAGGGGCCCGAAATCGACGGGTTCATCGGGTGGTCCCTTCTTCCGGCTTCCTTCACCCCACACCAATCTTCATCCGGGTGGGGGGAATTCTAGTGCCCGACCCCCCGTAGCTCGTAAAGGCAAAGGGGGGGAGACCGTACTACAAGGGTGGTGGGAAGCAGAGGGAATCTCGTTTGGGTGGTTGTGCCTCCGATGAACTTTGCTACTATATGGTGCTAAAATGGGTGTTGGCTCTAAAACTATAAGGTATGTCGCGGCCCCGACCTGTACTCGGAACCAAAGTTCACACTTCTAGGCCCTTTACTTAGCTGTGCAAGGTCTTATCTATAGACGTACATTGATCATAAAGCAACCCCTCACTCTTCTCACCCTACCCCTTTAAGCTTCCCCTACAAAGCCTTCGAGCTACGGGCCCTACATGAGCTATCCACTCCATCCCACCTTTCGGGAAGTCATTATCACTGCTTGGGGTAAGCTCCAGGCCCCTACGCGGCTCTGAGGATGAGCCCTGTAGCAATCCGTCCAAAGCGCTTCGAGAAAGGGCTCTCTCTAGTATAGGTACTACTGTAGTGGTCCGAACTGTCTGGGCTAGGTCTTTGTGTCATATTACCAGCTCTAGGTAGTGTAATAGTGGTTTCATGCGGTTGAATCAATCTATACGTGCTTCAATGGCTTATGGTCGTGGGGCATTACCCCGGTGCTACCCTTGGTATTACTAATGCTTTTTTCGGTGCACTCCAACTTTATGGAAAGAGCAATGCAAGCAAAGGTTCTACCCGCACCTATGGATCAACCAACAATGCCCTATGTAAGTCATCCGTAATCTCAAAAATACCAATGCCACTATAAAAGGTAGGGCAATCAGACATATATGAAAAGCCAAGTTATCCGTCAGAATAGGAGCAATCAAACATCCACAAACACTTCAACTCATCATCATCATCATAAAATCTTGGAACTATAAGAAGGGATCACACATCCACTTTTTCATTCATCTCATTCTCAACCACACACTTTTTCACCCACAAATGTATGCTTCAAACATGGCTAGGACTAGGTCTCAGAGTCATCAACAAACTCAAAATGAAATATGCGAAGAAGAAGAAGCGGATGTTAACCCCTTTTCCAGAAGAGGAGACCAGATACCCCTACACAAGCACAAAAAGAAGACACACTTAACAACCCTAGATTTAATAGACTTTTTGAAGAAGTTCTCAAGGGAAGTGTTAATGCCCATTTTCTAAAACTTGCTCAAGAAGGAGCCAAACTTCCTGCTAACTTTGACGTATCACAACTTAAGGATATACCAAAACAAGCCCAACATAGACATTGACAAGAACAAAATCACGGTGAAAGGGGGGCAAGGGATACACATAACTATGATGATAACTATCAACACGACAACATCCCCCCTCATCTTACAAAAATAGATATGTTAAGACAATAGATGCAAGACCTCGCCCAACAAGTGCACTCAGGAAGGACACAAAAGCAATATGCTCTCGAACATATCTGTCCATATCTATTTGATGGAAAAATATACATGCCTCCTTTCCCACGCACCTTCGAAACTGCAAAGTTTGATAAATACAAAGGAAAGGGAGACCCTAGAGATCATGTGAGAGAATTTTTCTCCGTCTGCTTAGAGGTTGCATATGAGGACACATATTTAATGCGCCTCTTTCCCCAAAGTTTGGGAGGCTCAGCCATGCAATGGTTCTCATGCTTACACGGTGGGATCAAGACTTTTGAGGACCTCGTACAAAAAATTATCACTCATCATGCGCATAACATAGAATGGGATGTCTCCATGGCGGATCTTTGCAATACAAAACAAAATAATTGTGAGTTATCCTCAACATTCTTACAAAGATGGAGACACCTTTCTAGTAGATGTTCCTTTCCCATTCCCGAAGAGCAATTAGTTGAAATTTTTAATTTAAACTTAAACGAGGAAAAGGAATTTTACTTAGACATAAAATGTTCTGACAATTTCAACGACGTCATCGCTCAATGAATTAAAATAGAGAAAGCCCTTATAAAAAAGCGGCTTGTCAAAATATACAATGACAACTAGGAGGGTCCAAGACTAGCCTACAATAGTGACAAACCAAAGTTTTGGGCTAAGATCAAAAACATTGTTAACGATGGTGTTGTGGATGCATGAACTGTCAAAATCGCCCAACCCATAGTCAAAATTGTAAGGGTTGCAAATAATCGCAACAACCCCACTACCAATCAAGGTAATCCTCAAACCAATCCAGGAAATCAACCTTCAAACACATAGCAAGAGGAACCTAAAATCAGGCACCCGACCTAAAAGCCCAATCACACCTACACACCCTCAGGAGAATCTCTTGAAAAGATTTTACGCCAGCTCATCTCTTCTGATCTTATCACATTACCTAAAACATCAAACTATGAACCACAAGTCAAACCTTCCTAGTGGAGAGATAATGATTATTGTGAATTTCATAAAGGAAGAGGGCACAAAATAAACAACTGTCATCGATTAAAGGATATCGTTCAAGTCCTCATTGATCGAGGTGACATAGAAGTGGATGGTCACAATGCAAAAACTTCCAATACTAATCATACCATGTTCAAAAATCCACTCCCATCATATGAGAAAGGAGGTCCCTCCCATCAAGGTAAGAATTAAGATAACATGATAGATTATAAACGCACAACCTATACCTATACTGTCAATAATCTTTATGATGCCAGTGAACAAGTTGCTACCATTACCATCAGAGGCGAAGATCCCACATGCAATGTTGTTACCCGCCATAGCAAGCTTGTCTTACCCGGTGCACCATCAAGAGCAGCACATGTGCCCAAACATTATAACCTTGTGGACCAATTAGATAAGACACCAACACTTATCTCCATACTAGAGCTTTTGCTTATATCACCCTCATATAAAACCATCTTAGATAAAGCTCTCCAAGAAGCGTCAGTTCCACCGAGCTCAATATAGATCAATTTCAAGCCATAGTTGGTAGTCTCAAATCATCACCATGTCCCACTTTTGCAGAGAATGATGATGCATCTTTTCAACAACCGCATAACGCCCTTATCCACATTAAGGGATTCATACATAAACACAGAATCAAGCGAGTCTTGATTGACAATGGAGTTGGCCTTAACATTTGCACATTACAGTTAATCACAACATTGGGATATGCAGAAGATGCAGTGGATGACAGAAAGCGGATTACCATCAAGGCTTATGATGAGGTAGAACGCTCCTCTAAAGGGTGTGTCCCTCTACCAGTCAGGGTAGGACCCATGGTGAAGAATGTGGTTTCTCAAGTCCTAGACCTCCCTCTTCCATACAATCTCCTATTAGGTAGACCATGGATTCACACCATGCAAGCAGTACCATCTACTTACCATCAATGCATTAAGTTTCCATATAATGGAGTAGAGATTACTATCCTTGGTGATGCCAAACCATTCACTTTTTGCAACCATACAAGGCATCAACTTAATATCATAGTCCCTAACAATACAAAAGCCACTGCCTCATCATCTTACATTCATCCAACAAATCTTACCAATCCACTGATCCCTACACCCAAACAAGAAAAGCTGAAAATGAAAGTACAAGATGAAGGCCCAAGAGAGTATAATTTTAGTCAGCTTTTCTATGTTGGCCAACTACCCCTCTCACCTAGGACTTATGGAAAACCAAAAAAGTCACTCAAGCCACTTGTTGCATCCCATACTACTACACTTGATGGCTTCATCCCAGGCAGATCACAGGAACAAGAAACTATTGATGAAGATTTGGCAAGATGGATCTATAAAGACCCTTCTGACATAGCTAGACAATAGGCCAAGATCCCGATAGAGAGGTATGGTAAATGTTTTACCCTAATGCAAAAGATGGGATATGATGGCCATAGTGCATTGAGATTCGACAAGAAAGGTGTACAAGAGCCATTTCAACCATTGTTACAACCACGGGATACAACTGGACTCGGATTCAACCTTGGTTCAGGCAGCTCTTCTAAGCTTAGGATTGCAAGCAAACATAAGAGGACCACTTCTAAGATCACCCCTTCTAGAAGCAGGACAATGTCTATTGCAAACCAACCTACCAGGTCTAAATTTTCAAGTTATGAAAACACTTCTTAATTTACAACAAGTAAGCAAAGGAGTTATGTTGCCCACCAAACTATCACTCCTGGGATAAAACTCTTGTCTACTTCAAACACCCAAGCAACATCAACAACCTCGTTAGATAAACCCCTGCAACAACTATCGATAAACCTTTCACATCAGCAAACATCCCTATAACATATAGTGACAGAGTTTTACTGAGTGATTTCGAGACATATTCACATGAATACGAGTGGGATTCTTCATTTTCACAATCATCTGACAGGGACACTTTTGAGGTTAAGAAAGCTGAAGGAGATGCATTTATTAAAACCTTTTGGGACCCAGTTGATGAGGATACTTCAAAAACAGATAGGTTACCTCCCGAGCCTGATTACGAAGAGGACAGTATTGATAATGACCTTGGTTCCTCCATACTTACCATAACCGACGCATACTATTAACTTAACCTGATCAATGAAGCAATGCCAATTATTCACCCTGAACTCATTGAGTGAAACCAACAAGATCCTCCACACCTTGACACCTTCCAAAACGATGACGCGATCATAAACTTTCTTGAATTACGGGATGACATACCAAGTGGGGATCACAAAGCTGGGTATGCTATTGAACTTAACAACACAACTTACTTTGGAGAGAATGCCAAACCTTTCAGTCACAAAAATATTACAATCAAAATAGGATCCTCAAGTGAAAACCACACTGTGACACTTGCGGAAACAAAAAGAGTAAAAACAAAGGACGTATCCAATGGTGAAAACCTCTCTGAGGCACCTGAGGATGGAAGGTTTGACATTCTCCCCTTTAGCACTAATCATGAGAGATCATTTATTCTCATAGAAGAAACAAAGGAAGTCAATCTGGGGGCACCTAAAAAATTCACACATACAATATCTAGCAGAATCACTGACTCCAACATAAGATCTTGATTTTACAGAGTTCTTTCGCAAGAAACAAATCAATTTTGCATGCTCCTATGCAGACATGCTAGGACTTGATCCAGAACTAGTAATGCATCACTTAACAGTAGCAGAAGGAGCCAAACCAGTAAAACAAAATCTTAGAAAGATGCATCCTCATATCGCACTATTAGTAAAAGATGAACTCAAAAAGCTATTAGATGTGGGTTTCATAAGACCCATTGACTAAGCAGAATGGATCTCCAACCTGGTACCAGTGACAAAACCAATTGGGGGCATCCGTGTTTGTACAAATTTTAGATATCTAGACAAAGCATGTCCTAAGGACAACTTCCCTCTTCCAAACATTGATATGATCGTGGACCTCACAACAAGACATGCAATGTTATCACTCATGGATGGATTTTTAGAATACAACCAAATAAAGATTGCTCTAGAGAATCACCACAAAACAACTTTTACATGCCCATGGGGTACATACTGTTTGAATGTAATGCCATTCGGTCTCAAGAATGTTGGTGCCACATATCAACAGAAAATGACTACTATCTTCCACGATATGATGCATACACTAATGGAAGACTATGTGGATGATTTACTAGATAAATCATTAACCAGAGAGGGTGACCTCGTTGTACTAGACAAAATCTTCAACAGACTGGAGCAATATAATGTACGCCTAAATCCAAAGAAGTGTGTCTTTGGGGTAACCTCTGGAAAGCTCCTAGGATACATTGTCTCAAACAAAGGAATTGAGGTTGATCCCGCAAAGGTCAAAGCAGTTATGGAAATGCCACCTCCTAGGAACATCAGTCAATTAAGAACATTACAAGGAAGGCTACAATCAATTCGACGGTTCATTGCACAATTGGCCGAAAAATGTCATCCCTTCACACATTTGCTTCACAAGAATGTTCGTTTCAAATGGGAAGAGAATTGCCAGCAAGCATTTGAGCAGCTAAAGGACTACCTAATGATGCCACCATTATTGATGCCACCATCTCCAGACAGGCCCTTATTGTTATACATATTAGCTTCAACTACGGCCTTAGGCATCTTATTCGCACAACATAATGTAGATGACAAAGAATGTGCAGTATACTACATTTCCAGAACACTGGTAGGGTATGAACTCAATTATACCCGTATTAAACGAGCTTCTCTAGCAATAATTTTGGCAGCCACCAAATTGAGGCACTACATGTTGACACACAAGATACAACTCATTTCCAAGATAGATCCACTCAAGTATCTACATAGTAAAGCAAGACTAACCGACCTTTTGGCAAAGTGGGTTATGCTCCTCAGTGAATTTAACATAGAATATGTGGAACGCAAAGACATCAAAGGATAAGTCATTGCAGACCAGCTAGCTGAAGCACCACACACAGGTGACCATCCTCTCATTTCCAATTTTCTAGATGAGGAGATTTTCACAGTTATGCCAACACCACCATGGAAGCTATATTTCGATGGGTCTTACACTAGACATGGTTTAGGAGCAGGCATTCTTTTTATCACTCCTAAAGGTATTAGCATACTCAAATCATACAGGCTCACATTCCCATGCACGAACAACATAGCAGAGTATGAGGCTTTGATCACAGGACTCCGCATGGCCATCGAGTGGAATTTGAAAGAACTACAAGTATATGGTGACTCCTAGTTAGTCATACGACAAGTCAATGATGACTACCAGACTAAGGATGAGAAGCTCGTGCCTTACAAGAAAATAGTTGATAAATTCAAGGAATTATTCATAGCTATCACTTTTGAGCAGATTCCTCGAGACCAGAATAGAGTTGCAGATGCAATGGCTACAATAGCCTCTCTCCTTGATCTTCGACAAAGCTCCACACACTACAAGTTCTTAGTTGAACAACTTTGGATCTCCACTTATGATATCCCAGAATCCGAGATGGTCTCTCAACTCGTCGGTCTCGATTCCCCATGGTATGGTGAATTTTATGCCTATTTATGTGATCAAATCCTTCCCCCTAACCAATCAAACAACCAATGAAAAACCTTCAAACATCAATCCTCTCGATACACCATCATTGTTGAAACCCTATATCGACAAGGTCTTCATGGTACTCTCCTCAGATGTTTAGAGTAAGGTGAGGTGACCACAACTTTAGAAGAAGTACATGGAGGTATTTGCAGAGTCATTAAAGTGGCCCTTCATTGGCTAAAAAGATCATGTGGGCGAGATACTATTGGCCCTCTATGGAAAAAGACTCATACTACTTTGTCAGAAAGTGCAAGAAGTGCCAATTTCACGGAGATTTGATACATGCCCCATCACAAGAATTGCAACTTATCACAACACCATGGCCCTTTTGTTAGTGGGGACTTGACCTTGTGGGTAAAATCCATCCATCTGCATCAAATGGTCATAAAATTATCATTACCACCACAAAGTACTTCACCAAGTGGATCGAAGCCGTTCCACTCACCCAAGTCACCGACAAGCAGATCACCTCATTCATCCTTAATTACATCATCTACCGGTATGGTGTACCCATGTCCATCATCACAGATAACAGGATCCCTTTCAAAAATCAAGATGTTCGTGAACTCTGTGAGAAGTTTCATATCCAACACAGTTTTTCCACCCCATATTACCCACAAGGCAATGGTCAAGTAGAAGCATCAAATAAGAATATATTGAGGATCCTCAAAAAGACAGTCAATGATGCTGGCCATGATTGGCACATTTGTTTGAATCCGACACCATGGACATATCGAACTAGCATTCAAACCCCTACAGGCGTAACCCCCTACTCACTTGTTTATGGAGCATAAGCCATCTTGCCTATTGAGATTGAATTACCATCGCTATGGGTCTCCTTGCACAATCTAATAAATGATGAAGAATACTGAGTCTCACGTCTTCAAGACTTGGCCGAAACTACTTGATGAAAATTGACAAGCTGCCTACAACCACCTTAAAGCATATCAACAACGCATGAGCAGAAGCTACAATCATAGGGTTAGACCTCACACTTTTGAGGTCAGAGATCTTATTATCAAAGAAAATCCTCGCAATCAACCAAATAGAGAACATTGGGGCAAATTTGAATCCACTTGGCTAGGTCCATATGTCATCACTGTCGTCTTTGGGTCTGGGGCATATCAGTTAGCAACTTCAGAAGGAGAACCCCTGGCAGATCTAATCAACAACATGCATATCAAAAAGTTCCACACATAAGTTGTGCAGAGCATCAAGCTCGTCAAAACTCAGAAAACACCAAAACATTAAAAAAAAAACATGAACAAATCAAGAAAATAATAAAGAAAAAAATCATTCATCCAAATGGTGAAAACCACTCCAGTGGCGCTTTGGGTAAGTACAATGGTGAAAACCTGGTAAACATGCACCATTCGTAAAGGCTACAACTCCATTATCTCCCATACTTGTTGCGGTCACATCCATTGCATCCATTCATCCATCATTTATACTATGGCTTGTTATTGATCATCAATCAGGGTTATTACTTCATGTGTCCCACATCACGCTTTCATACTGACATCTAACTGGGGGCAATGTTCTTAAACCTACTGATGGCAGTGGATTATCCATGCTTGTGATTCGTTGAGTTGCTCATTCAAAATGTCCTGAAATAATACCAAAAACATTCATAAAATCTCAGAAAATACCAAAAACAATTGAAAAATGTCTTGAAGAAAACACAAAAAAAACATTCACAAAAAAAAAACATGACAAAAATATCAAAATCAATCAAAAACATTGCAAAACAAATTGTTCCTTGTACATACACATTGCAACAGACGTAAAAACAACATTTTGAAACTCCTTAAATGATGACCACCTATCAAATCAACCAATAAATCACACATCTGCGCACAACCGTCTTCACAAGGATGCATCCTTCCTTACAAACAAGACATGGTTCCATTTTTCTTTGACAATAAAATTCTGTTTGGCTGATAAACACTTGGTTGAATTTTTTGCCTTTATATCAGGTCACTATGCTACTCCAGGATATCCACAAGTGATTAGAGTAGCCGGGATGGTTCCTGATATCTTTTTCTTTGTTTGCTATCTGCAGATCGTTCTAATGAAGTTTTGGGGCATGTACTAATGGTGTCTACGTGGGAAGTTCACTACGCTATGGGATCCTATGCAAAAATTACATAGTCATGGATCACTATGGCTTACTGACTACAACGTATACCTCAACCATCTGTATATGAACTAGAATAGAGGGGAACTTTCCTTGTCTGCGATGTTTGCTTACAGGTGAAACACTCAACCTTGGTTTTTGATACCTCAGCCAAGATCGATACTACTATGCTCAATGAGGATATTCAACATTATGAATAGACCATGGATTGCCAGTTTCATCTCATCTGTATATATTACATTCTGTTGCATTCCATCCATCCATAAATCCATATCGTTGCATATCATTCATACATAGTCATGAATGAATACTCTATTTTGATCCTTTTCCATAGGAATGAGTCCTAGGTCCTCCATACCTTCTATCTAAAATTGAATTCCCCACCTCACCCTCCCCATCTCGATCATCAACATCAAATACCCTACATCGTGTCCCATCAAACCGATCAAGCCACGTTCATCACCGTCCATCTCTAAAAAGGTGGGTTGCGTAACCTATGTTACCTAGGTCATGCTATAAGCAAAGCAAGTTACTCTGTCTACACAGGTACATCTAATCACACACACCTAGACTACAATAGGCATTTACATCAATTGCCTAGTCTCAATAGGTACACTAAGTCCAACAAACGCCACAAACAACCTAAAATACAAACACTATTGATTGATCAACCAATCAAACACAATCAAAACAAACAATTACATTAAGTGCCTAAGTCTCAACAAGTATTTTGCTTTAGATACCTTGACTTCATCAGGAAATTAGATCAATTGTCTAAGTCTCATCAGGTCAATTTGACTTACTTACTCATACTTTATCCTATCCAAGCGAACAACTAACATCAACTGCCACACTTTGACTAAATCAGGGCAATTCAACCGATTGCACTAGACTGTCCAACCAATTTTGATCATTTGTACAACATCAATCAAAAGCACAGACACTACATTTGCACCGTATCTCCTGCATGACCTAAGGGTACTCATTGGCTTACCCTTCTCCTCCTTCATTCCCAAATCCTCTATTCTATCCATGCCTAATTTTCTTAAAAATTTTGAGAGATCGCCCAAATTTTTGAAATTTTGCCCCATCTCTCGAGGGGGCATACCTAACCACCAACTTGGTGCATGCTGGGGCACGTACTATGCTTACTTGTTTTTCTTTGAAACGATGCGATAAACCACACTGTCTTAAAGAGGGGCAAATGTAGACACATAAATTTATCTATTAATTAAATTAATATTTAATATTTATTTAATGTACTAATTTTCCTCTATTAATTAAATTTCACATTTAATTAATTCATTCAACCCCCATTCTGCTATTTTAATTAAATAAATTATATAAATTTATTTAAATTAAAAATCCCTATCTATATCCCAATTATTAAATAAATCTAATTTATTTAATTTCCCTCATTCCTCTCCTTTAAATAAATTTAACATTTATTTAAAAACACAAATCAAATTCCCCTTTTTAAATAAATCAATATTTATTTAAAATCCCACCCCCCTTGCATTTTCCTACAAATGCAAGTTGCACAAATAAATAGATTTTGTTTCTAAATAAAATCCTATTTTCTCTCACCCACCAAATCCACTTGCATATCTAACCCTTCTTCTAGACTCTTCTAACCCCTTCTAATTAGTCTAACCCCCCTCTCTAATCATTTGCACATCCCTTAAGAAAGGTCACTTCTCAAAACAACTCAAAAGTCTTCAATAACCATTAAAGGCTTTGTGCTTCCAACAAGCTAACCTCGAAAGTCTTCTAAAACCATTAAAGACTCTTACATGACCATAACTGGTTAACTCAAACTCAACCTTTGGTTAGAGACTTTCTCTCTAGCTCAACCATCCTTTAAGTCATGGGTCTCTCCAAGCATTCATTGCTTTGACCATGGTTATCCCTTTTACTCTTGCACAAGAGTTTATCCCTTGTATAATAGATTTATCCAATAACCCAACCCATATGAGGTTACCCTCACGTCTCCTCAGGCATTAAATGCTTCTTCCCTCTCCTCTCAAGCCATCTTATGTTAACACTTGTTATCATGGGATTGGGTTGAAAGCCATCACATGGATCCTAAACCCATCAATCGTGACCCTTCACAAGCTCACTCAATCTTAGCCATTCAATCAACATTTTTCACTATAAAAGAACCTCATTCCTCAAGAAAAAGAAAGGCATGAGAGAGAATTAGAGCATTGTTATTATAATGGAATTTACATAGACATTAGGAGCTTTCTCATAGCAACCCTTTTACACTTGCATAGCATTTTTTTTATCATCTGCAGCCATCTTGAATCTCCATATGGCATCCATGGATAGTGATAAAAGTTGAGAGCTACACTCATTTGGGAGTTGGAGAGGGGAGAAACAAGGAAGAAGCGTCAAAAGGCATCATGGAAGCATCTTAGGGATATTTCTCTTCCTTCTCCTATTTTATCTTGCTTTACTTACATGCTTTTTAATCTTTCTTGATATGTTTGGAATGGTTTTAGTTCTTTGTCTTGGTTTTATGGTTGGAAACTAAAATTTGAACTTTGTTTTTGCCTTGTCCCCATTTCCTCAACATCATGTATATTTCAAGAAAATGAAAGACAACATAAATTATAAAAAAATACTTTATATTTATTATATAAATGTGAATATTTGGGTAACTCAACTATCGTAAGTTGTGTTGCTAACTATTGAATTTACAATAATATGATACAAAATTTTATACAATCTTAAAGAGTTTTCACGTAATAAAGTTATAATACAACTATGATAATCATACATTATAAGAAGAATACAATAATTCTAAAAGTCGGTTTTACAACATTAAAATTTATTGAAGGACACTTCTGTAAGATTCAAAGACTTCTATATGTTAACAAGTATACCAGCTATTTCCAAAGAATGACTTAGATCATAATTGAACTTAACAAGTATACAAGCTCTTTCTAAAGAATGACTCAGATCAAAATTGAACATTGGATTCTTATTTTTTATTTTTTAAGGGATAAATAATTTTGATTTGGAGCTATGAACCATTGAGGTTACAAATGGGAGGCCTCATTCTAAAAAAAAACAGTCAACAAGAACAACACCATGTTATGCCAATATCAACAAATTTGAAGATTGGAACTTCAAGAGAAAAAAAACCTACTCTCGCGTGATGGAGATTTTGAACCTGCCACAGTCTCCCCTGGACGCTCCCCTGCGGTTGATGATCTCCCGGCCGACACGGATGGAGCTGGACGCTCCCCTGTTGTTGTTGATCTCCCGACCGACACATATGGAGCTATTATTCGTGGTACCTCTTGGGTGTGGGTGGCCACTGGGGGGCCCCGCCCAGACTCTGCTCGAATTCCTGACAGGGTCCCCTCTTCATCTTCGCGTAGAGGGGATGGAAGAGGGTTTATCCCTGTCTCCTGTGCCATCTCTATTAATGTGAATAAGGAGTCTGAATAGGAAATAGAGAACAATGTGAAGGTTTCCACAGAGCACAGTGCTATCTCCAGATTCAAGGGTATCTGGCCCAACCTTATGGAGTTGCATAAATGGATTTCCTAGCACTGGGATCCTCTCATTTCTGGTACAATTCACATATACCATGTGGTTAAAGGTTTCTTTGTTTCTAAATTTGAGAATGTTGAGGATAGAAGAAAAATCCTATGTGAAAGCTTTTTCTATGAGAAAGATAATATGCCACTCTTCGCCAAACCTTGGCACTTTGATTTTAACCCCCTTTCAGAGAAGTTCAACAAAATCCCAGTCTGGGTCAGGCTTCCTAACCTTCCTCTCCACTTGTGGGCTGATTCTCTTTTTGAGGAAATCGGTGATGCCATTGGGAGCTTCGTTATGGTGGATAATGACTCCTATGGGCTTTATCATACTACTTTTGCTCATATTCTGGTTGAGCTAGATGTTTCTAAGGGACTGCCAACTGAAATCGCCATTAATTTCTCTTTTGGCAGCTGGGTCCAAACTTTGGATTATGAAGGGATTCCTTTCAGATGTCGTAGATGCTTCAAAACTAGCCATGCGGCTGGGAATTGTGAGCTTGAGAAGAAAAATTATGTGGCCTCATGATCAGGGGCCTTACACAGGTATTATACGGTTAGGAAACCATTGGACTCCTCTAAAGAGTCATTGGCTGGTGGGGTTTCTACTTTAGTTGGCTCGGATTCTTTATTGACGATGAAAGATTCTTCGGTTGCCACTAAGGATGTTTCTAAGATTAAAGATGTTGTGATACAAGATGTTGTTGTTCCCTCTACTGAAAATGGATTGTTGTCTCTTACCCCGACAACTGCTTCACCATGTGTTGACACAATTTTGCCCCATCTGCTGGTTGTGGTCATGTGTCCGCGATGGCTGCTGCTCCATCTTCTAACACTCTTTCTCCCAATCCGATAAGATCGCCGTTGGGCCCTTCAGACTGGTCAATTGCGACTACTAAAGTTGAAGAATGGTGGATTGCTATTAAGGGGAAGCATTCAAAGACGTCCAAGCCTTCTTTTGATATGACTCTTCGTTCCCACAAGGCCAATTGTAAATCTTGAGGGCCCTTGTTGTTGGTTGTTTGGGCTGACTTTCCTTGCCCTGTCTTTGGTTGAGCTGCTTGTTGTCTTTAGAGGTAGTCTCTGCTTTTTTGGGTTGTGGCTCTCCCCTCTTGGTTGAGCGGTCTAGTCCCTTGGTTGTTTTGTAAAGGGTTTCGGGTCCCTTCAAAACCTATTTTCACTTAATCAAAACAAATTTGAAGATTTGATTCTCTCAAACTGAATATGTTATAGCCTATTTTATTTGCTAAAAATCAATTTCTCATAATTAAAAATTAACACATAATCATATCCTATGTAAGAACATAAGGTCAATGTAAAACCAAGTTCCAAAGACACATCCATACTACTACAAGTATAAGTCTTAACTATATTTATCTTTAGAAAAATATAGATAAAATATGCAAAATGTTCATTATTCCACTACAAACACACACACACACACACACACACGCACACACACACACACACACACACACACACACACACACACACACACACACACACACACACACACACACACACACACACACACACACACACACACACACACACACATATATAAGAGACCTAAACAAAAAAAAAATTATATTATTGTATTATAATTAATATTAAATCATTATTATATTATGATATTGTAGTTAATAATTAAATTATTATATTATATTATTATGTTTTAATATTTTTTTGTTGTTATATTTTTTATTTTTTATATTTCCATTACACTCTTTACCAAAAGAAAATGATTTTGGACTTTCAATCTCTCATAATTAATAATACTATTTCTAATCTATTATTATATTACTACTTTATTATATTATATATTTCAAATAAAGTAGAAATTTTGTTGTAAGGTTAAATTTAGGAGTTAATTAATTGCATGAATAATTTAATTGCTGCATGAGATAGTGTACTGATTGTATGGATGAGTGAACTTGTTGTATTGAGGAATATTTGATGAATAGACTAAGAGTAAGTGTTAGGAGATTAATAAAACTGAAAAAAAAAATAATAAAATGATTTTTTAGTTTTTTATACATTTAAATGTCACAAAAATCTGTTTCTTATTATTGACGAATGTTTTTACATCCATATGTAAGTGTAATACACCTTCTACATTATTACAATTAAATCGGCACAATTGATAGTAAAAGAATGAACTATTAATAGTCACCACATTGTTGTATGAGATCACAGCCAAATCAACTAAAAATTTCCGAATTAAATATCTTAAGCAAGCTTGAATGATACCCAACCAGCTTGACACCATAAAAAACCAGTAATATAAATTGTAACATTGCTTAATACATACACATTTGTAACTAAACTCCAATCCATCAATTCAAAAGTAGACTATGCAACGAGCAATAAATGAGCATATTTATATGAGGTGGTATAGAGATCTTGAGAAGTATAATGCATTTATTTAGTAAGCAGTTCATATAAATACAAAGGAAGATTAATTCATTAACTATGGCACTGCTAATGTCAAACACATGACAATATAATCGGTATAGTAGAATTGTTACAAATAGGGTTGCCAGTGTTCGTGGGTATGGATTGTCCAATGCATGTTATTGAAAGTTGGATGCACAAGTACAAAGATGCAGAAAGGAAGTATTGGCATTGTTTTATAAAATGCTATTACCAAGGATGCAACGAGATAGGTTTGCTTCTGCCACAATCCTTTCAATGTGTTCAAAAATGTGTAAAGATTAAAACGAGTAGAGAATCAAAAACAAAATAGGAGAAAAGAAAACACACAACACAAGGTTTAACGCGGTTTACCATTAAGTGGCTATGTCTACCAGAAACGCAGGGAATTATCTTATTAACCAAATATCCAATACACAGTACATCCAGTATGGGTTGCACTCAGCCATTTATATAAACATATCAGATATGAAATGAAGAGTCTGGGGAAGACAAACAATCATGTGACCATTGGGCTTCATATACCTAACAAAATGAAAGCTTTTTGAACAAGGTAAGGACATTCATAAAAACGTTATAGATAGAGGAATTTTTGTTAGCTGATGAAGCGATCTATAATATTGAAGGGAGATTGTTGGAATATGTCTAGTATCTTTTTTTGAGATTCGTGATTCGTGATATATACATCTTTTGAAAAAAACCGGCCAGTTCAACTCCCTACATATATATGATAAAACAAGCACTTCTTGATATTGCATAAGAAATAAATGGACCATGACTAGGAAATACTATGCCTACATTGTCATTTATGCATATTTTTTGTCCAATGGTTCATGGTGTGAGAATAAGATTATAATCTCCTCAATTAGGTAACATGCAAAGACTTGAATGAATTTTTTAAGAGAGAAATTCTTCTTTGCAGTTACATAAACTTGATATTTTAAGAATTGACCTACAAAAGTAGAATGATAGTTCTATTTGTTTGAGAAAAGATGATTTTTCAATGAAGCACCCCTGATCTTGGTTGAGGAAATGCATGGTTTATAAAATAATTAAAATTGAATTATTTTGTGTTACACCACTTCCTTGCCTTTAGACGTTAGGTGTTTAGAATATAAGTACCAGTCTAATGGTACAAAATTGTGAATAAATAAGTTATCTAATGTATATGGTTTGTAAAAAAAATAGTAATGAGTTTAACAGATGAAGAGGATCTGATCTCTACTATTTAATCCAGGTGAAAATAGCTCTAGTGACCACTGCATTTAGCAGGGCATTTAATTAGTAGTAAGGGTATTATCTTGTCAGGCAAGGCCTATAAAGACTGGCTTCTATCCTTAACTACCTACAAATATTTGTTTCTTCCTCATTAATATGGTCAAGAAAATTCACAAAAAGGAAAGAAAATGTTGATGCCAGAGTCAATAATGGTCTCAAAATTTTATGAAGGAGAACACAAACATAAATCAAAAGAAAAAGAATGATACAGAGTTTATCATTTCTACAGAAATCAAATTCAAACATTAATAATTTTAACTGAAAATAACTTGAATTTAATCATACAATTAACTAAACTTGTGATTGAGAAGGAAAAAAATTAAGGACATAGGTACTTACTTGTAAACGCTTCAAGTTCCAATATGTTTTATCCCCAATTCTTCTTTCTCATCTTTATATACAACTTTCTCCTTCCATTTCCAAATTTTATCTTAATTTTAAAATATAATCATGCATTGAAAGGAGTTTAGCTTTCTTATAAAATTCATTGACTGATTGCAGGAGAAACTGTTTTCTCATGTGCGACAGTTTAGCAAGGGCATGAAGTTCATGAACACATCATTTCAACGAGGGTTGTCATAAAGTAGTTTTAACCATTCGATAGGGGTCGAGTCTATAGACTAAAATTCAATGATTTTGAAATAAGTTGATCATCTTTTTGGCTTTCCTGAAATGAATGCCAATATGCGAATGAACAAATTTATTGCCATAGATGCCATTAATCACCATCTTGGAGTCTCCATTGATATAAGATTTTGAATGCCCACTTGAATTCTTAACCTAAGACCCAACAAAATCCTTTCCAGATTAGCAATGTTGTTGGAGTTGAATAAAGAGATTACCAACCATGTGGTTTAAATTTCAATCCCAAATAACTTTGGGTTATTTTTTGAGGTCTTGTTAAATTTTAATTTGAACCAACTACATGCTAGAAGATTCGTGATGGCTTTTTTTCCTTGAATAAAAATCTTGTCAATCTTAAGCCAATGCCTTAAATGGAAAGTTCCCTTTGAATCAATTCCTTCGATCTTTCCAAAAGAGAGATTACTTTGGATGCACACTTTCCTAGTTTCTTGCCAAATTATTTCCTAAGATTTAAACTTGCTTGTTTCCAGCCACAATACCATTCGGAATAATATATAACTATAAATAGTTGTGGGTTACTGACTAAATTTCTTGTTGTATTTACTTTAAAATAAATTTATGTTGATGCATCAAATGAAAAATGGTCTTGTAGAAGGAGTCCATCTTAGATCCTAGTCTAGTCAATCTATTTACACATTTCTTTAAATTGAGAAAGATACATTTAATTTATTTTACCATTAATAAGACATAGGTCGAATATTTTTTGGGATGCCCGACTGAATCGTAACTTGAATAGCTTCAAAATGTACAAAATATACATCCTTATGTTTTCTAATATATTCTATCTCATTAGAAGGAAAGATGGATAACATTTTGGTTTGAAATAATTGTTTTGGGTCATATTCCAAAGTTAATTCAACTATTTTCATTCTAGGGATGACAAAATACTTAAAAGTAGACCTAGAAATAAAATTCTTTAAAGGATTTGGACTTAATACACTTTTTTTATATACAAAAACTACTTTTAACTGAGGGGGTCTATATCTACTTACTTGTCCTTCAATAATATCTTCTGTAGTATTGATATTTGAAACTTCTTCAACCATAAGATCACCTGTTGTTAGTTGTATAGGATGTAGCTCAAATACTCCTAGCATGCTTGCTTCATTGATCCTTTCAACACCATCTTGAGCAACAAATTTTTGGGATTCGGTCATTGTTCAAGATTGAGTTATTGGGTAAATTTGGAACAAATTTATAGGGGTTTCACAAGAGGGAAAGACTCAATCCATTAAGGAGAGTAACAAATACCACAACACCAACAAAATAATTGATAAAAGATTGCTTAGATCTCAACCAAAAAAAGGGAGTTCACCCTATAGTGTTAAAACACTTCGCTTTTCTAGATGTAACTCAATCACCTTACTTTTTGACCAAAAATCATAGGACTAGAGGCTCTGATGCCATTAAGAATAATTGACAAGATAAGATCATGACTCTGATACCATTAAGACTAATTAGAAAGACAATATCATGGCTAAGATGTTGGCATTGAAGTTGTCATTGATGTCAATAGTTGAGATGATGCAATGGACAAAGATGTAGAGTGGATGAAGATACAGAGATGATAAGTGCCACAAAGAGCAAGTGTCGCTAGACAGAATGATAGCCTCACTCCCACTGGTCAGAGATGTAGAGACATGCAAATATCAGGTTGGCAAAGTATAGAGATGCAACATGATGTGTGCCCCCGAGGAAGATGAAGATGCAACAATACCATATAATGATCTTGAGGGAAAAGATCAAGGTGTCGTAGAGCAGGTAACTCACAAAGGGAAGGTGAGTAGATGGAGCTTGTGTTTGAGCAAGTTGAATGAGCATGAAAATTGCATTTATTCAACATAAAGAAGATATAGAAAGCAAGCATGGAGGATGTCATTTGGTCTTGCTTTTGGACAAAGAAGATGCAAGTCATAAAGTTCTACAGACATTGGGCAAGTTGATCTGACTTAGAAAAAGTATAGTTGCAATTGTACATATAACACACCATGTTAGTCGCACTTTGTTGCAATCGTTGTTCATAACATGCCGGTTATCGCTATGTAGTAGAGTTCATGGATTGTAGCGGTGATCACATGTGAAATTCACGTGCTTCAATTTTGGAATCAGATTCTACTTCGACCTCATGATGTGTTGGATTCTTCAAATTTGATCCCTGCAAGTTACAAGTTGATAAATGTTAAAAATCCATTGTTTGGTAGTTTTTCAGCATGACTGTTTTTCTGTCTCAGTGACATCATCTATTTCGGTGTGACTTGGTCTATCATTGTGACTCATTTCGGGCTATACAGTCAATTATATTCTATATCGATAGGGTTCCCTTTTTGGTGAGACGGAGTGGATGTCTGGCTGACGTATCTTGATTTCAATGTAAGTCTGCCTTTCGACAAGACCCTTTCTCCCTTTGGCTACCCCTTTGGATTATACCGAAATCCTTTGTTTCGATGTGACTTTCTTCAAGTCTTGGCGATGGAGGTTTCATTTCGGCAAGAGTTGGTCTATCAGGAAGTCAATAACACGATGGTTATGCTCCCCTGCCATCCCTCAACAATATGGACTAGCAATACAATTCCCTGCAGGGTAAGGGTAAACTACGTCGGGGATGTCAATAACGATGATTATACAACCCCCGTTGTCCTGCAGTATAAAGGATGGAAGTAAAATAACACTGTGAGGTAACGCTGAATTGTGATGGATGAAGTCAATAAAACAACAGGTTATGTGTACCCGCTATCCTGCGACCAAGGAGCTTAGTAGAAGAGTGTCTTGTGGGATAACAAGAAGATAGAAGCATGAGGCTATCCCGCCATCCCGCAATGTGTTATACAAGAGTAAGATAACCTTGTGGGATAACCAAAAAGAAAGAATTTTGACACATCCCGCTATCCTGTGACCAAGAAACTTAGAAGAAAATAGTCTCGTGGGGCAAGAAATTGAAAGAAGGGTGAAGCACCCCACCATCCTACAACCAAGAAGACAAATAAAGAATGATCTTGTGGGTCAAGTGAAGAGAAAGAAGGTGTGTTATCTCGCTAGCCCGCAGGAAGAAAGTTTTGGTTGTTTCGCGACATGTATAACACGTGTGTTATATGACCTGTGGAACACATCAACGCAGCCCACAAATCCAATATGGATTTATCTCACACGTGGACTTTTTATGAACAAAGGGAGTTGTTGATGGATCCCACCATCTGCCAAGTGGATTAGTGACATGATAAAGATTAGGTGGACAAATATTTGAAAATATCTTTGTAACAAAAAATGGATGCGTATCGAAGGAGATCTTTCAGTTTGAGCAGAAAACTAGAAGAGGAGTAAATGTTGGGTAGATTTCTAGCATATATATATATATATATATATATATATATATATATATATATATATTCGGAATGGGGATTGCATGCAATGTCAAACCAGATTGTAGAGGTAGCTGAAAGAAGTAAGAAGACATTTAATTTAGATAGTTGCTAGACAAAATGAATAGACAAGGCAAATCATTTAGCAGCTCGAGAAACTTAGAAAGAAGATATCACCGTCATGAAAAAGATTTGAAATACCTCCAGTTGACAAGACATCACAGTTGTAGTTAGATGAAGAATACTAAAGATAGTAATCTGAATCCAAAGATCATTCTGAAGATGGAAGATGGTGCAATGAATGATGACATCTAATCAACTTGCAAGAGAGATTTGTTAGGATTTTGAAAATATTTTTTGTGAATATCAGTTTGGAGGGAAAATCTTAGTTGTACGTAGATTACCACTAAGTGAAGTTAGTGGATAGTTGAGAAGTGTAAGGAAGAAAAAAAAAGAGTAGTCTATGTGTAGGAAAAAGTAGCAGCTCTACAAAAAAATAGAGGCCGAAGAGAAGCAATTTCTGTAGGTGCACATTACATGAAGTCAGTGCAGTCAATAACATCACATAAAATTTGTGTTCAAAAAAACCTGAAAGTAAAGAGGAGATCAGAGGCAACAGGAAGCAGAAGCAGAGAGCAGGAAAATCAAAGAAAAGAGAGAGGTGTGATGCAAAGAGTGTGTGATTGGCGTGCATGAGAAGAAGCTCTATAAAAGCAGAGGCAACAAAACAAAGAGAGTGTAGAGAAGTAGCTCCCATAAGTGTCAATAACACGATGACAGTGTAGGCCTAACATTGTAGAAAAACTGCATGCAAGAAAATCATAAGATGAATAAAAGATAACAGGGAGCCAAAAGAAAGAGCATAGAGAAGATAGAGAAGAGCACAAAGGTGAAGAGCAAATATTAAAGACTAAAGGGTGCAAAGTCAAGTAAGACAACACAAAAGGTTAGTAATTTAGAGTGGGGCAGAGAAAGTGACCAAAGCAGAGCAGAGATTAGAGAGCAGCAGAGACCAAAGACTAGAGAGCAGAGAGCAGAGAGCAGAAAAGAATCAGATCAATCTAAAGAGCAGAATATCTATGAGTTACAAAACGTCATTTGTAACAAGGTGCTTAATTTGTTGTTAAATACATGTTCATAGTAATTCTCTGAGTGGGTGCTCGGAGCAGGGGTAGGTGCTCCTTGTGTTTGACGCCCATAGAGCTAGGGGTTGGTGCCCTTTAGGTTGGTTCCCATAAACTTCAGGGGTTGGTGCTCCTTGGGTTGGTGCCCTAAAACATTGTAATTAGTTTTATTTGTGAGGCTGGATTGGAGCAGTAGACTCCAGCAACATTTCTCACCGATGTTTTTCCCCACTATGAATTTCCTCGTATCTCTAGTGTTAAGTGTTTCCCTTGTGCGTGTGTGCAAATGTGTTGAACATCTCTGTCCAAACGTTTCTTGATGATTGTTGTTAGAGCTTTGATTATTTAGAATAGTTGCATGACTTATGTGATTAATGATTTAATCATTCAGATAGTTCAAGTTTTTTTATTACCATTGATTCACCCCCCTCTCAATGGTCCATTGTGTTTCTTCATAAGATACCATTAGTTTTATACAAGATCAAGCAACAAAAAGCTTTAGGATCTATTCATGAATGAAAAAAACAACAGAGGCTAACAATTGAATGGTTACGACTTCTTGATATTATTATAGAAGAATAAACATTTGCAGAAGTACTTATTACAATATCAAAATGACAAACCTATGCAACTTAATTTCTAGTATTCCTAACTCGCATGGAAGCATAAGGATAGAGCATACTATTAACTCGCATACTACTGTAGACTAATACTCAAGACAAGAATTACTATACTGAATTCTTGATGATGCCCACAATGTTTTCGAGGCATCTTATTTATAGGAATAGAATGGCTTGCTAAAAAGGTAAAAGGGAATAAAATTAATTTTGTCAGTTAAAGTGATATCCAGTTAAAGAAGGTTTATCGCACACACTTAAAATAAATTGGCCAATGTTAATTTTATATGGTGTATACATAGATAATATTTTAGTTTTTATGAAAGACTTGGAAGATCATAAATCTCATATTGAGACATTTTATAGGTTAGCATTAAATTCTAGGATTGTTTTGTCCCTTTCAAAAATTCATTGATCTGTATAATCTTGTCAATTCCTAGGAGTGATTCTAAATGGTGGAAACGTTGAGGTTCATGATAAACTTTACCTAATAAACTTTGAGGTTTAAGTGTGCACGATAAACCTCCTTTAACAGGATACCAATTTACCCAATAAAGTTGGTTTTATTCCCTTTTAACTTTTTAGTAAGTCATTCTAGTCCTATAAATAAGATTTCTCAAAAGCATTGTGGGCATCATCAAGCATTCACTATAGTCATTCTAGTATCGAGTCTTAGTCTAGAGTAGTCTGCAATTCAATAGTATGCTCTATCCTTGCACTTCCATGCGAGTTGGGAATACTATAAATTAACTTGCATAGGTTTTTCATTTGTATATTGTAATAAGTGCTTCTGTAAGCATTCAACTGTCAGCCTCTACCATTGTTTTTGTTCATGTATAGACCCTAAAGCTTTATGCTGCTTGATCTCGTAAAGAACTAATGGTATCAAAGCCATGATCCTATCTTGCTGATTAGTCCTAATGGATCAAACTACATTAATGGCCCATGAGGCTCCAAGGAGAAAAAAAGATGGTTAGAGAAGGAGACAACACCATTAGTTAGATAAGGTGATGTGTTAGTTGGGGGCATGTAGTAGTTTTATTTTCATATCTCCATGGTTTAAAAAAAAAGTGAAACTATATTTGATGATCAACTTAATATAGGCTTGCAAGCTTGAATGCACAATACTTAAACTCTCTAATGCTCAAAATGATGTAACTGAGTATCATGAATAAATCCAATCAAAGGAACAACTAGCTATTGTTGACTTTTTCACATCTTTTTTATGTGTAAAGGTGATGGAAGAAATTCAATTCTATAAAATTATGCAAGTCATAATTATATTCCATCTAGTAATGAAGGTTGACTACTTATATACTATCAAGAATATATGAATTTAATGCAATTTCTTGGATCGCCAATTTTTCTTCTTTCACATTGGCTTGTCAAAAGTGGTTGGTAATGGGTTTAGTTTTTGGCTATGATGGAGATAATTAAGACATACAAGATAAATTGAAATATACAACTTTATTTTTGTCTCTAGATGAGTGATGCCCATTAATAATATTTCTTGAGTGTCCATGCATGTTTATACTATAGACAATCATATCCACTAGCCTCATATACTTGTAATTCATATAATAAAATAAATTAATTTTATACACCTTATGAAAATAATCAAAATTATTTTGATGAATATTGGAGGTCTAGATGATTTGGTGATTGCAAAGGAGTTGGTTTTTATTAGCATGAATGGGGAATTTATCATGGAGGGTCACATAAATGGGCTTATTAATAATTTATAGACATCATGTTCATCATAGATGGTTGAAATGCATTGCATGACCCATGAAATTCATTTTTCTTTTAAATTTATAATCCAATTTTTCTAATGTTTTCAAAGTTGAAGATCTTGTGCATGAGGTGCATACTAATACATATCCATTATCAATTATTACATATTCCTCCAATAGGAGTGGCTCAATATACACATGATCAATGAGACAATATGTATCAATATATAAATGATTATATTTACAAGAGAGAGAAAATGAGAAGAATCCAGTGTTGAGTAAGGAGGTAGAATCCATTAAGCCAGTCACGAACCAAGTCCTCCAATCCCCAACGGTGGTTGGCAATGCCACCTGACCATGTGGTACCCTCAGTTCCACCCCACTGTGCTCATGGAGATAGTCACACGGCCCAAACAATCATATAAGTATATAAGGAAAGAGCAATGGGCCTACATAAGAGCCAAACATGGAGTAAATGGTCAACATAACATAACAACCAACAAGAGTCATAAAACTGCATCAAGATGACAACACCAACAATATGTCACTCACATCAGAGAGAAATAACCAAGTAAGAGAAGGTGCCCAAGCAACAATAAGTAAAATATTGATAGAATGAGGAAGCATCCTCAATCGGCAACAATAAGGGCAAGGAGGCACCCACAAGAGCAACACCAAATTGCCATGCGGTATGTATCACAATGAGAACCAAAAGATCAATCAATAGTAAAAACATAGGGTGCTACTCAAATATTAAGACCTAGATACTAGAGTGCTAGTGTAGGGAGTGGCATCATGTGTTCTCATGATGACGCACCACACGAAACTAAGTATTCTCTCATATAGACAAGAATGGCGATCATGCAAGATCTGACGCTAGATGTGTGCATAGAACTCCAGGTAAGATCCAATGCCTACATGTTCAGGAATGCTTTCCCGATACAGACTTGGTCTTGTACTAGCACTCAAGGCTTTTTTGGAGAACCAGCTATCTTAATTAATGTTTAATCCCACCCCAAGTTATTATTATGTTATTACTCGGTTAAGTAACTCCCCACACCGTGATTGCCAAGGAGCCACTTTGGGTTGGGGACACATTGGGAGCCACCCCCTAAACCCACTTTATTACATAGTACTAGGCTCATCCCATTCAATTTAATGAGGTATCAAAATAAAATAATACAATGATTCACTTTCCATATTCTCAATTACATCAAGTATCTCTTTGACACAATGCCATATCAACCTTATACAAGGCATACTCAATTGGTCATACTACCAAGATAATGGATCCACTTGATCTCATAATGGAATTCAATCACACAATATTATACAATTTATCTATTCCAAGATTACCATAAGTACTCAAGCATTCATAATACTTGCTCATATCAAGAGCTATCAACTTAATACACCCAGGTAGGCATGGGTCAAGCAACATTATCAAGCCTATCAACTCCAATGTAATTCAACATACCAACATCAAATAAAACATCTCAAGAATAGATACACATACTCATAATCATAATAAAGTCTCATGAGCTCATATACACAGTACAAACCATTTCATTACTCAAGGAGAAACCTCTAGGTCTCTAAGTCAAAAATTCAATCCCAAAAAGGTCTAATTCCAAAAATAAAATTGTAATTCCTTTATGGAATCACATGGAGGCATTCCAAGACATCATAAATTGTCACATCACAAGTCAATTGGGCTCATACACCAAGGCAAGTAGATGGGACAACTCAACGAATGCATGAAAAGAGCCAAAAAACCAAAAGATAGATTAGAGCAACCAATTGCGAAGTTTTGAGTGCAAATGCAAAATTCAATTAGAAATTGTGAAATTCTATTGGCAAATGTGAAATTCAATCAACAATTGCAAAATTCAAATGTCAAGTTTCAAAATTCTAAAATCAGATGTGGGATTATGCTTTGGGAAACTACCTAGGGCATCAATTTTGGCTAGAAATTAAATTATGGGAGACCAAATTAGGGACTAACCCATTTGATAACTACCTTGAGACATCCCAAAAATACAAACACATCAACTAAACAAGATCCATAAAGGAAATTTGACAATATTTTCCCAATAACACCCCCAAATTACATCAATTTCGCAATGCACAAGCAAATCCAATAATCAAACACACATAGCATCAAAAAATGATCACATCATGATCAAAACACATTACCTAATGTATCATTCTCATCCATACAAGATTTAAATTGAAGAGAAAAGAGAAATGGAGGAAGGGCATACCACAAAATGGGGAAATCACTCAAATTCGAGCTGCCCTTTCCACACTCCAATGCTCACAAGATTCGAGCAACAACAAAGAACCCGCAATCCAATTCAATCAACTCCACACCTAGAAAATCTTCCTTCCAAAAAAAGATCATTTTATCTCAACAATCACCATTTGCCAACAAGAGGGTTTTTGAGAGCCAAACAAGAGAAATACACCAAGTGCTGATAAAATGAGCTTAATTACACAGTATAAACTCACTTCTAAGAGTGACAATAAGATAATATTAAAAACCAATTTAAAATCCAATAATCCAATAAACTCCCTAAAGTCTCCCTTAAAATAATTATTTAAATATCATTAAATCAAGCACATATAAGACATATTCTTTATTTAAATATTGAATTATCATTACATATGCATATTAAATAACAACAATACACATATGAACGACTATGTACATATAGTCGTTACAAGTTGAATCAACATGACAAATGGGTATCCAAAAACTACCAACTACAGTAGTCGAGGTTCAAACATAAAATAATACTAAATAAATGGAAATACCCTAATCAAGGGGCAATAGGTTTAGGTAATTTGGCCAGTGTGTTATCTCCTTGTTGGGTGAAAATTTTGTAAAATTGGGGAGGCTTACATAATCTAGGTTTCACCATAGTATGCAAGACAATATCTCTCAAAAGGCAAGATACAACCTCTCCTGCTTATAAGGGAAGGGTCCCCCTTTCTACTGCAAACCAAATTTAATATTATTCTACTTGCTAACTTTACAGTAATCCAAGATGATACAATTACTTTGCTCTCTCTTTTCAGAGTAAGTATTTTCCCAATTCTCTATCTAGATTGGATTTCCTTTCTTAAGACTGAAAACAATTATCACTTGCAGTAATTCAAAAATCTATACTAATTAGAAGCAAAGTGTCCATAAGAGTACAAAGCCTCTCGTTGCTTCCTTTTCTAAAAACAACTTAAAAATAACTTGTGGGATGGGAAAGTAATAATAAAGCACAAAGTCTTCTTTTATCACTATCCTATCAACCTTTTACAGATGACTCTTTTAAACAATACTTTCCAACTGTTGGAACCATAATTTTAGCAAAATTAGGTCTTCCTTAAGATTTTCAAGTAGCTATTTTCCTGAACCTTACCATCATCATGATTCTTATATTCCATCAACCTAGGAGAAAATTCTCTACATTAGTGACACTCAACTTTGTGAATATATGATACTGGTTTGAGAAGAATGGTTTATTCATATATCAGATATGGTTCTTATTGTTACAAGTTCATTGATGGAAGACATGAATAGCAAAGATGATACTGCAATATTTTCTATATGTGGGATAAATGGGTTCCCACAAGGGTAGAGCTCAACATATAACCTTTGAAGGGAGCATTAAGGTATTCTTTGCAGAATAATTCATATATTTCAGCGAATCATAAGATGTATTTTACTGATAAACACACCATTTAGGAATAGCAAGTATCACTGGTAAAGAAAAAATCAACTACTTTGAAAATCTGAGTTATACCAATAAACCCTTTATCAGTGTAACACTCTTCAAATTTCACTAAACGAACAAATGTCGTTATAACATAGTATTTCTGCCAAATATAAAGAAGTCTTGCTGAAAGCACATACTACAATGAAAGGAAGATGTCGGAATAAAGAACCTTGGCTACACCAAAGTGAATTATGATATGACCGAGGGGTCCCACATGAAAGAAAATATATTGGAAATATTCACTATACGAAAAATATAAATTTTCGTTAAATCCATAACGGTTGATTAAGCTGAAAAACACCTTGCCGAAGTGAGACGTTAGACCGAAAACTCAGTGGGTCCCACAATAAAGCAAGAATGACTTATCGCTAAAGCCTATCATTAATATTGTTTGATGCTCTGCAAAACGAACAAGGTTAGACTAAAAGCCTATGGTCATATAACACACAAAAAAAATCGTTAGTGTTATTCAATCAAAGACTAATCTAAACAGGCATATCAAAAGAGATACCAAAAGCATGAGAAAATATTTAACTAGGAAAGTAAATATAATGAGACATCTCCAAATGCCTCCTAACATACTCTTAGCTCCTTCTCCTTTGTTCCTCTCCTCTCCAAGTTCCAAACTAGTGTAGCTCTCAACAACTTTTTGCACTATGGATGCTTATGGAGGTTTGAGATTGAAGTATTTACTCTAAATGTGAATAAAAAGCTAATGCTAGATGCTATGATGCTAAAATGATTTATTTTAAACCAAAACGACAAGATATTAGTGATTTATGTTAAATGCTCTCTAAAATTCTTTATAACTTAGATGCATACAAGTTTTCAGGATCTGGATTATGAAGAAATGGGCTCTATTTATAGGAAAAATGGAGCAATGGATGGTTGAGATTGAGTAATCTCAACAAGGGTCATGATTGAATGATATTCAATCCATGTGATGGCTTTCAATCCAATCCCAGGATGACAAGTGTCAATGTGAGATAGGTTGAGAGGAGAGGGAATAAGCATTAAATACTTGACATGACCTGAGAGTTAACTTGGGAGTTAAGGTCAAGGTTGGGTTGAGTGAATAAATTCTTTATTCAAAGAATAAAGCTTTTATCTAATAGATAAACTCTTGTACAAAGGCAAAAGGGATAACCATGGTCAAAGCAATAAATGCTTGAGGAGACACATGAGTGCAAGTTGAATAAACCATAAATGGTTATGTAAGAGCCATTAATGGTCATGTAAGAGCCATTAGTGGTTTTGGAAGACTTTAGAGGTTAAATTGTTGAACACACAAAGCATTAAATTCTTTTCAAAGACTTTGAAGTCCTTGAGAAGTGACTCCAAGTTGCTTAGGAATGTGACAATAATTAGGGGATGGATTAGGTTAATTAGGAAGGGTTTAGAAGAATCTAGAAGGGGGTTTAGGAATGCAAGTGGATTTGGTGGGTGAGAGAATATAGGATTTTTATTTAAAATAAATTTATTTATTTCAATAAATATGTGCAAGTTGCATTTGTAGGAAAATGCAAGTGGGGGGGATAAATGATTTAAATAAATGTTTTATTTAATTTATTTAAAAGAGGAAAAGGGAATTAAATGAAATAAATATGATTTATTCATTTAATTGATTGTGAATTTGGTTTAATGAATTAATTAAAATAAATTGAATAATTTATTTAATTCATAGGAGGATATTTTTAAGATGAATTAATTAAATATTAATTTAATTAACTGATGGCTTAGTGGACTTTTAATCAAATAAATAGCAAATATTCATTTAATTAAAATGGACAGATTTATGTGACTACATTTGCCCCTCTTTGAGACGGTGCGGTTTATCGCATCGTTTCAAAGAAAGAAAAATAGGTGTGAAGAAATGCCCATAAAATGTTAATTTAATGGGTGGTATGCCCCTTCGAGAGATGGGCTGAGAAATTTCGAAAAGTCGGGCGATCTCTCGAAAAAGAATGAAAATTGGCAAGGTGATAGAGGAGAAGAAGTTAGCAATGCTGGTGAAAAAAAGAAGAAAATAGAGTGAATACATGCCAAGCTAGTGAGTACCCGTAGGTTATGCAGGAAATACGATGAAAATGTGGTGTTGTGCTTTTGATTGATGCTATATGATTGTTCAAAATGGTTGGACAATCTGGTGCAATTGGTTAAACTGCCCCAGTCGAGTCAAAGCATGATAGTTGATGTCAGTTGTTTGCTTGGACAGGATAAAGTCTGAGTAAGTGAATCAAAGTGACCTGTTGTGACTTAGACAATTGATGTAATTGCCTGATGAAGTCAAGGTATTTGAAGCAAAATACTCATTGAGACTTAGACAATTGATGTAATTGTCTGTTGGATTGTGTTTGATTGGTTGATCAATTGATAGTGTGTGTGTGTGTGTGTGATGGATGGTTGTGGTTAATCATAGCAGCCCCGTTGAGACTAGGTCATTATGATAAATGCCTGATGTAGTTTAGGATTACCATGATCGATTACCTATTAAGACCCAAAGATACTTGATTAAAGTATCTATTGATAGTCTAGGTGTGTGTGAGTCGATGTGCCTATGTAGACAAAGTAATTGGCTTGATTGGGTTGATGGGAGATGATGTAGGGTATGTGATGTTGATTACCAAGATGGGGAGGGTGAGGGGGGGGTTCGATGTTAGATAGAAGAAATGGAGGACCTATGACGCATTCCTATGGAAGAAGAGGAAAATAGAGTATCCTTTGTCATTACTATGTATGAATGATATGCATCTATTATGAATGTATGGATGGATGGAATGCAACAGAATGCAATATATACATATGAGATGGAATGACGATCCATAGTGTTTTATTTTTCATCATTGAGCTTTAAAATGTTGTAAGAAAATACAAGCAACTTGACATAATGATTCAAGATGACCTGAGTATTCCTTGCATGGATTTTGATATAGCAAGTTAATACAAACAACTTGATATAATGGATCAAGTTGACCTGATTATTGCTTACAGAACAGACAAGGATCATCTCCTTTTATGCATGACTTGGATCGTCCTCCTTGATCTTGGGCTGATCATATCCTGAGACAAGTTCATACCATAATAAGAGACAAAAACCTTTATCCAAATTGGATGAGGTAGGAGGAACCAAAGAAAGAGCATTGGACCGGTAAGTAAACAACATGCATAAAGAATAAAGAATATGGATCCTTGGTAATGGTTCATGCTTATATGGTCGAGGTATACGTTGTAGTCAGCAAGTCGTAGTGATCTATGACTGTATTTGCCTATGATCACGTAGCTTAGTGAACTTCCCACATAGACACCATTAGTGCATGCCCCAGAACTTCATCAAAATAATGCGCCGAAGATACACAAACAATGCTGTAGGAACCTGATATGAATAAATAACCCACAAATCAACCAAGTATTTGATAGCTTTAAACAGAATTTTCTTGTCAAAGAAAATGTCATTTTGTCTTTGTTTTGGTAAGGAAGGATGCATCCTTGTTGAAGACAGTTTGAGTTTTGATGTTGATTGTTTGGTCGATTGGAGAAGTGATCATTGTGCGAGTATTTTGTCAATGCTTGTTTGGTACCTACTCAAATGAGTATATACAATGTGTTGCCATGTTTTTGGTATTTTTGATGTTTTCTGATGTTTTTGGATTTTGTGATTTGTTTTTGAATGTTTTTGGATTTGGTGAGATATTTTTGAATGTTTTTGGTATTTTTGTGAGATAGTTTTTGAATGTTTTTGGATTTTGATGATTGTTTTGAATGTTTTTGGTATTTTGTGAGATAGTTTTGAATGAAGAACTCAGTGAATCACAAAACAATGTAGTATCCACTTCCATCAAACTAGATTAAGGGTTTTGCCCCCAATTTAGACATGACTATGAAAAACGGGATGTCGGACGCATGAAGTACTATCCTTGATTGTAGATCAATAACAAGCCATGACTTGGACAGATGGATGAATGGATGTAATGAATGTGATCGCAACAAGTTTGAAAGACAATGGAGCCATAGCCTTTACGAGTGGCACCTGTTTGCCAGGTTGTCACCATCGTACTTACCCAAGGTGCCACCGAAGTGGTTGTTCACCGTTTGGATGCATGACATTTCTTTACTTATTTTGATGTTTTTGTATTTTCTTCAGGTCATTTATCTGAATGTTTTTGGAGTTTTTTCCAGTATGTATGGGATCCTGATGCTCTATGCAGCTTATGTATAAAATCATTTGAGGTGCATGTTATTGATCGGATCTTCTAGCGGTTCTCCTTCTGAAGTAGCCAACCGATATGCCTTGGACCCAAATACAACAATGATAACATATGGACCCAGCCAGTTCGATTCAAACTTTCCCTGATGTTCTTTGTTTGGTTGGTTACAAGGATTCTCTCGAAGAACAAGATCACCTACCTCAAATGTACGAGGTCTAACTCGATGATTATAGCTTCTGCTCATGCGCTGCTGATAGGCTTTGAAGTGATTGTATGCAGCTTGTCGTTTCTCATCAAGTAGCTCTAAGTCTTGGAGACGGGATACTCTGTATGCTTCATCATCAATGAGATTGTGCAAGGAAACCCATAGTGATGGTATCTCAACCTCAATAGGTAAGATAGCTTATGCACCATAGACCAATGAGTAGGGAGTTGCACCTGTAGGGGTTCGAATACTAGTTCGATATGCCCATAGTGTTGGATTCAATTGAACATACCAATCATGATCGACATCATTGATTGTCTTCTTAAGGATTCTCAATATGTTCTTGTTTGATGCTTTAGCCTGACCATTGCCTTGTGGGTAATAGGGAGTGGAAAAGCAGTGTTGGATGTGAAGTTTCTCACAGAGTTCACAGACATCCTAATTTTTGAAAGGAAGACCGTTATCTGGATGATGGACATGGGTACACCATATCGACAGATGATATAATTAAGGATGAATGAGGCGATCTTCTTGCCGATGACTTGGGTAAGTGGAACAACTTCGATCCACTTTGTGAAGTATTCAGTGGCGGTAATAATGAATTTGTGGCCGTTGGATGAAGATGGATGGATTTTACCCACAAGGTCAAGACCCCATTGACAAAAAGGCCATGGTGTTGTGATGGGTTGCAATTTTTGTGATGGTGCATGTATCAAGTCGCCATGAACTTGACATTTCTTGCACTTTCTGACAAAGTAGTAGGAGTCTTTTTCCATAGATGGCCAATAGTATCCAGTGCGCAGGAGTTTCTTGGATAGTGACGGACCGCTTGCATGAGTTCCACAAATTTCTTCATGTACCTCTTCCAAGGCCTTTTTTATCTCATCCTATTCTAGGCATCGAAGGAGAGTACCATCAAGACTGTGTCGGTATAAGGTTTCAACAATAATGGTATACCGAGTGGTTTGGAGAATGAAGGTTTTACGTTGGTTATTCGATTGGTTAGGAGGAAGTGTGTGATTATGGAGATAGGTGTAGAACTCACCATACCATGGGGATTCAGAACCGATAAGGCGACATATCATCTCGGATTCGGGGATATCATAAGCGGGGATCCAAAGCTGTTCTACCAAGAACTCATAGCATGTTGAATTATGTGGAAGATCTAGGAGAGATGCAATGGTAGCCATAGCGTCAGCAGCTCGATTCTGATCTCTTGGTATCTACTCAAAGGTGATAGTAGTGAATGATGCCTTTAATTTGTCCACCATTTGTTTGTACGGCATGAGTTTGTCATCTTTAGTCTAATATTCATTAGTTGCTTGTCGAATGACCAGTTGGGAGTCACCATATACTTGTAGTTCTTGTAACTTCCATTGTATGGCTAGCCTGAGTCCTGTGATCAAGGCCTCATACTCTGCTATGTTGTTTGTACATGGAAATGTGAGCCTGTAAGACTTCAGGATGTTGTCACCTTGAGGTGTGATAAACAGAATTCATGCCCCCGCACCATGCCTAGTGTATGAACCATCAAAGTATAGTTCCCATGGTTGTGCTGTTGTGATCATGAATATCTCTTCATCTGGAAAATTGGAAATGAGAGGATGATCACCTATGAGTGGTGCGTCAGCCAACTGATCTGCAATAACTTGTCCTTTGATAGCTTTACAGTCCACATACTCGATGTCAAATTCACTTAGAATCATCACCCATTTGGCCAAGGGGCCTATCAATCCTGCTTTATTGAGTAAGTATTTGAGTGGATCGATCTTTGCGATGAGTTGTACTTTATGTGTCAATAGATAGTGCCTCAGTTTAGTGGCTGCCAAGATTACTACTAGGCAAGCTCACTCAATAGGTGTATAATTAAGTTCATAGCCAACCAATGTGCGAGAGATGTAGTAAACATCACACTCTTTCCCTTCTGCATTGTGTTGTGCCAATAGTACACCCAATGTTGTACTTGTTGCTAATATATAGAGTAACAGAGGTCTGCTCGAATATGGTGGGATCAGCAATGGTGTATTCATGAGATGGTCTTTAAGTATCTGGAATGCTTGCTGGCATCTGGCATCCCACTAAAAATGGATGTTCTTGTGTAATAGGTGTGTAAATGGGTGACACTTATTTGCCAGTTGTGCAATGAATCTTCAGATAGATTGAAGTCATCCTTGTAATGTCCTTAGCTGACTAATGTTCTTTGGAGGTGGCATGTCTATGATTGTTTTGACCTTTGTTGGATCGACCTCAATACCTTTGCTTGAGACGATGTATTCTAGAAGCTTCCCTGAGGTTACTCCAAAGATACATTTCTTTGGGTTAAGTCAAACATGATATTGTTCCAATCTATCAAAGATTTTATCTAATATTTCCAGATGACCTTCTCTTGTGAGTGATTTTGCCAGTAAGTCATCAACATAATCTTCCATTATAGTATGCATCATATCATGAAGATGGTGGTCATTGCTCGTTGATAGGTCACTCCTGCATTCTTGAGACCGAAAGGCATTACACTCCAACAGTATGTGCCCCATGGGCATGTGAAGGTTGTCTTATGTTGATCTTTTGGGGCGATCTTTATCGGATTGTATCCGGAAAAACCATCCATGAGTGAAAGCATGGCATGTCCTACTGCTAGATCCACTATGATGTCAATGTTAGGTAGGGGAAAGTCATCTTTAGGACATGCTTTGTTCAGATCTCTGATGTCAGTATAGATACGGATGCCCCCATTTGGTTTGCCAACAGGCACAATATTGGATATCCAATCTGCCTAATCAATTGGTCTAATAAAACCAACATCTAGGAGTTTCTTGAGTTCTGCTTTGACTAGTACTGCAATATGAGGATGCATCTTGCGAAGCTTCTGCTTGATAGGTTTGGCTCCTTTTGCTACAGTGAGGTGATGCATGACTAAATCAGGATCAATCCCAGGCATGTCTGCATAGGACCATGCGAAGTTGATCTGACGCTTCTGGAAGAACTCTACAAACTTAGGTTGTTCCTCTAGAGTTAGAAGAGACGTCAGATGTATGTGGTGAGGAGTTTCAGGAGTCCCCACATTGTATTCTTTTATTTCCTCAATGAGAATCATTGATCGTTCCTGTTGTGTACTAGCGGGGAGAATGTCAAACCTTTCATCCTCCGACGCCTCAGAGAGGTTTTCACCATTGGATACACTCTTTCTTTTTTCTTTTGTTGCATCAAACAGTACCACAGTGTGGTTTTCACTAGAAGATCCATGTTTTATTGTTATATTTTTGCAGCTGAAAGGTTTGGCATCCGCCCCAAAGTATGTTGCACTATTAAGTTCTATGGCAAATTCAGCTTTGTGATCCACGCTTGGTATGTTATCTCATAGTTCCAAAAAGACAATGATCGCCTCATCATTTTGGAAATGGTCAAGACATGGGGGATTAGGTTGGTTCCATTCGATGAGTTCAGGATGAATAATGGGCATTACCTCATCGATTAGGTTAAGTTCGTTAGATGTGTCAGTGAGGGTTAAGACATTGTGGTGAAGGTCGTTGATGGTACTCTCCTTGTCAGAATCAAGCGTAGGATGGGACGTAGGGTCTGTGAAAGAAGTTTCCAACTCAGGAACCCAAGAGGTCTTTATCTGTGCTTCTCTATAAACAGGGATGTCTTTGCAGGGTGGAGGTAGTGATGTGTCTTTCTCATTTGAAGTATTAAGTTGGATGGAATCAAATTCCCATTCATGTGAGTCGGTCTTTGAGTCACTTTCCAGTATCCGATTACTATACCATACTAGGATGTCCTTTGAGTTAAACAATGCATGTGTGATTGGTTGATGCACCTGTGTAGATGAAGTAATCAGTATTGCGGGAAGGATTATGGGGATCAATGAATCCGATACAGGGAGTATCAGTAGTGTTGACTTTGCTGCTTCTGCTGGAACTGCTGGTGTTGTGAATACTACTGGGAATTCTGATATAATTGTTGTTGCTAATGGTGTTGTTGATGTTATTGTCGCTGCTGGTGGGATCGTTGGTTTGATTGGTGGGAGGATGGGTATTGTAGGTGGTTGTGTTGGGATTTTTAGCCTCACTGGGGGAGTTGCTATGGCGTTTGATGCTGCTTTTATAATCAAAGGTGACCACTTTGTAATAGGCTGATATAGAGGTTTTCTGGGTTTTCCTTTAAATCTTAGCTTAGGAAGGATCTTCTTTTGAAAGCCTAGGCCTGTATTATCCTTGGGTTTTAATTCTGACTGTAGCGGTTCATGTCATCCTTGCTTGCAAGGTCCCAAAGCACTATGACCATCATAACCCATTCTTTGCATAATGAGAAGGCCTTTGCCATACTGATCTGTGGGAAGCTTAGCTTGTGGGATGTCTGCGGTGATGGGATCTTTATAGATCCATTCTGCTAAGTCCTCATCTTTGGTTTCTTCTTCTTGACTCTTTCCAAGGATGAAAGGCGTTAAGGTACATGCTAGCTTGGTCAGTGGTTGTTGAAGTAATTGTTGAGGTTTACCATGTGTTCTAGGAGAAGTAGGCATTTGTCCCACACAAAAGAGTTGGCTCAAATTGTATTCCCCGGGACCTCCCTTTGCTATTTTCATTTTAAGCTTTTCTTGCTTGGGCATAGTGGTGTTTGAACTGGAAAGAGAGGTTGGACTTATGTACAATGTGGAAGAGATGGCTTCTCTATTGTTCGGAATGGTTATCTCTAGTTGATGACTGATATCATGACAATATGCAAAGGGGTTTGCATCGCCCATGATTGTAATTTCTACACCATTATGTGGGAACTTGATACACTGATGGTAGGTGGATGGAACGACTTGCATGGCATGTATCCAAGATCTTCCTAACAATAGATTGTATGGCAGAGGAAGGTCCAGAACTTGACAGATAATGTGTTTTACCACAGGGCCCACTCAGATTGGTAGCACCATAGCTCCTTTGGATGAACGCTCTACATCATCATAGGCTTTGATTTTTATCTTCTTGCGGGGATCCACTGATTCTATTGCATATCCCAAGGTTGTGACTAATTGTAGAGTATAGATATCCAGGCCTACTTCATTGTTGATCAAGACTTGCTTGATCCTATGTTGGTTGATAAACCCTTCAATATGGAGTGAGGCATTATGAGGTTGCTGGAAGGAGGAGTTGTCACTTTCCGAGAAAGTGAGACAAGGTGATGATCTTAGATTTCCAACCATGGCTTGGAACTAATCTGTATTTAGGTTTGCAGGGACTGACGCCTCTTAGAGAGCTTGATCCAAGATTGTTTTATGGGATGGAGATAGGTGCAATAGCTCTAAGATAGATATCAGTGTGGGCATTTTGTCTAACTGTTCCGCAAGGTTATACTGTTTTGGGATAGATGGGGTGCCTTGTGGAGCTTCTTTTATGGTAATCTTGTTGCGACATGTAACAACATTGCAAGTGGAACTGGGATTTTGTATGGTTATAGTTGCAATCTGTTCACTGGCATCGTATAGGTGGTTCACAGTATAATTATACGTTGCTTGCGTATAATTGGTGGTATCTGTGTTTCTCCTTGAAGTGGAAGGACCCCTTTGATCTTGTGATGGAAGTGGATTTTTAAACATGAGATGATCATTGTTTGTTGTCTTTGGACATGTCCTTCGATTTCGATGTCACCTCAATCAATAAGATCCGGAATAAGATCTTTCAATATGTGACAATTTCTTGTGTTATGTCCTTTCCCTTAATGGAAATCGCAATGTTCAGTATCCCTTCACCATGAAGGTTTGACTTGAGGTTCATAATTTGATGTTTTGGGTAAGGTTACTAGATTTTGAGAAACTAGTTGACGTAATACTGTTTCGATGAGTTCCCCTAAGGGAGTGTATGTTCGCTTTGGTTTTTGTTGACGTGGTCTGGGTTCATCTTGAGATGTGATGCGGCCTTGATTTGGAGGAGCAACTGTGTTAGCCTGAGGTGGGGGATTCTATCCTGCAAGTCGAACTACAGGTTGTGCACTTTTGATAGTTCTTGCATCCACAACCCCGTCATTAACGATGTTTTTGTTTTTGTTCCAGAAGCTTGGTTTGTCACTATTGAAGCGTGGGTGAGGGCCGTCTTTTGGCTCATTATATATTTTGATAAGTCCTTTCTTGATGAGAGCCCGCTCACATTTTAAGCCTTTGGTGATCATGTCATTGAAAGAGTCTGTGTCTTTTACGTCCAGGTGAAATTCCATTTCTTCATTTAAGTTGGAATAAATATTTCCACTAGTTCTTGTTCAGGTAACTAAAGAGAACGTTTGCTAGACATTTGACACCATCATTGCAAAAAGACTGAAAATAGTTCACCTGGTTTTTGTTTAGTTTTACATAGATCAGCCATGGTGATATCACGTTCAATGTTGTGTGAGTAATGTGCCAAGAATTTTTGGACTAACTCTTCAAATGTCCTAATGCCACTTGGTAATCGGGAAAACCATGATGTGGTTGTTCCTCCCAAGCTTTGGGGAAAAAGTCGCATTAGTTATGTATCCTCGTATGCCACTTCGAGGCAAGCTGAATGAAATTCTCTAACATGATCACAAGGATCTCCTTTTCCTCTATACTTTTCAAACTTGGGTGTTTTGAATTCTCGCGAAAAAGGTGGCATATGAAGATTCCTATCAAAGGGATAGGGACAAATGTCATTGAGTGAAAATTGATTGGTTTTTACACCACTATGAAGTTGTTGGGCAAGATTTTCAACGTGTTGCCTCAACATCTCTATTTCATTTGGAGGAGGAGGTGGTGGTGGATTACCTTGATGAAAGTTGTATCTCATATGCTCTCAACCTCTTTCATCCTCATTATGACTTTGACGTTCTGATGCTTGTCTTAGTTGTGCAAGATCAAAGTCAGAGGGTAGTTTGGCTCCTTCTTGAGCAAGTTTTAAAAAGTGAGCATCAACATTACTCTTAAGTATCTCATCAAAAATCCTATTGAAGAGAGGATTGTGTTGCGCCCTTTCTATTGTTGCAGGAGTAGGAGTACTTGGGTTGTCATTATTTACGTTTCCTCCAAGGGCTTCTTGGAATTCATTGATATTTTCCTCCTCTTCCTCTTCAATTTCTTGTTGTCTAGACCTGGATCTGGTATGAGCCATTTTGTATACAAGTTTTTGTTGAAGTTGGGTGAAAATGATGATGAGTTGTTGATAAAATAAGAGATTTATGGTTGGTGAAATGTTTTGCATACGGATCTCGAGCACTTTAGAGCTAAATGTGACGAAAGTTTTCTTCTTGATTTGCTTGTTGTGTTTGATTGACAAAGTTTGATGTGATAAGGTTTAGAGAAATCTGAGATGTATTACAGACTCAACTACCTAGTAATGAGAGGATTGCACTCATAGACTAGTTTTAACCTGCATAGAAATGCCCCGTAGGATGATTTTATCCTAGATGTAGAGACACTCTAAAAAGTGATGTATTGTGTTTGATTCAAGCAATATCAAAAATAGAACTTAGGACAAAAACCTCTTGATGCTTTGAGAGTTGGAATGGATTGATGATATGTGAATGTGATAATGAATGAAATGTTTTAACTTCAATAAAACCTTCATGTCACATATGGGACAAATTCTTCTTCTTCTCTTTCGAGAGTTGGTGGTTCTTCCCGAGCTATGTTATATGTGATGCAAATGTCTGGAAAGAAGTCAGGATTGATCTTGCCTCCTTTGTTTTTGTGATAACTCAAAGCTCTATATTGCATAAAAGCTCGGCAGTTTAATGACTCTTGATCAAATTCGTTTGATTTCCCTTGAAGATAAAGACTCAAGTGATGTAGAAAAGCTCTATGAGAGACAAAGATTTGTCTATTTAGATCGAATAATTTCCTCCTTTTGATTAAAGCCTTTGAGCTTAATGATCTTCTTTTCAAGTTAATGTGTTGATGAAGATTCTTCTTTCTCAAGATGTGAAGAATGGTCATATAGTTTGATACTTTTCTCTTTGTTTTTGATCTTTTGGTTTTTTTTGAAAATATTTATGTTGGATGAATACTTGTTCTTGGAATTTGATTTTTGATTTTTCTTTGACAAGAAAACAAAGCAAGCACACAAACACAAGAATGTTGCCTCAAAAGGCACAAATAATTATGGATCTAAATCAACCCAATCCTTGGACTTTTTAATGACCCTTTCTTTTAAATGTATTTTAGGTGTTTTCCAAAGCCTGAAGTCGGCTCAATTTGCATTGGTCTTGACTCAAAATGAAAACACTTCAAACACTCTTTATCCCTAAGGTCAAATGGCAAGTTGTGATAAATTCAGCCCACATCTTGATATTTCTTCGACTTTGATACTACATACCTTATGAATCTCATCGGGGTAGGTAAGGATGTGATATACTAAGTCTTGCACGAGCATAACAAGTAGATGATCCCTATGATGGGGGAGTCATCACTTTCATCAAGCTACAAGTGACTTTTCAAAAAGTTATGTTTCTACTAAAGGAAATATGTATGGTGAGTATCTTGGGAGAAAAACCATCTATGCTCTTGCACTGAATTATATCACAAATATCCTCAATCAATAGAATGGGTGGGCTACTACTTAAAGGTGTTTAGTAATGTTCAATGTTTTTGGACATAAGTTCATTCTGTAGTGACTCACTTAAGAGCCTTGTAACTTGTGGTGGGGCCCATTTTTCCTTTCGGCAAGTTACACTTTAGGAACAGCTATACCCAAGGCTACAACTTTCGCTCTCACCTAATTTCTATAGCGGCTCGAAGGATTTACCGCGCGAGGTCATTCCCAAGAGTGATGTATCTCTTGGCAGGCCTCTCTTAAAAATATAAAATGAGTGTTACTAACACTTTTCTCTTGCACCTAGGACCACGAAATCCAAGGGAGAGGATAGTGTGTGTTAGAAGTAGGACCACTCAACAAACTCTTTTGCACAAGTGCACCAAACACGAAATGCACTTGTTCTTTTTAACCCATCATCGCAATGTGATTTAACTATTTGGAGATGTTGCTCCAACCATCATGGTGTTCTTTTTAACTTCAAAGGCAAAAATGTTTGAGTAAACTAGAATTTGAAGTCCTGGTCAACTTAATTTGAAACATGTATGCATGAAGTAGATCGCTTTGCAAAATAATACAAATGGATTGTTCCTTTTATTTCACCAAAATTTGAAGTGTTGATTGTGAATTTTAGTTTGATGCAAGAAATAAATTTTGTCTTGTTGATTTTAAGCACCAAAAGAAAAAATTAAGCCTAACTTGCAAGAAACAAAGTTTGTGTTGTGAATTTTTAGAGCACCAAGGGAAGTGAACCTAACTTGCAAGGAAATAAAATTTGCTTGTAAGTTTTAGATGCTACCAAAAATGAAGTGAGTCTATCTTGCAAGAAATGAAGATTGTTTTTAAAGCACCAAAAAGAAGTGTTTTTGACCTTTTAAGCTTAAAAAAGAGTTATTCTAAAACCTGTACATGAAGCAAACAGTTAAAAAAACCAAAAGCATGGTGGGTTTCTACAAGCCTAAGAAAATTTATTTTTTCGGTTACATGGTCTTTTTTACAACGTTTGGTTACAATAGCGCCACTCTGTGTTCAAACAGAAGCACTACTTAACACAAATGCGCTACAAGGAAGACAAAAGCGCTAAAGTAAGATATTTGTGCAGTAGGTCAAAAGTGCTAAAACCTAAACAACAACACTATTTAAGAGATAAAAGCACCAGAGTATATTCAAAAGCGCTAAACTTTAGACAATAGTGCTATTGTATAAACAAAAGCGCTAACAGACTAAATAACTATAGCGCTGGAACATGAACAAAAGCGTCGAAGCGCGACCTGTTTGTCAATTTAAACAAAAAAAGTTAGTAGTTTGTAGAAAACTTTTGTGTTGGATTCACGTCGAGTTCACCAAATGATGCTCTGCAAAACGGACAAGGTTAGACTAAAAGCATGTGGTCGTATAACACACAAAAAAAATCGTTAGTGTTATTCAATCAAAGACTAATCTAAACAGGCATATCAAAAGAGATACCAAAAGCATGAGAGAATATTTAACTAGGAAAGTAAATATAATGAGACATCTCCAAATGCCTCCTAACATGCTCTTAGCTCCTTCTCCTTTGTTCCTCTCCTCTCCAAGTTCCAAACTAGTGTAGCTCTCAACAACTTTTTGCACTATGGATGCTTATGGAGGTTTGAGATTGAAGTATTTACTCTAAATGTGAATAAAAAGCTAATGCTAGATGCTATGATGCTAAAATGATTTATTTTAAACCAAAATGACAAGATATTAGTGATTTATGTTAAATGCTCTCTAAAATTCTCTATAACTTAGATGCATACAAGTTTTCAAGATCTGGATTATGAAGAAATGGGCTCTATTTATAGGAAAAATAGAGCAATGGATGGTTGAGATTGAGTAATCTCAACAAGGGTTGGGATTGAATGATATTCAATCCATGTGATGGCTTTCAATCCAATCCCAGGATGACAAGTGTCAATGTGAGATAGGTTGAGAGGAGAGGGAATAAGCATTAAATGCTTGACATGACTTGAGAGTTAACTTGGGAGTTAAGGTCAAGGTTGGTTTGAGTGAATAAATTCTTTATTCAAAGAATAAAGCTTTTATCCAATGGATAAACTCTTGTGCAAAGGCAAAAGGGATAACCATGGTCAAAGCAATAAATGTTTGAGGAGACACATGAGTGCAAGTTGAATAAACCATAAATGGTTATGTAAGAGCTATTAATGGTCATGTAAGAGCCATTAGTGGTTTTGGAAGACTTTAGAGGTTAAATTGTTGAACACACAAAGCATTAAATGTTTTTCAAAGACTTTGAAGTCTTTGAGAAGTGACTCCAAGTTGCTTAGGAATGTGACAATAATTAGGGGATGGATTAGGTTAATTAGGAAGGGTTTAGAAGAATCTAGAAGGGGGTTTAGGAATGCAAGTGGATTTGGTGGGTGAGAGAAAATAGGATTTTTATTCAAGATAAATTAATTTATTTCAATAAATGTGTGCAAGTTGCATTTGTAGGAAAATGCAAGTGGGGGGGATAAATGATTTAAATAAATGTTTTATTTAATTTATTTAAAAAAGAAAAAGGGAATTAAATGAAATAAATATGATTTATTCATTTAATTGATTGTGAAATTGGTTTAATGAATTAATTAAAATAAATTGAATAATTTATTTAATTCATAGGAGAATATTTTGAAGATGAATTAATTAAATATTAATTTAATTAACTGATGGCTTAGTGGATTTTTAATCAAATAAATAGCAAATATTCATTTAATTAAAATGGACAGATTTATGTGACTACACTGCCAAAAATCTGTTTCGGCATAGCTATAAAGATCAATAAAGAGTGTAATAGATTCGTCGAAAGCTAGACTTACAACAAAGTGAGTGATGTCGGAGAAGTTGGTAAGTTTTATAATGACAAAGTTGGTTTTCGGTGTATTTGTAAACTGCGGTGAAAGTTAAAATGATTTTATCGAAGTCTCTACCTACAACGAAAAATCTTAAGTGGCGATGAAATAGGGTGTACAATCCTCCGACATTAATATGCGCCAACTTGATGTAATGTCACACGGATTTTTGAATTCAAGCATTTAATGATCATTCTGCAACTGTATCTCAAAGTGACGATTCATGCATTTACAAAAGGGCAGATTTCACATTCATTTAGTCACTGTGGGATATTCAGACAACGGAAGAAGACTCTTTGTGCTTAACCGAAACTGCATTTTTGCATTTGTAGGTGCTATTCATTAGTTCAAACAATCAGTTATCATTTGTAATCATTTGTAGGACAATGAGTCCTCTGGGGTTGTAGTCCTCTCTCTTTTCTAATTGAGCAGTGAGCTCTAAGCAGTGTGCCTCAATGCATGTACATTCCCCTTGTAATATTATTATACTCCTGAACACAGTATTATAATATTGTGGGTCTCAATCCCACCATAGTTTTTCCCTTTCCGGGTTTCCACGTTAAAATTTTGATGTTATGGTTGTGTGCTTGTTTGTATTCAGTTTCTGCACTTTACTTATATTCACTTGCATCTGGTGGCTTAAGAATCAATTGAAGAAAGTTATAAATTGTAGAACACTGATTCACCCCGCCCCCCTCAGTGTTCATTGATTCCATTATTAAGACCCTTTTTGCTACATTCCAATGCGACATTTTTAGTTCTTGCATGAATCTTGATAGATAATTAACAAAAAAACTAATGTTTGGTCTAGTATAAGTCATATAAATCAAACCTCCAAACATTTGACAATAGAAAGTTGCATTAATCTGAGAAGATGTATTAGATATAGATAACTAGAAACTTGATTCCATAGGTGTAGACATGGGTTTGGGATCCATCATTCTAAATTTTTCAAGCAATGTCTTGGCATATTTCCTCTATGACACAAAGATATGGTGATTTGTAACTCGTCATACCTCAAAGCCTAGACAATAGTGCAGTAGCCCAAGATCTATCATATCAAATGCCTTCTTGAGATCATTCTTGGTTGCTTCAACCATTGCTTTTGAGCTACTTGTGATAACCAAGTCATCAACATATACATTAATGATTACAATATCCCCTCCCCCTTGATCCTTGAGGTAGATATTTGGATCATATGGATGCCTAGTGAAACCATGTTGAAGCAAGTTATAAACACATAAAATTGAATAAATTAATATTCAATTAAGTATCCTTTTATCTCTTGATTAATTTAATTAATCATTTTGTCCTATTATTCCCCTAAATTAATTAAATTACATTTAATTGATAATCCCTTTCCACATATATAATTAATTAATTAATTATACATGTCTCATCTATCCTAAAATTGATTTAGTTTAATAAATCAAACTCTGCCTTAAGGAACATTCCAACTTTATCCCTAATCCTAATTAGCTAGATTAATTCATAATTAATTAGGCTAATTTAGTGATTCCTACAAACCCACATCTTAATCCCCCATTAAACTAATTAACCCAAATCCCAATCCATGTTAGTATTTATTCTAATTTAAAATACTACACACCTACCCAAGTCATCTCACCCATCCACATCATCTTTGACCAAGGGGTACTCGCACATGTGTGAGATGTAGTACCCCTCTCTCTTTTGGCTTGTCAGACTGTGGTTTTGAGTTCTGTATGGTTTTGACCCTTTTGGTGTTGGTAGATTTTAGTTTTGGTTGTGACGTTGGCTATACCTTTTAGATTCATATGTGTTATTCATACTTTGTGCTCTATGGTTCATTGCAATAATGATGTATTTCGTGTTATATGATTGTGAAAGATGATTTTTATGTTGATGTCTATGATGGAATATTATGATGATGTTTAGGATGTGCTTATAATTTGATATTCATGTTTAGTAAGTTAGATTATTGTGCTAGATTATTTATGAATTTCCTTTCGTTTATCGATGCATATTGATTTGAAGTACACTGCTTCTATTTTGATGTGCTTGGGTGAAAGGGAAAAGTGTTACACTGCTCTTTATAGGCAAGCTATGTTGCTTCTGTTCCCTTTTCATGGTATGATATTATGTGATTTACATGTACATGTTCAACAGTTTGTTTATGCAGCTGCAAGTACCGAGCATCGACTCCACCTAAATCTTCAGGTCTGAGCGTGCTCTATGACTCAATCATAACGTTGAAAACATGGAGTTATTAGTCAGACCTTGTTGTGCCATCGTTCCTATGGAACGAGACTTGTGCCAAGTGACCTTGTTTTGTTGGCCTGTGGTTGTCCGGTTGTGTCTTGTATGTCTTTGTGTTTCGCAGTTCATTATTCCAGAGTATAGTTGTGTGGTTATTATGTTAAAAATAAAATTAATATTAATTCTTCAAATACATTAATGAAGAAAAAATCATTGTAACATCTTATTAAATTAAATTTGTTGAGTTAGATAATTTAAGTATTTAACTACTTTAATTTCTAGTAAGGAAATTAATAATAATATCTAATTGTGTATTTAAAGAGAAATTAAATTAATAAATTAAAGTAAAATATTACAACCTTATATTAATTAAAATTCTCGGGGTTTAAGGATTTGAATTATTTTAATATTTAAAAATATTATTTTTATAAGACTTTTGATTATTTATTTGGTACTTTAATGGGCTCATTAAGATTATTGAATATTGCATGTGTGGGAGTTAAAAAAATTAAATAATTAAATTGTTTGAATTAATTAGAAGAATCGTGCATGCGTATGGGGAGTTACATTGGGAAAAGCATATCTTTTGATTTTTTGGGGGGGGCAGAGTTTTGGGGGGGACTTCCCGTGAAGTTTTCTGTGCGTAGGAAATTTTCTAGTTATGGGGGTTTTTGTAAAGGAATTTGGGAAATCTGGGTTTTTGTAAAGGAATTGGGAGATTACTGTTTGAAGTTTTTGGATTGGAGCTTTCTAGATTGGTGCCTCGCGATTACTGCTTCTATCTTTGTTTTCTCTTCCAGATAGCATAAGGAGGTGGGTTTCTGGTTCTCTTTTTTTGCATGTTAAAATCTCTTCTTTAATTGAATGAAAATCAATTTGATTTCTTTTATTGAAATGAAAAAAGGAAATGGAATTGTCTGATAATGGGAGGTTGGGTTTATAGAATTCGTTTTTAATTCTGAGTCTAAAATTTATATCAGAAAAAGATTTAATCTGTGGCCTTTGTTTCGCAAGTCCTAAATTGTTCTTATTTCATTTTTGGTTGAAAATCTGGGGTTAGATCAAATTTAATTGTGGGTCTATGCATTTGGCATCTTGAATTTGAAAAGTTATGTTATCCATGTCTAAAAATGTTTACTATGTATCCTTGTCTACTTGTTTCTATATATATATATATATATATATATATATATATATATATACTCATGCTCTTTTTGTTTTCTGTTCTGTAAAGTTTGGGTGATATGTGTATATTTATATTCAAATATAAATTAATGTTTTATTTTTTTTGTTTGGTATGTATTTGTTTTCTTGGTGTTTTATTTGGGGCTATGTGGGGAGCCCACCCATGCTATAGGTGGCTCAACCCACAGTCGTGGGGGAACCCATGCTATGGGGAGTCATTCCCACAACCATGGGATGGGGACTCACCCACAGTCGTGGGTGTAACCCCCCACGGTTTCCCTTACTACCTCCATTGTGTTTGTTAACATTGATCGTGATCCATTATGTGGACTGCATTTTTATTTCAACGATTGTTTGGAAATGTGTGTGTGTGTGTGTGTGTTCTTGACTTTTGAACCCTCTCTTTAAATTTGTTATTGATCAAAATATTGATAGCAAAATGGTAATAATGATTATGTTATTGTGAACGATTGAATAATGAAATTCTAGTTTTATCGTGCAAATTAGTAGGAAAAGAATGTATTAAAAAGATTTGAATTTGGGTGTTTGGAAATTAATGTTAATCAAATTAATGGATGTATATAAGTTAAACCGGTCTCTTTGGTATCTTTTCAAGATTGTACTCTTTTATGTTTGGCTTATGGGACCATGATATTGTGTTGATTCTTGTCTATCTATATGGGTTGCACGATTATGTTGTTTAAAGGCATTTAGATTCTAGAGGCTAGGACAATGATTGAGTTTCTTATTGTGTATGTTACCTCTTCATCATTGAATGTTATGAGATTGGTGTCTTGCATGACTTCTATGCTAATCAACCCTTCCTTGTTGCATTGAACCTCCTTGTTGTGAACTTGTTCTAGCAAGTGAGTCAATCTTGCTATGGTAGATAGGTCTAGACTCATGATGTTTTCAGATGTCGTAGACCGGTGTTGAATTTTGGATTCCTAGGTGCAAGTCAAGGGGGAGTGGCTTTCATTGGGGATCGGGACCTAAAGTGGTCGCCAGGGTAACTCAATGAGAGTTTTGTAATCAAGTGAAAACCTAAATTAATGAACTTGGGTGGGTAGTTATTTAACATTGATAAAGATAATTTGTTGCCTCTTTTACCCTTAAACGCTTTTTTAGGTTTGGGGTAAGTAGAGAAGGCCTGGAATGGTGTCCACCAATCTTGTCCCTTCGAAGTGGTCCACTAGTGTTTGTATGGGGGTTGGGGGTCAAGAGAGGTCACCGGGGTAACCCAAGATGGGGGTCGGGACCTAGTGAAGACCTACCAGGGTAACTCATGACAACCTAGTGATGACACTCTTCCCTATTGCATACCTAGTGATAAGTTATGTCTTTTATCTTTTTGTAGATTGCTTGGGCCTCTGGAAGTTGGTTGTTTTACTTTTGTGTCTCCTGTAATGTTACTCTTGTGAGCCTCATCTGTGTTTTGTCTTGTTGAATCTCTTATGAGTCATGTTTGATACCCTTGTATGCTTCCTTCCACCTTGTGGGTCTGGCTGATACCTCCTACACGGATGGTGGACCTTTTGTTACCATATGGTTGGGTGGAGTGTTATTCGTACCCATTGGGTTTTGGCTCTTTCCGCATCATGTTCAAGAAGGCTTGTGAGAAGGTTGAAGACTTTTATTATGTACCGGTTATATGTAATCATTCCATCATGAGACCCTTCGAGATTGTATCATTATGGATCCATTGTATTGTATTTGATGATCTTATGTATATTGTCAAAGCAATGTAATATGTATCTTGTACCTATGTAAATTAACAATGTTGTATCTTTCAATATTATCAGTCCATTCCTAATCCCCAAACTCTATAAATTGAACCCTTATCTCTTATCAAATTATCCACTTTTCATACATCCTCATGTTGGCCTTTTATCCACTCATCATTGCACTATCATAATGCCATTTTGATTTCAAAGACTCATCCATATTTCATCCACAATATTTTATTATACTAGTTGAGAGCATCCCACACTTCACCCCATCTCTCTCTCCCACTCTCCATTAGTCAAATTTAGAGCTAGCAAAGTTCATGGAGATGAGGAGGACAAGAAAGAATTACGAGCAATGAGAGATTATTTATGTTATTTTGTTTCTCATAATGCTCTTGTTTTAATCTTTCTTGATATCTAGCTTAAAAAATGGTTTTTGACTATGTTTATTGCTAATCCGTACTAATCATTTTACATGAGACATTTTGGCACGCCCGGTTTAAAAAATTCGTTGGGAGTCAGATGTAGTTCTTATTCACAAATCTCATTTCTTTGAAGCATTCTGCCAAGCGGTTCTTGTCTAGGCAGTCATACAATCTATGTCGTAATATAATCATTAAGGTTTGGGGGGTTAATTCTGATAGATTTCTAAGTTGTCTTCCTTACTCAGAAGCATATAACTGCTCTACTAGTTGTTTTAAATACTTTTCTAGCTTTGCGTAGAATTTATTTTTAACAAACATGTTGCTTAGAATTTGGTTTTACGCTAGGCTAAATATATTTGCTTATTTTGCTTAATTAATTTGTGCATAACGGGCACTCATGGCATGAGGCGATAGAGGTCCATTAACTGTCCTAAACGTTCTGATTATGCACAAGCAAGAAGGCTGATAAAAAATGGAGGAATCGGGCTTTACATCTAGCATATCGCATGTACTTAAAGATTTTAACGTTCATTTTGCAGATATTGGCACGCAAATATCCCATCGCCCACAGGCAGGGAGGCCAATGGGATGAATTGGATCGATCCCTTTGAGTGCTGGTTATAGCAGTAAAGGTTTACCTCTAAGGCAATTTTTTTTTGCGCAACACAAACGGTTTAAAATGAACAATCACACTTTGCTATCTTGGATTAAAAAAACAATCACTTTGCAATGATGGTTTTTAACTCACAATCTCATTTTGCAATCTTGGTTAAAAAGAACATCTCATTTTGCAATCTTGGGTTAAAACAGAAATTCACATTGTCCTTTTCCTACAATCTTGGTTAAAAAGAATATCTCATTTTGCATCTTGGATTAAAATGAACAAATCACCTTGCCATTTTTCAAGTTTCTAAAATGAACTCACATTTTGCAATAAAGGATTAAATGAACAAAATTTTTTTCGTGATTGGTGCGCTTGCACCTCTGTAGAGTGGACCAACTTCTAACACACACTGTCCTCTCCCTTGGCTCTTTTAGTCCTAGGTACGAGAGAAAACTATTTGTGACACTCGAATTTTTTTATTTTTTAGGTAGAGGGTATATCCCCTCAAGAAGCCCATAAGTTTGGTTAGGGGAGAACGACCCAAGCAGTAATGGGCTTTTATCCAAGTCACCTCTCAATAGCTATATAAAACATGTGGGATGAAAGTCCACACGATGGGTGCTAATTTCCTACCTACATCGACTTCCCTAGTTCCTGTGTTCTACAGGAAGGAAGCCTCCCGAGGGAGAGAGCATATATGGACGCTTGAAAGAGAGTCTCATACTAAGAACTTTGTTTTAGTAAAGCCAAATCCCACATTCTTGGTGTAAGGAATCTGGATTATACCCGAAGTAACCTCTCATGTACCCAATCAATATGAGATAGGAATCCCTCGATTAAAATATCTTCAGATCTTCGAGGTAAGAGAATCTGGTATGCCCGAGAAGTGAGTGTTGTGGAGTGGATCCAGTGCTACCAAAATCTCTATCTGTCTGCTTGTTTGAGGTATCAATTTGTGCGAGAGGCCCCATTGAATGATTTTCAATTCCAACCTAAGTTGTATGTCTTTAAGTGTTTGCAATTAATATAACCTATTATGTTCAAATCTGGGCTAATCTAAAACATCATACATTCCTACATCATTTTCATGATTATCTACATGGTTATGGAAATGAGTTTGATGAAGAACCTTTGAGATCACGTGTCTTTCAACAAAGACCTGCCTTGTCCCAATCTCTCAATAGAAGTGGTCAAATCTCATTGTCCAATCTACGTCAACAAGAAATCACTTATTGAGTCATCTGTCGTCTAGGGTATCCTTTCATCCATTCTTATTTTCCAACCATCTTCTTCCAAAATCCAACCTTTCATGCTTCATATGGACTTAGTTCAATCAACCAAAATCAAACTTTTGATCCCAATCTATCAAAATCACATCTAATCATCATCAAGATTGAAACTTTGCAAAGTTAGTCTAGATCTTGTCACCTTTGAAAATTCCTAATTAGCATAGTGCTTGAGAAAATATATATCTCAAGTATTGTTCCTAATTAATGTTAATCTTTCAGGGTGATCAAAACCCTTATCCACGTCTGACCTTGCTTAGGAACATTAGTTTATCCTAAGTTAGTAAAGATCCAACCCAAATCCAATCTTAATCAAAGGAACTAGATTCAACTTAGCTAGGTTTTTACCTTGCTTCATTGCCAAATCATTGATCCCTACACCCTATCTAATCTTGCTTGAAAACTTTGTCTGTCCCAAGTGAGATAAGGTGTCATCCAATCTACTCCAACTTGGTCCTAATTACAAGATCAAGGCTCAATCCAAAGCCAACATTCAGTCCAACCTTAAGGTTCTTTTTTTTCCAAATAAAGCATTGTCATGAGTCCATGTCCCAATCCATTCATCTCACATTTTCATCCAATCACTCTCGCCATTTTGATGTCCCCCTTGTAAGGTCTTGACTCATTCCCAAATAGAAAAGATGGTTGTCGAAGGCAATGAGATGACTGAACCTAGTCCTCTTATCAATCATGATCTCCAACAAGAAGAACAATTAGTGGATCAACCTGAGCACTCCCTATGTTTCAAAATATTTATGGATGATCCATACAATCAAGAAATTCTAGACAAATTCTTCAAAGTTTATCACAATGGGCTTGTAGCTTAGCTTATTAGTCAATGGGCATGATTAGCCCCTGGCTTCAACCAATCATTGACATTCCCGCAAAAGGTGAACTTCTAGATCACCCTATCATCAATCCACAACCAAACACTTTCATCCCTCCAAGCACTACTAATCCTCCCATCCCACCACCTGTGACATCTACACCTTTTAGCAATATGATCCAATACATCAACACGCACATTCCACTCATTAGTGTCGCACCCAGATTGCGACCTCCAACCACTTCGCAAGCAACCACATCTTCAGACCAATACATCAGTAGTGGCATTCCACTAGTGTCTTCTCATATTCCATTAATCCCCAATTCCATTCATGATTATCACCACACTCCATATCAAAACATCAACACATCACCGACCCTTGACCTAGCAAAAAAACTTCAAGACATGAAGAATATGATCAAAACCATGAAGGAAGGAAATCACAAGAAAACATATACCTTCAAAGAAAAATGTCCTTTCCCCTTCAATCCAACACTCTCATTGACCCCTTACCCACCAGGTTTTGAGATGCCCAAATTTGACAAGTATAAGGGTAAGGGAGATCCTAGAGATCATGTTAGGGAATGTTACGTAGCCTTCTAGGAGGTCTCATATAGTGACGTTTATCTGAAATGACTCTTCCCAAAGAGTTTAAGTGGCCCTCATCTTACATGGTTTGAGGGCTTATCCTATAGCTCCATTACATCATTTTCTGACCTTGCTGAAAAGGTTGTGGCTCATTATGAGTACAATATCAAGAATGGTGCATCCATGGTCGACCTCTGTAAAACTAAACAAAGAAATGGAGAGACTTCCGCTAACTTTTTGCAAAGGTGGCGACATCTTATTCAAAAATTACCTTGGGATATCCCTGAATCCTATCAAGTAGAGTTGTTTCAACGCAACCTTGTTCTAGAACTATCTCATCCTCTGAGTTATCAATGCATCATAAGCTTCAAAAAGGTCACCAAAAAAGGCCTATCCCTAGAAAAAGTTTCTCCTTGAGCAAGCAATCCTTAAAACATACCAAAAAGACTCCCATGGATCTCCATCTTATGATAAGCCTATATTTTGGTCCAAAAATAAAAACGTTGTCAACGATGGTGTGACCAATGCCAAACGTGTCCAAGTCATTACCATTCAATCCAATCCATCATACAAAAACAACTCATCACATCCCCAACATCAGAACAATCCCCACAACACCATCTTTGTTCCTAGTCGACCATCCCATCCTAACAATTAATCTCAACAAGTGTACACCCCGCTTGTTGAATCCATTGAGGTGGTCTTTAAATAACTTTTCCAAGCCAATGTCGTAGCCTTTCCTATGACTCATCCATTTGATGAAAATACACCAAAACCTCGTTGGTACAACGAAAACAAATATTGTGACTATCATAGAGTCCAGGGTCGTGCAACTAGAAAATGGATGAGGCTAAAAAATTACATTCAATACCTCATTGACAAGGGCGGTATTGAAATTGCAACCAAAAACACTAACGCCAATGACAATAAAAATGTACCAAGATCCATTCTCTAAACATGGAAAAGACAAAGGTTCATCATCTCATATCGTTTCTTATGACTACACCAAAAACATAATGGGATTTGACTCCCTCGTAGGTTGTATTGAACCTGTAGAGCACCATGTTAACACCATCACCATTCAGGGAGCCAATTCCACACCTACACCCCATAGAGGAAAGATCACTATTTAGGGTGCACCTACCTCTTTGTCATCCAACGTCCCACCTCCTAGAAAGATAGTTATTCAAGGAGCATCTCCTTCAAATCCACCCCCTTAAAACAATTGCAATGTCACCACCAGAAAACCAAGGGTAACAATCCAAGGCACTTCGCCTCCATCTTCATCCTCCACACCACCCACCTCATGATACAATGTACTTGATGATCTTGGTAAGATGCTTGCATAAATATCAATCTTGTAACTTCTCAAAACATCACCCATCCACAAGGAATTCCTTGAGCAGACATTATCAGCCTCATGTGTACTAGATAATATCAATATCACATAGTTTCAAGCCTTAATCGGTAACCTTGCAGCTCGACATCACCTCGCCTTTTCCTCCAAAGACGTTTTGTTCGATGACTCCTCACACAACAAACCTCTACATTTTGAGGCTATTATCTAAAAACAAAAAATCAAGAGGGTCCTTATAGATGGTGGATCCGGTTTGAACCTATGTACATACAAGTTGATTAAGCAATTGGAATTCTTTGAAGACCTTTTTGATCCTACAGGAAAAATTACTATTATTTGTTATATGGAACCTAATCAGACTTAGAGGTTAAATTTTCCCTTCTTCTAATGGTGTAGTTTCCCCCAATATTATTTAATGGGGATTTGGGGGCAACTCCCCTAAGGCGGGGTCAAGGGGCGGCACCCCTTGCAAGGTCCAAGGGCAGCGCCCCATGAACCCAAATGACTTTTATTATTTTATAAAGGCATCGAGTGTTATTTTTCTATTGGATGACATATTGTAACCCTAATTTTGTAACCGACATAAGTCTTGTTAAAAATGGCTAAGGGTTAAGGTTTTCTATAGAGATTTATGTAGTATTTTCCAGCGGTATTGTGTTGCAAGGGGTGGTTGGTTGTAATCAGTTTGATTTACTGGATAATAATATTGGACTCTTTGTTTAGTAGACGTAGCCCAAGTTTGGGTGAACCGTGTCAAAATTCTCTCCTCTTTGTTATTATTCTTGTGTTTTTCATTCCTCTGTTTAACCTTTTGTAGTGCCATAAAATTGCAACCCTAGAATTTTTAACCATATTTGAAGTCCACACTTTGGTTAGGACACCCTCCTTTCTGCCCAAGACCCCTTTCTGCACTTTTACCCTTGGTTTCTTTCTTTCTCAAGACATGTTCCTACCTCCAGACCTTGTCTGGGCCCCAAAATAGGGCAGGACAGGGGCGTGGCGCCCCTGTCTCCACCTCTTAGGGAAGCCCAATGTTGGATTTTCCCGGTTTCCTATACACAATCCAACTTCGGGGTTTGCAATTCTTCTTTGTCAGCCTTCAGTGATTGAAAATTAATTCTTGAGGCATGTATAAAAGGAGATTCAATTCCCTCATTTGACATAAGAATGATAGGGGATAATATACAGGAATTCAAGTAGAAGGTCTTCATTATCGTCATCAAGCATTCAAGTCTTTAAGCATTCATCAAGTCTTTTTTCTTCATGTGTCTTCTTCATCCATTGGAGCAACATTACAACATTCATTTGCAAGCATGTGTGTGTTAGGGTTTTGTCATGTTACATGTCATTTCATGCAACACTTGTGATTACATTCAAGAAGCAAAGCAATCATCATCAACAAATTGCAGATCTACAAGGTATACACTTCCATTATTTACATTTCAGCATTTACAATTACTTTCTTTCAAGGTTGATTCCTCAACCAGGGTTTGACTGAGGCAAACCCTATCCACAACCCTTCTCCCCTTCTTTTCTATGTGTAGGTTGCAGGTGCGCAACTATATTTTCAGATTTGGACTCCATTTACAGAGGTGGAAAAACCCTTTTCGTTTTGCAGATTTTTTGAAGGACCATGTACACTGTCACCATGATCCCGATGACTTTTCTCTAAATTTGCAAGGCAGATCCATATCAGTCTAATTAGCTCCGATCCAAAGTTACAACGCGATCCTAAACTGATAGCTCCTCATTTCACTCATTTTATCTCTCTTTTCCACATAGTCAACAAGTTGACTTTCCTATTTACAAAAGAGGGCAAATCACACTTCAACCCTTGCAATTCACTTGGAATTCACATCCTCATCTCTCTTGGATTTGGATCTAGTGGATTAAATCCCCTCTTTTGAATTTAAAGTTCTCCCAAGTGAAAATCTTCCTAGTGACTTCCTTTCTCTCTCCTAGGTGGGGAGTCACTAGGGTTCAATTTTCCACTTTACACCTTTATTTGCATACAATTGATATTTTCTGCATGCAATTCCTTACACTATCAAAACATATGATGATGCTAAAAGAGTTTCTAAAGGCACCATTACACTTCCACTTCAGGCTGGCCCAACAATAATGGATACAACATGTCAAGTATTGGACCTTGATCTCCCATACAATATCCTTCTCAGCCGCCTCATCCGCCCATGGATTTATTCCATCTAAGCCATCCCCTCCACCTACCATCAATGCTTAAAGTTTCCCTACAATAGTCGAGAGGGCACCATCCTTGCAAATTCTCAACCTTTCGAATATTGCAAGCCACTAAAGGGGAAGCATATCCACCTTTGCCCACTTAATTACCTTGCTTTCACATCATCTATCACTCCACTCATTGATCCTTCCATATCAAATCCTACTCCACCCAAGATCAAGGCCCAAATAATTGATAAAGGTTGTGGAGGGTATAGTCTACAAATTCACTCTACGTGGGGCACCTCCTTGCATCTCCTAAATCATATGGTAAACCTAAAGAACTTGAACCTCCAAAGAAACTTACCATGAAGTGCAAAAAGACAACTTTCCAGGAGTGGGGTCCTTTACATGCAGAAAACATGGAAACCAATGTAACATCTTGGCTATATCAAGAAGAAGATGATGATCCAATTGAGATTCCTAGGGACAAGTATCCTAAAGCTTTTGCAATGGCAGACAAGATGGGATACAAAGGACATGGTCTAGGACCTAAAGAGCAAGGCCAAAGGGAGACCATTACACCCATTTCATACAAAAACAAAAGAGGCTTGGGTTACTCTCACGTACCTAAGATTACTATCGTTGGTGCTCTGACCACCCCACCTTTTGATGTCGATGACTCTAACGAAGAGAAGTTCTACGAAGTGCCTTGCAATTACCTTGATGATTTTTTCTTCAAAGTTTGTATCATGACTATAACCTCCTCCATCCTCGACAATCTCCCTCTTCTTTACCCTAAACTAATTGATTAGGACCGATGATGACCTCTAGTTATTGACAAATGCACAGATGATAACGCCATATTAGCACTTTTCGAGATGCAAAATTTGGAAGATCACACTAAGGTTTGCGACATACAACTACATCCAAAAGTGCACTTCGGAAGTCAAGTCAACTCCCTTATTCATAAAAGTGATAATGAAGAGAAAAATCAAGTCCCTTGGTGAAAACCTTCATGAGGCACCTTTGGACCACAAAAAACTAAAAAGAAAAGGTGTATCCTCTAGTGAAAACCTGCAAAAAGGTGCTAGAGGATGAGGGAATTGACTTGCTTCTCATGGTACTTCCTCTTAACACATCATCCATGTTGATATAAGACACTGAAGAAGTAAACCTTGGCACTCCTAAAAATCCCAAGAACACATTCATGGCGAAAACATTGAACGATCAAGAACGACAAAACACCATCGCCTTTCTTCAAAGCATAAAGCAGAACTTTGTCTGGTCCTATGCAGACATGTCAAGATTGGACCCAGAGATAGTAGTACATCACCTTGTTGTTCATCTGGATGCTAAGCTTGTTAAGCAAAAATTATGAAAGATGCATCCTCAAATCGCTTTATTAGTCAAAGCAAAGCTGAAGAAAATGCTTGATGCGGGATTCATATGCCTTATTGATTATCCACAATGGGTTTCAAACATAGTACTAGTTGGAAATTCATATTGGGGCATTCACATATGCAACAATTTCAGAGACCTTAATATGGCATGTCTTAAAGATGACTTTCCTTTGACAAACATTGACATGATAGTTGATCTCATAGCAGGACATGAGACACTCTCCTTAATGGATGGCTTTTTCAGGATACAATCATATCAAAATCTCAGACGAAGACCAACATAAAATTGCTTTCACTTCTCCATGTGGTACCTTTTGTTACCAAGTGATGCCTTTTGGGTTAAAGAATGCTAGCACAACCTATCAAAGGGCTATGATAACAATTTTTTGTGACCTATTACATGAAATTATGGAGGAGTATGTGGACAATCTCCTTGGCAAATCCAAAACAAGAGAGGGACACATTGCAGTGTTGACAAAAATATTTAATCACCTTGAAAAGTACAAACTTAGATTAAACCCTAAGAAGTGTGTCTTCGAGGTCACGTTTGGAAAGCTCCTTGGTTTATCGTGTCTAGATGAGGCATTGAAGTAGATCCTACAAAGGTGAAGGCCATCATGGAAATGCCTCCTCCCAAGACTCTCAAGCAGTTGTGTAGTCTACAATGTAGACTTCAATCCATTTGGTGATTCATCGCCCAACTTGCTGACAAATGCCACCCATTTGCTCACTTACTTCGCAAGGACACTAGATTTCAGTGGGACTATTTATGCCAAAAAGGATTCAATATACTCAAAGAATATCTCGCTTCTCTGCCATTCCTCATGCCTTCTATTCCAAATAGGTTGCTCATCCTATACATATCAGCAACTACAGTTGCACTGGGGGCACTCTTAGCACAAGAAGGTGACCAAGGTAAAGAACATGCAATCTACTACATAAGTCACACCTTAGTTGTTATGAGTTGAACTACACATCAATTGAATGAGCTTGCCTCATTGTGGTCTTTAGTACACATAAGCTTAGACACTATATGCTCAATCAAAAAACCAAGCTCATTTGCAAAATAAACCCCTTTAAGTACCTCCTATCAAAGGTCGCTTTTACAGGTAGAATGGCGAAATGGGTTATGATACTCAGTGAGTTCGACATTGAATATGTGGATCGAAAAGCAATCAAAGGACAAGTCATGGTAGATCAAATAGCAAAAGAACCTATTGAAGAAAACTATCCTCTCATCATAGACTTCACTAACGATGCTATAATAATAGTTGCACAGACTACTCCCTAGAAGATATATTTTGATTGTTCTTAAACACAATGAGGATCAAGGGCAGGCATCTTGTATGTCACCCCGCATGGAGACTACATTCCTAAGTCATATAAGTTGGCTTTTCCATGCACCAACAATATCTTTGAATATGAGGCCCTCATCACAAGGCTTCGCATGGTTGTCACATGGAAAATCACAGACTTATCTATCTATGGAGATTCTCAGATAGTGATTTGGTAGGTCAATAATGAGTATCAGATGAAAGACGACAAGTTGCACCCATATCATCGCATGATTGAAGACCTTAAACAACATTTCACTTCAATCAATTTTGAGCAGATTCCCCAAGCAACAAACAGAGTTGCAGATGCCATGGATACCATTGGATCCTTGTTGCAAATGCTTGAGAATAGTACCAAATGTGAATTCCTAGTTGAATATCTCTTAGTGCCCGCATATGATATGCCAGACTTTGAAATGGTCTGTGAACTTGTTCATCTTAATTCTCCTCGGTATCAAGACACATACACCTACCTAAACAACCAAACCATCCCCCCCATCTTACCAAAACCCGACGCCAAACATTCATCTATTGATCCTCTCGCTACACTATCCTTGGACAAACCCTATTTAGAAGGCACTTCGATGGAACCCTCCTAAGGTGTTTAGAAATGAAGAAGTTGAATGAGCACTGTGAGAATTACATAATGCTATTTGCGAAGCACACTCAAGTGGCCTCACGTTGGCTAAAAATCTCCTCTGAATGGGTTACTATTGGCCTACTATGGAACAAGAGGCCTATCATTATGTCAATAAATGCATACCATGTCAGAAGCATGGAGATTATAGATACATGCGTCATCTCAAGCATTGCAATCATTCGTCACACCTTGGCCTTTTTCATAGTGGGGGCTTGATCTCATTGGCAAAATCCAACCCACTTTTGCCAACAACCACAAATTCGTCATCACCACAATCGAATATTTGAAAAAGTGGGTGGAAGAAATTCCACTTACTTATACCACTGGCACCCAGATAGAAAAGTTTATCTTAAACTACCTCATTTGTTGGTATAGCATTCCAAAGGGCATTATTACAGATAATGGAAGACCTTTCAAGAATCAAGACGTCAAAGAGATATGTCACAAATTCGGTATCCAATACTGTTTCTCCACCCCATACCACCCAAAAGGTAACGGTCAAGCTGAGGCTTCAAATAAAACCCTTATTAAAATCTTGAAAAAGACAGTCAATGAGGTTAGTCATGAATGGCACTTAGAAATTCACCCAACCCTTTGGAACTACTGTACTAGCATTCACACACTCATTGAAGCCACTCCCTATTCCCTCATCTTTGGTTTCAAAGATATCCTACCACTTGAGATCAAGCTTCTCTTGTTGAGGATATCATTCCAGAACATTCTTCCTGATGAGGAATACAAAGTAGCAAGACTTCAAGAACTAGAACTGCTAGATGAACGACACCTCAATGCTTTGAATCACCTCAGGGTTTATCAGAACTACCTCTAACTTAGTTACAACAAGAAATTCAAGGTGAGAGAAATTGAAGTTGGTGATCTTGTCCTTAGGGAAAATTAGAGAAACCTCTAGGATCGAGAAAAGAAAGGCAAGTTTGAGCCTAATTGGCTTGGATCCTATGTTATCACTGCTAAATATGGCTTTGGAGCCTATCAGTTGGCTACAACTGAAGGAGAACCATTGGATGAACCAATGAATATCATCCATCTAAATAAATTCTATGCTTAAGTCTTTAGGGAATCCCAACTTTCAAAAATTCCAAAAATCAAAAAAATACAAAAACATTGAAAAAATGCAAAAAAAGTAAAGAAAAAAAGCATTTCGTCCATCGATGAAAACCACTCTATGGCACTATGGGCAAGTACCTTGGTGATAACCTATTTTTAGGTGTCAAGGTAAATAAAATTGAATCCACCATCTATTCAGACACTTATCACATCCTCACTCACCCATTCATTTTATTCGATTGCATTCCATTTCATCCAATCATTCTACCATTCCATCATTCCATGGAAACTCCAGTCCTACCCAATTTGTGCAAGCACTCTTTTCCCTAGTCATGCACTTTCAGCACACACCACTTTCATCCTATTTCTGCATCCTTTTGTATGAGATGCAAAACTAATCCACTACTGTGAATAATGATATCCCCATCAAACTGAGCTTTCCCATCAATTTGTGCTTTGCCCATCCATTTGAGCTTACCTAGACTTGTGCACAATCCAAACACCCATACACAATGACTTAACCAAATCAAGTAGAGATCCTCTTAACTAGCATTGCTCCAAGTTAGCTTATCTATTGCCTCACATTGATCTATTCCATCATCATGCCCATCAAGATGCATCCTTCCCATGCATGGAAATCATATCCAAATCCATGTCCTACTCTTGGCAAGAGATGTTTGTTGGCCAAATGAGGCATTTGCTTGAATGATCTTTTTGCTTTGATTTTATTTTTTTGTCCTAGGACTATACCTCTCCATGGCTACCTTGATCTTTCTATATCTTGGTATGTCTAGGTTGGTGTACATTGGGGCATAGTTTTTGTAGTATGGCATTTTTTATGGTTTCTCATGTTTGATCCAACAAGTCTTGCATTCACTTTGAGTATGTTGATATAGTTGTCTGGCCCATCTTTTTCATAATCCAATCAAATCCCCGTAAAGGATTTGAATGCATGAGCACATCATTCAACTCATATACCTCATATATTCAGTCATAGTGACATGTACGCTTATATATATTGAGATAACCTATTGTCTGTGAGTCTAGTCCATGCATCGGATATTCATTACATTCTGATTCCTATAATCAGTGATGTTGATAATCCTTTGCAAAATAAAACCTAAGATTTCTCTCTACACATTCATAATCATTCCATTCAGCCTATCATATCCCCTTTCACCTGAGGCTTCGATTTATTCACCTTTCTTATCCCTCCAATTTTTTCCTTTCAACATCTTGTCCTATCCATTTCAGGAGCACACATGTGTTCTTAGAACCCATATGTCCTCTCAAGGGGGCATACCATGGCTTCCTCATCATCCTTCCTCAACCCACCAATGATTGGGGCACCATGCTACTAGTCCTTATCTGTTTCTATCCACTATTTTTTATTCTTCTTTGATATAACATCACTTCATGCTACTATATCAAAGAGGGGGAAAATGTAGAGACATAAAATTGATTAAATTAATATTTAATTAATTAGCTTTTTATCACTTGATTAATTTAATTAATCATTTTATCCTATTATTCCCCTAAATTAATTAAATTACATTTAATTGATTATCCCCTTCCACATGTATAATTAATTAATTATACATGTCTCATCTATCCTAAAGTTGATTTATTGTAATAAATCAAACTTTGTCTTATGGAACATTCCAACTTTATCCCCAATCCTAATTAGCTAAATTAATTCATAATTAATTAGGCTAATTTAATGATTCCTACAAATACACATCTTAATCCACCCATTAAACTAATTAACTCAAATCCTAATCCATGTTAGTATTTATTCTAATTTAAAATACTACACACCTACCAAGTCATCTCACCCATCCACATCATCTTTAACCAAGAGGTGCTTGCACATGTGTGAGAATTGCTCCTCCCCATGGAGCCACCCTACACTTTCCCCTTTTGGCATGTATGTCATATACCCCTTTTTCCTAGTTCCCACTCCTTTCCACAAGTATTACACTTGTCAACTCTTTGGACTTCCCAAGGTTGCTCACACATGTGTGAGCACACCTTCCCATTTTACCTTGGATAGTGAGACTTCCCAAGGTTTCTCACACATGTGTGAGCACATCTTCCCCTTTTCCCTATGATAGTTGTTCTTCCCAAGGTGTTCTCACACATGTGTGAGCCATGCTATGAGTCCTTAGACATGAAGTTGAAGTGTTTGGAACTCCATCTAACTTTGTGTCTCTAATGGTACTAGTATACCATTTTGGTAATGGTTTTGTGACATTGGTGGGTGTTGATTGATTATCAACATTCCCATCATTTTTACCATCCATGTTGAATATAGGAGCACTATCTGAAGTAGGTGATGATGTGGGATGACAACTTACATAATTCTTTTCATAAAAAAATATATCCCTACTAATATATATCTTCTTTGTTTTATGATCCATAAGACGATATGCCTTAGATTCAATACTATATCCAAGAAGAATACATTGCAGTTATTTTTCATCTAGCTTCTTCCTCTTTTATTTAGGAATATGCATATAGGCATTTCATCCAAATACACGAAGATGATGGATAAAAGGCTTTACCCCTATACGAGCTTCTTTTTGTGTGATGCCATCAAGGTCTTTGGTTGGTGCATGATTCAAAAGTTAAACTATAGTGTGTACAACTTCAACCCAATATGCATGCTCTAGTTGAGAATCTTTCAACATACTTCAGATCATCCCCATAATGATGTGATTTCTTCATTCAACAACTCCATTTTTCTAAGGTGTGTATGCAACAGTCAATTGATGTCGAATTCTATTTTCCTTCAGGTACATGGAGAATTTTGCACTAGTGTATTCCCCCCTTGATTTGAGCAAAGGATAGAAATACAACGATTTGTAACCTTTTCCATCTAATTGCGAAACTCTTTGAAATATGAAAGAGCTTCATCTTTATACTCCAAGCAATATAACCACATTTTCCTTGTGTGATCATCAACAAAAATCTTAAAGTACCTATATCCTTTATGAGTAGGTGTCATTGGGTTGTACAATTCAGTATGCACTAGTTGCAAGGGTTGACTGACACGATGCTCACTTGGATAGAATGGTGCTCTATGTTGTTTCCCAACAATACAGCTAGAACAAATAGCACTTGACTTCTCAAGTGATGGAAGCCCCGTGACCATGCTTTTATGACTAATTTTTAGCAAGTAACTAGTGCTCAAATGACCAAATCTGTGATGCCAAAGTAAAGCAAGATCATTGCCCTTAGTTACTAAGGCTTGATTATTAGCAGTTGTGTCAAGCCTAAAAAAAATTCCAATCTCAATAGCACTGGCAACAATATTTTAATTTTTAGACTTATCTTTGATAAGACAAATATTTTTATCCTAATGGCTATCAAACTCAATCCTAAGGTTGTGGTCAAGAAATTGATTAACAAAAAGGAGATTTTTCGTAAGTCCTAGCACATACAAGACATTGTGAATCTTGCAACGATTAATGATACCACCAATGACATCAAAGTCTTTGTGGCAACTTTGAATGTCTTACATAGGTTGTTGCATGCTTGAAACTAGAGAAAACAAACTCTTATACGAGATGCTTAACACCTAAAACTAGACAATTGCATACACAACAGGATGAGTGGAACTAGTAAAACACAACTAGACTATTTTGACTCTCCTCCCCAACATAGATCACCTAGATAAACACAACTACAATGTGATATCTACGCCTCTCTATTCTTATCATTGTGAGCTTGTAGCTTTTCTATTTATAGTTCATGATTTGACGTGTTCTCTTGCTCTTTTTATGTGATCACTTGTGTCTTTGTGATGGCATTTCAAGAATGATATTAGTGGTTAAGACATTTTTATTATTGAGGTCTCTTCAGCTAGTTGACTTGAGGTCTTGTTCTATTTTTTAGCTTTTGTGTATTGCGTGTCTTTTTGCCTTTTTTCTTTGTTTGCCTTTTTGTCTTTGTCTTGTTTTGTGTGCCCTTGAATGTGATTGTGTGAGTTAATATCCTAAGATTGGGGGCTTGGTTCCTTGAAATTACTGATTTCTTATGCTCCTTGTGATTATGCTCCTAATTTCTCATCTCTATCATCTTTCGTCTACTTTATCGCAATTATTTGCATAGGCTCATACTCTCATTAAAGTGGGCTCTAAATGTAGTATTGTAAATTATCACCAGTCCAATTTACACCTCATGTTTGTGCCCCTACTTTAGCATGATCTATCCCCATCACCCTCTAGTTCTGACTTGTGCTAATTACCCAACTTTGATGGCATGTACAACCTATTGTGGGTCCCACAGAGTGATACCCACCTCCCTAACATCTTGTTTTGGTCCCCTTTATAGTAGGACCAAGGCATGGTACATCCTAGTCTGGACCATGGTGCCCTAAAACACCATGGTCCCCCTCAAAGGGACCCAAATTTGAAATGGGTCAGGTGTTGTGTGTTGGAAGTATGTGTTGGTGTGTTGTTGTGGTTGTCATTGATGTCAAACTTGTTTTTCTGGATTGGTTTGGAATGTTCCTGGTGCAAAGTTATCTTGATGTGTTGTTGATGTTGCAATTGTTCTATTGGTTGTTCTGGAAGTGTTTGGGTCTATAATTTGTTGCTAATGTTGAGTGTTGTTGTTATCTTCATTGGATATAGTTTTGATATCATGAATATGATGGTTTTGAGGTCCAAAAACATCTTTGTGTTCTCCAAGTGTTGTGGCATTGATTGTTGTTGGTTGCGAGATTTTATGTTATACCTATCCTTTGGTCTAGATATGATTTGTGGAAGTTTTTTTGATATGTTATGGTTCTCACTATAGTGTGTGGAGGTTTGGATTTAAGTTATTTGCATTAGAGAGAATATCTTGACCGTTAATTGCTTATACAAATGTGTAGGTTGTGGATATGTTGTTGGTTATGTTCTGGTGATTGTGAATATGTGAATTGATTTGTAGAAGATGTGTTTTGATCCCCTATTTCTCTTAGATTGGATTAGTGTGTGTATTTTTGGTTCGAAAAAAAGTATTTTGATTCAGGCCGACTTGGTTTAAGTTTTTGATGATCTATCTTGTTGTAGTGTCATAAAATTGCAACCCTTGCAATTTGTGACCACATTAGGGTCTTCATGTTGGCGATCTAAATCCTCAAGCTTGATCAGAGACTCGAGACTTGCTCATCCCCAGAAACTGCACTTTTCCTACCCTCTGCACTGCCTGAACCTGATGCATGTCCTGGGACAAGGGCAGGATAGGGGCGTGGCACCCTTGTCCCTGCCCTATTTTGGGGCCTCCTCTGTCCTATCTTTGCATTGGAATTTGTAATTAAAGTGGGAAAATTTTTCCCTGTGTCAACTTGTGACAAAAAAATCAGTCAAATTAACCCTAATTGATGAATATATAAGTTGCATTTGCCCTCCCATTTACATAAGTTGGATAAGCGAAGAGTGGGCTTAAGTTCAAGAAATCAAGCTTTCAAGCATTCCTTTCCAACATTGTGCATTCTCAAGTCTCCCTTCAAGGCTAGGTGTTGCATTCAAGTCAAGGATTCAACCATTGAAGAGGAGATCCCTTTCAACATTCAATTTCACACAAGCAATTCTATCTACAACCTCCCTTGAGGTGATTTACATTTCAGTCTTTCATTTACTTGCAAGTACTTTCTTTCATCACTTGGTTAATTCTAAAATTGGGGTTTGACCTGAAGGCAAACCCCCAATCCCAACCCCTTTTCCTCTCTTTTCTATGTGTAGGTTGCAAGTGCGCAGCTGTGTTTACAGATTTGGACTCTATTTCCAGAGGCAAAAAAACCCTTTTCATTTCACGCATTTTTTGGAGGACCATGTGCACTTTCAGCACGGTCCCAACAATTTTTCCTCAAATTCACAAGGCAGCTTTGTCTCAACATATTATAGCCAGATCCAGGTGCACAACTTCATCTCATGCTTCTATTTCAAGTTATAATAAGTTCTTTGCTACTTTTACACTTAGTCTCACAACACATAATTCAACCATTTTTCATTCTAAAAGAGGGGTTAGCTTGTCATTTCACGCCATTGTCAATTCATTTAGTATTCAATCTCTTTCCTAAGGGATTGGATCTAGTGAATTTCCCCACTCTTTTAATGTAATGTGGATAAAGTTTGAAGGGAAATCTGTAGTGAAACTTTCATCTCTCCTCGAAAGGAAGAAAAGCTTTCCTCTTGATCTCTCCATCATTCACTTTTCTCCACATCACACTTGTATATAAGGATGTGTATGTTTGTGTTGTGTTGAGGCAAGGAAAGTGTGATGAATGTAGATGAATGATGCAAGGATAATCAGTGAGGCTCGGTAAAGTGCAAAGAAGAAGAGTTGTGCTCAAATGATATGAAAGTTGTGCTAAGACTATGACAGAGATATGAGATAGTGTGTTAGTAGTTGAGACCTGAGTTGTGTGTTTAGATGTTGGTCATGTTAGATTTGTGTGAATGTTGTCATTTTTGTCATTGATGTCAAACCTGGTTATCCATTTGGACTGGATGTAGCATATTGCGCAAAGCAGTAATAATGAACAAATAATGTATATAGTAAGTAGAGCAGTGATATTGAATAGATACTGAGCAACTAAGTATTTATGATCTACTAGAATTATTTTTGAAAGATCCCTTATTCTGGAATCTAGTATTTTCCAGCCATGGTTGAAGTTGTATTAGTTGAATTGCTATCCGAATGGTTGTATTGCATTATGTTCTATGAATTCTATGCTCTGAAATTTGTGGTATTTGTATCTTGAAGATGGAAGTTGTCATGACTGGAATTTGTGCTTATGGGTTTGTATCTATGGGTCCAGTAGACCCTTATTTTTTTCGATAATTGAGGTGTGTGTTCTTGTAATTGAATTGTGTGAAGGAAGCATGTAGAAGATTAATGAACTCCAACTTGGTTACTCTATTTTTGGTCAAAACATATTTTGGCAACGTGTTGATCCGAGCAATGCTTTATTGTATAAACCTTTTGTGTTTGACCACCATATTACCTCGGTGTATGTGCTTACCAATATATATATACATAAGACATATGGATATATGTGTGACAATGTATGGAGTGTGTGAGCGATAGAGTAGTGGTATGCAAGGTATGTAAGTAAAGTGAGTAGTAGCAATATGTGAGCAATGTGCAGTGTGAATAGTGGAGTATGATGTATGTGTAAGAGAAAAGGTGTATATGGAAAGGTACGAATAATCATTTACCAAATCTACTTCAAGCAGTTGAATTAACATAATACAGATAGTGTGTAGTAATCCCTTACCGGATCTATTATAGGCAGCTGTGGACAAGTTGGAGAGATCCCTTACCGGATCAGCTGTGAGTTGTTATCTGAGCTTATCTTGGAATTTACCTCATGCATTTGGAGATGCAATTTTCCTTAGTTCACTTATTTCTATTGCAATGAGCCGAATTGTAATCAGGCAGTGAGCCATCTAGCAATGAGCCACCCCTTTTGTAAACACCATATAACTAGTTATATTTTCTTGAGAGTTAACCCTCTCCATGGTTTTTCCCATTTGGGTTTTCCACATATAAAATATGGTGTCTATCTTGTGATTATGTTTTTCATTTATTCTGCATTTGCTAATTCTAATTGATCAGATTAATTGCTAAGGTTAAAATATCAGTAAAAGTTTCACTATTGTGGGAATAATGATTCACCCCCCCTCTCTCTGATCCATTCAACAATTGGTATCAGAGCCTAGTCCCTTGTTTTCTAGCTTAACTGCTTGAGGGAGATCCTTGTTGGTTGAATGATGGAACCGATGAGTAATGACCGAAGAATATCATCTGGAAGAAGAATTGAAACTGCTCTTGAGGATCTAGAAAGTGTGGAATCTAAGAATTAGGAATTGAAAGAAAACATCAAAGAATCAAATGAGTGTGTAGTGAAACTGGGAGGACATATCCAAAATTTCAAGTTGAGACATAAGGAAGTTAAAAATCAGTTAAAGTAGGTGAATGAAACCATTAAAGACCTGTTGACGTGAGTTTTGACACACCCACCAACAGTCAGGTAGTTTATACAAACACTCACCACCTCTCCTAAAAAGTAACAAGTTTAGAATAACTCACTACCCCAAGGTCTCTGTAGTTGGGTCTTGACGGTGATGGATAGCTCAATGGTTGATGTGGTTATACCTGTAAAGGGGCTTGCTAGTTAGAACTAAATCTCGCTGGTTTATGAACAATTGCGCTTCCTCTTTTTTTTTTGTATTTTTACGATTTAAGACTCTCTGGGGAAATAAAATGTGAAGCGTAAGGGAAACAAGAAAATAACAATAAAGATCAATACAATGACAACTTAATAAACTATTCAATTAGTTCCTTGCAATTCGAGCAATTATCAGATATTATCCAAGTTAGCTTTCAACAACGGACTTCCATAAAACCTGCAAAATCATCAATTTCACAAATCTGTGGACATAGAATCATCAACAATATGGCCTATCACAGTAATTCCCATACACCACTGACATGCGCAATATGGTTCATATCATAATAGACAAAAAGATTACCACGTTGCTAACTCAAAATAATAGACGTTACCGATTACACAGAACAATTTGGTAGAATATAGATGTAAATCAGGCAATCTACAAGCTGCTTTTCATATTAATCTCCATGAATGTATAACAAAAATAACTCAAACTTCTTAACAATCTGCAAAAATCTCTAAGTGGGCCACAAATCATCAATTTGGAGACCCTTACAAATGAATTCAACTTCTCAATTTATAGAAGTTTTTCACCCTATTATTTAGGAAATAGCTCTATCCTAAATTAAGAACTAAAATTAGGAGTCGCAATTAACTTGAAAGTTTCTGCCTGGACACTCCACTTAACAACTACGACATGAACGTTGCATGAGCACTATGAAGACCATGTTGGGTGAGCCATGTTTTCGTAACCATTCAGGATTTCTTTCAAAATTGGGACTTGAGTAGGAGGAGCAGTTTAAAAATCAAAAAAAAAAAAAAAAGCTTTGCTATCTTTAGCAATTATGTGCCTATCCTTTATTTCCTGGTGAATGCCTTATAATTTTTAATTATACATGCCACTGCTTGGACTGGCGGATTGGCTACATGCTTAATTCTAAATTTATATTTCTTCAAAGCCTCATCTGCATGTGCTCCTTGTTCCTCCAACTCCTTTACTGTATCTGCCACCTCTTGACACTGAGTAATCAACTGTGTGTATCTATCCATAAGGGCAGCATCAAACTAGGCGGCAGGTCCTAAGTTTTGTGCCTCATATGCATCCCATTGATTCAAAACTTGTTGTTGGTCCACTATTCCAGTATCAGCTATTTCAAGGCCAAAAGGCCCTAGTATATTCATCACAAAATTCTCATATGACAAAATCTCTCTGAGAAGAGGGTCCTGAATATTAGTCATCTCCTTGACATACTGCCGATACATCTCTACTTTCAGCTCCAGAATCTATATGTAGGATTGTAAATTCTCACAACTATCCCCTCCTAAGAGTCTTCTTATACTATCAGCTCTTCTCCTAACCGTAGTATCATTTTCAAAATTCAGAGTTGTTTATTAAAGGTGTCCTCCTTCCACTCCCATTGTGTGGAATAGGTTGCCAAAGCTCCACCTACCTGTATCGCTTTACAATATATTTTCATTGTATTTTGTAGAAACAATCTAATCTTGGCTGCATTCACTTGAGTCCATGATTTGGCAGCCGCAGCTACTTGTCTCACCTCCAATAGTGCCTTTACATCTCCTTCTGGCAATGATGAGGTTGAAGGTAGGTCATTTGTCCTACACGAGTCCAAAGGTTTACACATTTCTACCAAGAGGTGTTTATACTGCCCAAGCTGTGCTTTAAGTTCTACATTTGAACTATGCTCCTTTTCCACGCGCCCTCTGACAACGCTTGTGGCTAGTTCCAAGGTATCTAACTCTCCCCACTTGGTCTGCTTACCTAGGTTTATCTGTGATACTTGGTATTTGGGAGAAGCTTGTCCCTTGGCCTGCGATGGAACTGTCACATCTGCAATCACTTCACTAGAACTAGTTTTCGACAGGTGATGAACCATCTTTAACTTATTAACCTTTGGTGGTTCTTCAGTGATTGCTTGTTGTAGAGTAACCTTGGGGAGCTCTGCTTTTCTCTTTTTCTTTCCAAAGGTAAAATCTAACCATTTTGGTATATCTTCAGCTTTATCACCTTGATGTGATACTGTGATGCTAAAAATGTGGTTAGTACAATAGGCGTACACATATAATGAGACAATAAAAACATAATTGAAAAGCTTAATTGAAAAACTAAATCAAAGATGCAAACCATAAACCTTCCTTGAAATGTCCCATTTTCCTCTATTCTTGAGGACCTTGAAGGTGTTGAATTGATGGGCTCTCAGTGGAGCAATGACCTCCAAAATGACAACTCAAGAGTTGAGTAGCTAATTGATCATGATTAACTATGGAGATGATATGAAATGCATGATTTAATAACCTAGATGAACATGCTATGATAAATCCAAAGCTAATTACTAGATAAGTGAAATGCAAATGCCAATAGTAACAATGCCTAAATTGATATGAGATGGGATCTGCCTATAGTAACAATGCATAAGATGAAATGAGATCCGATCCTTATTGCTCCAAAATGAGGGGTATTTATAGAATTCCAAGGCCAAAGATGAGGTGGCAGGAATTGACGGTCCAGATTTGATCTGAAGATATCGAGGGCCAAGATTGAGGAAGTTGGAGAAGAGGTTGGAGGAAGGGACACTTGTCATCTCTATGGTGACAAGTGTCAAGGAGCCTTGCTCATGAGAGGGCAAGTGTCCAAGGGAGGAGACATGTGGCAAAAGTGCCATGTGTCTCAATGAGAGAATATCCACACCATGAGAGGTTAGGATGAGGAGGTTAGAATGTGCAAGATAGGATAGGGTTAGTTAGACGCAAGATTAGATTGAATGGGTTAAGTTAGGGGATGGTTAGGTTAGGTGGTTAAAGTTAGGAGCCATGTGCTCATTTGAATTTAGAAATTCAAATAATTGGAAAATGGGTAATTAATCTCAACAAACTTGAGTTTGTTAATCTTAATTAGGGATTAGAAGAATTGATTAATATGGGGAGACATTAATTAATTTAGAATTAATTAATCAAAGGGGGATGTGAGATGAACTATATAAATAAATCATTTAGATTTATTTACTAGTAGATGAATAGAGAAATTAATTAAATTGCTTGTGAATTCAATTAATTGGGAAGGGGAATTAATCAAATAATTGCGTATTTAATTAACTATCTTCAGACCATTTTTAGGTGTATAAATTTTGCCTCTCTTTGAAGCGATGTGTGACGACATGTTGGTTCAAAGAAAGCTTGATTGATGATGTTGATATTGATTTTGATAGTATGCAGATTCGATCTTGATTTGATGCGGATTTGGTTTCGATGTGATACTAATTTGATTTGGAGATGATAAATCTCGATATGATGCGGATTCAATCTTGGAGATGATAAATCTCGATATGACACATTGGTTCAAAGAAAAATTGATCGATGATGTTGTTGATTCGATAGAATGTAGATTTGATCTTGATTTGATGCAGATTTGGTTTCGATATGGTACTGATTTGATTTGGAGATGATAAATCTCGATATGATGCGGATTCGATGTTTCAGAGATGATAAATCTTGATATGATGCCCCAAACGCTGATTGATAGATATCAATGTGAGGATGCCCCCTCGGGAGATGAATCGGATAATTTTTGAATGATTTTGAATTTTTCGTGATTTTTTGATTTTTCATTTTTTCGTTTTTGAAATTTTGTCAATTTATAGATTGGAATGATTATCCGATTATTAGAGTCAATCCGATTCATTTCCCGATAAGAAACTTGAAATTATTGAGTTGATCAGATGATTAGAAAAAATAAGTGGAATAAAAATCCCACCTGAATGCCCCATTATGAATTTAAAAAGGTGAATTCTTTTTTTTTTACTCCTCATTTGTGCACTACAATTGTTGGAGAAAATTGCTTTGGAGAAAGGACATGGCGATCCTATATCACTAGCATAGGTTCGAGCAAGTTCGGCGATATGAGTGTCCTCTGGCATATGGTCCACTGGTACGTACTTCGAGAAAATCTAGCTTTGTTGATTTAACTCTTAGCATTAAAAAAAATCATTTTTTTAGCATTTTCGTCAGTTGGGTTGGAGAGAAAATTGCATTTTTGAGATGGGTTTTTCGATTAGTGAAATGGGTTTTTCAATTTAAAAAAAAAAAGTGATTCGCATCTCAAAAAAGAATTCTTTGCACATGCAGGGTACAGGGGATGCCACAGGGTACAGCTCATTATGCTCGATGGAGATTGGATGTGGCTACTTGGGGGCCTTCTATTTCATATGACCATGCTTGCGTAGAGTATCAATCATTGGGGCCTATGGATTGGGATTATCTTCTAGGTGTGATGGATAGTGGGATGACACATGAGTATGTCGTGTATTGCATTGCACATAGGTTTTTGAGGCTGACATGTCCGGATGAGCTGAAGCCAGTGTTAGATGAGGATGATGAGAGGCCACGACGCAGAGCTCCTAGACGACGGAGGGATGGTAGAGACAGAGATGATAGTGGAGATGGAGATGGATATAAGGGAGATGCAGGAGATCAGGGTGCTGGTGATGATGATGGTGGAGATGATGATGGGGGGGATGGGGGAGATGATGACGAGGGAGATGGTCGAGCAGTGGCAGTGGCAGCGACAGGCACACCAGGAGCTGGCAGTTCTAGATCTGCTAGGGATGTATATACATATTGGATGGCCCGGGTAGTCAGACGCAGGAGATCAGGTCCAGGGGATCAAGAGCATCAGGTTCCAGAGCAGGAGGGACCCCCAGTTGAGCAAGTACCTACGACAATATCATGGGCTGAGCAGCCACAGGCAGAGGGACCTCGACGGATCCTCATTAGGATGTCATCTCATCAGCAACAGGCTCAGATTACAGACTTACAGGCTCAAGTTCAGCAGCTAGAGACTTGATTAGCAGAGAGAGACCCTCAGATGGCCCAGTTAGAGGCTCAGATGGCTTCTCTCCTAGTCGAGAAAGATGCGGCTAGGGATAGGTGTCAGCAGGCTGAGTCACAGGTACAGTTGTCAAGACAGTCTACTTCAAGGAGAAGTTCCCTAAAGTCGATGTGTCAGGGGATCCGAGAGGCTGAGTATTACAGGACCTTATATTTTACTGTCATTCCTCCTGATCGGAGGGCTCCAGGATTCTCACAGCTGAGCAGGAGATGGGGACAGAGTCAAACTAAGAGTCGAGGAGTGACAGGGCCACTTCAGAGAGCTCCCCTAGGTGGGGAGTCAAGTGCAGGGGTACCAGCTGGTGTTACTCTACCTGCCACATCAGGACAGAGTTGCGCTCCACGTCCGAGTGGTCACACTGATATGGGACATTGATCTATTTATGTACATGTCTTTTTGTGATGAGATATTGATGATTCCAGTGATGTATATTTTGTGATGTATCTCCTATATGTTGTGATATCATTGTACATTAGACATTTTGATCTTGTTTTGATGATATGATATGCAGTCGATCCTATTTGCTCTATATGACCTATGAGATGATGGATGCATTCTATTTGATATATGATTATGATGTACAGCTTATTTTCATGATGTATGCTTGATGTATGCTTTAATTGTTATATGCTTATGAATTCTAGATGATGGATATATGATGATGCAGTATTTACATGATGTATGCAAATGCAAAAATGTATGGTGATGCTTATAATTTCGATGTGATGTTTGTGTGATTGCAATGCTTTCTATGTTTATGATATTTTTTTATGATTTTCTCATGCATGTTAATATGAGATGGATGCAATGCAATGCAATGGTGTTATTTTATATGATTTGAGATTTGATGAATATCATGTAATGATCTTACTAAATGAATGAATGATTTGATGCTTTATGTGAATGGTGCCTTGGTATGCAATGGTTACATGAGATGAACTAACTTATCATGTAGGATGAATGAATTGATTATTTTTGTTATTGTCCAATGTACTCAATCACGTAATATGAGAGATAGCACCATGTTAGCTTTGGCCTTGGAAAAGATGAGCATTGTGATCCCATGCAGAATGAAATGCAAATCTATCCTAAAATGCAATGCAATGCAGTGATCGGACCAGTCATGGAGTCATTGCTTTGTTTCATCATTGAGCCTTTAAAATGTGGGAAGTGAGTGCAAACATCAATGGTATAATTGAACCATGATGAGCTGAGCACTACTTTCCTAGGTTTTGATATTGCAAGTTAGCACAAGCATCGAGGTATAATTGAACCAAGATGACCAGAGTGTTGCTTGCGTAAAATAGGTAGTATTAACCATTTCTATATGCAAGTCCGAAATGTCTTCCATGATATTCTGTTGATCATTTCCTTAGACAACTTTGCACATATTAATGATTAATTTACAGATAGTAGACAAGAAAAATATCATGTTCCTTCTTCGTTCCTCTAGTTAAAGACATCCTGGAGTTACTCAGAAATCATGATAGCGAAAATCCAAATAATTGAACCATTATTGCCAAAGTGTTAAAATCATGAGTCAAGATATATCATCCATTGATATGTGTTTTGTCATGTTTAGATTGATATGTGATAGTTAATGGTTGATAATGTGATCTTATGTTCAATGTTGGATGTGTCTTAGTTTTTCGCTTGACAAGCGTTGTCTGACTGTTGTTCTACCTATTTTGATTAAGCTCAAAATCATCAAAACTTTTTGCCCCCAGCCAGGTTCAGGATTTTGTCCCCAGCCTAGAAACAAGCCTTATTATGATATACTCAATGATCCAAACCATGATGAGAAATCACCTGGGATGCCTGCATATGTACAAAAGGCTTTATGATGAATATGAACAGCGCTGATGGAAATGAATGCAAGTGGAAGAAAGCGCGAACCAATAAATGGCAGAGCTAGCCAACAGATAGCGCCTGTTTGCCAGGTTTTCACCATCTGTTTTTATTGCACTTTTTCTCATATTTGATTTTTTTTTTTGGATTTTCATCTTTTTCACTTTTTTAGGATTTTCTGCCTTTTCACTTTTTAGGATTTTTTATTTATTTTTCCCTGTTTTTTATTTTTCTGCTTTTCCACTGTTTTTGATTTTTCTGCTTTTCCACTGTTTTTCGGATTTTTCAGACATAAAACTTCTTCAGATGCATGCTATTGATAGGTTCTTCGATTTGATCCCCATCTTGTGTTGATAATTGATATGTTCCTGATCCAAATACTGTTGTGACCACAAATGGGCCCAACCAGTTTGGTTCAAATTTTCCTTTCTTTTCTCGATCTGCCTGGTTGCGTGGATTTTCCTTTAGCACTAGTTCTCCAACTTGAAAGATTCTTGGTTTAACCTTGTGATTATAACTTCGGCACATTCTTTGTTGATATACCTTTAAATGGTCAAAGGCATTTTGTCTTCGTTCCTGGATCAGTTCTAACTCTTGTAGTCTAGACACTCTTTGTTCTTCATCTGGGATGAGACCTTTTAGTGATACACATAGAGAGGGAATCTCTACTTCGATAGGCAATATGGCTTCCGGTCCGTATACAAGAGAGAAAGGTGTGGCACCTGTTGGTGTGTGGATATTGGTGCGATAGGCCCAGAGAGCAGGGTTTAGTTGAATATGCCAATCTTTCCCAGCATCGTTCACTGTCTTTTTGAGGATTTTTAGAATAGTTTTGTTAGATGCTTCTGCCTGCCCGTTCCCTTGTGGATAATAGGGTGTGGAGAATCTGTACTGTATCTTAAACTTTTCACATAGCTCTTGTATATCCTGATTCTTAAATGGTCACCCATTATCAGTGATAATGGTCATTGGTATTCCATAGCGACAGATGATGTAATTCAAGATGAATGTAGCAATTTGTTTTCCTGTGATATTTGTGAGAGGTACTGCCTCGATCCATTTTGTAAAATATTATGTAGCTACAAGGATGAATTTGTGACCATTTGATGAAGATGGTTTTATTTTTCCTACTAGATCAAGACCCCATTGACAAAAAGGCCAAGATGTTGCCAAAGCATGAAGTTCTTGTGCTGGTGCATGGATCAAGTTCCCATGGATCTTGCATTGTTTGCACATTCTGGCTACTTGAAAAGACTCTTGTTCCATAGTCGGCCAATAATAGCCCAAGCGTATGAGTTTTTTCGAAAAGGTAAGACCACTTGAATGAGTGCCACAAATGTCGTTATGGACTTCCTTTAAGGCCTTCTCAGATTCTTCTTGTTCGAGACATCTTAAAAGAGTACCATCTAGACCTCATTTAAATAGAGTATCTGCGACAAGGGTATAATGGGAGGATTGGCAAATAAAATTTCTCTTTTGGTTCTTCGATAAGTCAGGAGGTAAGATGTTATCTTTTAGGTATGTATAAATTTGGTCATAGCGAGAGGAATCATGTCCTATAAGTTGACAAATGGTTTGGGAATCAGGACAATTATGAGACGGGTAAAACAACTCTTCAACCAGGAATTCATAACACTCTTGATTTTCCTATGTTTGTAATAGAGAAGCAAGTGTGGCCATGACATCTGCTGCTTTGTTATCATTTCTTGGAATTTGTTCAAAAGTGATTTCAACAAAATATTTCTTGAAGTCATCCACCATCTTTTTGTAAGGCATGAGTTTGTCATCTTTTGTTTGATAGTCATCATTGATTTCATTGATGACGAGCTGAGAATCTCCAAAGACATGAAGTTGTGTAATGTGCCATTCCACAGCCATTTTGATACCTGTGACCAAAGCTTCATATTCAACGGTGTTATTGGTGCATGGAAAGCTTAATTTGTATGCTTTCAGGATGGTGTGACCTTGTGGTGTGATAAATAGAATTCCTGCTCCTGATCCGTGCTGTGTATATGAACCATCAAAGTATAGTTGTCATGCTTTTGTTGTGACTGTTAGGATATCAGCATCAGGAAACTCAAGTTGTAGAGGATGATCATCTTGAAGTGGTGCCTCTGCTAGTTGATCTGCGATGACTTGTCCTTTGATAGCTTTTCTATCTACATACTCAATGTCAAACTCACTTAGGATCATGATCCACTTTGCTAGTCATCCCGTCAATGTTGCCTTATTGAGCAAATATTTCAATGGATCAATTTTAGCTATCAATTTGATGGAGTGAGACAGTAGATAGTGTCTTAATTTTTGAGAAGCAAAAACTACCGCCAAGCATACTTTTTCTATAGGGGAATAGTTGAGCTCGTATCCCACTAGTGTTCTGCTGATGTAGTAGATGGCTCGCTCTTTTCCTTCATTATCCTGTTGTGCTAGCAAAACTCCTAATGATACTTCAGTGGTCGAGACATAAAGCAATAACGGCTTGTCTGGAATTTGGGACATTAGAACAGGTGGTTGCATGAGATATACCTTGATTTTGTTAAATGCCTCTCACATTGATGGTCCCATTTGAAATGAACATTTTTATGTAATAGATGGGTGAATGGTTGACATTTATTTGCTAGTTGAGCCACAAATCTTCTGATTGACTGCAATCTTCCTTGTAGTGATCTGAGTTGACTTATATTCTTGGGAGATGCCATTTCCATGATTGCTTTGTCCTTAGCTGGATTTATTTCGATACCTCTAGCTGAAACAATGTATCCCAATAGCTTTCCTGAAGTGACACCAAAGGCACATTTCTTAGGATTTAGTCATAGCTTGTACTGTTCTAACCAATCAAAGATCTTTTCCAGTATTTCAATATGTTCTTCTCTGTTGTATGATTTTGCCAAGATGTCATCCACATAGTCTTCCATGAATGTATGCATCATGTCATGGAATATTGTTGTCATAGCTCTCTGATATGTGGCACCTACGTTCTTTAATCCAAAGGGCATGACGTTCCAACAGAAAGTACTCCATGGACATGTGAAAGCTGTCTTTTCCCTCAGGTGCTATTTTAATCTGATTGTATCCAGAGAAACCATCCATTAGAGAAAACATGGAGTGTCCAGCTGTTAAATATACAATGATGTCAATGTTAGGCAAAGGAAAGTCATCCTTTGGACATTCATTATTAAGATCTCTGAAGTTTGTGCATACTCTGATACTTTTGTCTGGCTTTGAAACAGGAACAATGTTTGATACCCATTGAGGATATGCTATAGGTCTGATGAATCCGACATTTAGTAATTTTTTTAGTTCCGCTTTAACCAAGAGAGCAATATGTGGATGCATCTTTCTTAATTTTTGTTTGACTGGTTTGGCTCCTAGATTAACATTCAAGTGATGCATAATAAGCTCTGGATCCAACCCTGGCATGTCTGCATACGACCAGGTGAAATTGATTTGTCTTCGTGTAAAGAATTCCATATATTCTTTCTTTTCCTTGTTTGTTAGAGAAGTTGTTGGATGTAGGATCTTGGGTTGCTCTGATGTCCCAATGTTAACTGCTTATGTTGGTTCAATCAAAATGGATGACCTTTCTTGATAGTACTCAGGTAAAGTGTCAAATCTCCCATCTTCTGGCGCCTCGAGGAGGTTTTCACCGTTAGATACGTCCTTTCTTTTTACTTTTTCTTGATCTAACGTTGCCAAGAAATGGTTTTCAACATTAGACCTAATATTGTTTTCTTTATTTTCGCTTTTGCGACTAGGAGATTTGGCACCCACTTGACTGGAAGATGCATTGCTGAAATTCCTGGTTGAAGTTGTTGTGGGTTCGATTGCATTAAGATATATGGATATGGCATAGTCATTTGGAAAGGTATCAATGGCAGTATGTCCTTCATTTTCCCATTCAATAAGTTTGGGGTGGAGTAGAGGTAAAGGATCGTCTGGTTGAGATGTTTCGAGAGTATTTAGGGTCATGATTGAGTTATCAAAGTCTTCGATATGTATGTCAATGTCCAGAATGGTACTCTCATCAGAATGACCTCGCCCAGGAAGTTCTTGATTGTCCTCAATTAATTCCAAGTCAGCCAAATGTGATTCTAATTCAAGTGAACTAGTTCCTAACATTTGTCTTGCATACGTGTGAACTACATCGACTCCTACATCTTCTTTAAAGCAATTGTTTTCAGCTGATTCTTCAGAATGATAGGAATCCCATTCCCATTCGTCAGAATCTGTCTCACTTGCAACTTGCAATATACAGATTTGTTCATATAGCTTTTGATGTGTTTCTTCTATTTGTCTTGCTATATCTTTCCTTCTTTCATATTCCACTTCCTCTGGAGTGAGATTGAGTTCTGTCAACTTTACTATCAGTTCTCCTTGATTAGTACTAGGTTCATGCTTGTTTTGATTGAGAGTTAATGCTCCTTGGGAGGTATTATTGGTTTGTTTCTCTTGTTGATTTGAGGATTGTTTCTTTTGCCATTTCATGTTTGGTTGTGATCGTTGCTTTGCAGATGCTCCTTCCCTTTCAATAGCAAGTTGTTCTTGTCTGTTTTCATATTCTTCTTTTTGTTGATTAGAAGATGTGTCTTTTGGTGAAGTAACTTGTCCATACCCTAAGCCTGCTTTGTCTGTAGCTTGCTGATTATGAGGTTGGATAGGTTCTGAGATACCTTCTTTTCTTTTTCCTATAGGACCTATTCCAGTGTATCCCATCTTTTGAAGAATGTTGAATCCTTTCCGATATTTTTCTGTAGGTATTCTGACATTGTTGACCTTTTGTTGAATTTCTTCATCTTTGTATAGCCACTGTAGCACATCTTTGTCTTCTGTCTCCTCTGACAAGCAACACTAATGAATGCTCCATCAAATATCGAAAGATGTTTCACAATTGGTTGTTGTTTAGAGTTTGATGGTTTTCCAAAGGATTTAGGAGAGAGTGGTAATTGTGATATTGAGTATTCTCCATTTCCTCGGTCTCTTAACTGCATTTGTTTTTCCATACTTGATAAAATAGAGGCAAAGGATTGTTCTTTGGATTGTGTGTTCGAAGATGACGCCTCCCTGTTATGAGGAACAATGACTTCTTGAGCTATTTTTAGATTGCTGCAATACTGGAATGGATTTGAATCTGTAGATATTGTGATTTTTTGTCCATCATATGGAAATTTGACACACTAATGATAGGTTGATGGGACAGCTTGCAAGTCATGTATCCATGGTCTCCCCAAGAGTATATTATATGATAAGTCCAAGTCCAGAACTTGGCATGCTATGTTTTTCTGTAAAGGTCCTACTCTGATGGGTAGTATCACAATTCCCTTGGAGGAACATTCTTCTTCATCATAGGCTTTTATGGTGATCTTTTTATGGGGATCAACTGCATCTTCTGAATATCCTAAGGCACGAACAAGACTCAATGAACAAATATTTAGGCCAGCTCCACCATCTATTAGAACACGTTTAACTCGCATTTTGTGAACGAGGACTTCAATATGCAAAGGGGCGTTGTGGGGGTGTTGCAAGGACATGTCATCTTCTTCGGTAAATGATAAGCAGTGAGGAGTTTTGAGGTGTCCCACCATGGTTTGGAATTGATCAATATCAAGATCTTTGGACAATGTGGTATCTACTAATGCTCATTCAAGAATCTCTTTGTGTGCAGGTGACAGTTTTAAAAGTTCTAAGATGGATATTTGTGTGGGTGTTTTCTGTAATTGATCTTCTAGATTGTATTGTTTGGTAGTGGATGACGTGTTTGTTGTAGGACCCGGCAAAACAACTTTGGCTTTACTTCATGTGATAACATGAGCAGATTCATGATGTTGTTGTTCTTTAACGATGATTACATTTACCACATTGTCATATGTATGAGCATAGTTTACCTTTGCTTTACCTTTACCATTTTTCCATGTTGATGATTCACCCTTCTCATAATTAGGAAGCGGAGTTTTGAAAGTTGTGTGAGATTCATTTGTTGTATGTCCATCCACAGTTATTATTCCATTATCAATCAAATCTTGGATGACATGTTTTAATCGTTGACAAGCATCTGTTTTGTGTCCTTTGTTTCGATGGAAATCACAATAATGGTTGTCATTCCACCAAGCTGGTTTTACCTTGGGTTCAAAGTTTCTTTCTTCTGGTAATGTAATCAATTTGTTTGTGATAAGTGTTTTTAATGCGGACCCCAGGGGTTCACCAATGTTTGTAAATTGTCTTCGAAAGAAAGTTTTGATAGTTGCTTTTTGGTGATTGTTGTCTTGTTGAGCCGCTGTTGAGTGATTGGATAAATTGAAAACTGGTTGCTTTGGTTTTACATTGTTGTTATCTACTATCCCGTCATTGACGACATTACGATTTTTGTTCCAAAATTTTGGTTTATCATTGTGATTATTGTTGTTAGTGTTGTTAGGAGGGTGAACTCCTTCTTTGAATATTTTCAACTCACCTTTCTTTATCATGGCTTCTTCCATTCTGATTCCATTATCAATCATTTTTGCAAAACTTTGATTTCCTTGCATTTTCAAGTAATAACTCATTTGATCGTTTAAGTTGTCTATGAAAATGTCCATTTTCCCATACTCCGGCACTGTACAAGGATACCTCGAAGCTAACTGCCTCCATCGTTGTAAGAATGTCATGAAGGGTTCTTCGTTTTTTTGTTTTGTGTTACACAGGTCTAGCATGGTTATTTCGTGTTGAATGTTATAAGCGTATTGGGATACAAACTTATCCACCAACTCTGAAAATGATCTGATTCCTGGTGGAAGCTTTGAGAACCATTCCATGGCTAATCCAGTTAAACTCTTTGGAAATAGTCTCATTAAGTATGTATCTTCATATGCAAACTCCATACTCATTGTGCAAAATTCTCTTATGTGATCTTGAGGGTCAGTGCTTCCGTCATATTTTTCGTACCTCGGAGTCTCAAAACCTATAGGAAAAGGTATCATGTTGAGGTTTCTGTCAAATGGATAAGGACATATTTCTTGAAGCGAGTATCGCCTAACATTTCCTCTTTGCATATCTTGGATTTGTGTTTGCAATGTTTGTAGTTGTTGTGTTAGAGTCATGATAGGATTATCAACATGATTTGTTCTTATATGACCATGATTTTGCATTCTAGGAATATATTGATCTCTTCTTGTATCATCTCTATCCCTTCTTGTATCTTCGTTGGATTGAGCGTTATTTAGAATTTCTACTTCCTCCCTTGTGGGAATGTAAGTTTCCTCATTGTTTCTGGTGTTGCTAGGAACTGACGTGGTATTAATTTTGAGACCAAAGATGTCCTCATATTGTTCGTTATTAGGAGGAGGACCACTTTTATTTTGTTTCAATTTGTTTACATCAAAATCTTGGGGGAGTGTAGCACCAGATTGGGCTAACATTAGGAAGTATTTTTCTTTTTCTCCCTCCAATAATTTCTTCATAAATTTGTCGAATTGAGGATCTTTCTTGATGTCTCTAATATTTTGTTCTGTTATTTCCTCTTCAACTTGTATTTCATCTTCAACTTGTATTTCATCTTCATGTTCCATGATTATATAGTCTATAGTTATCTCAAATGTTTCGGTTTCGGTTTCTGCAATTTTTCGTCTCTAAGCCCTTGTTAGAACGGGCATACACGTGTTTTGAATGTTTTTCGAGGTTTAAGTCTTGAGTAATGTATCGTTATAAGTGATCAATTGCTAAGGTGAAAGTTGTAGATGTATAGACACAAAATGATCTTTTCAAGTATTTTCTTGTTTACAAGTTTTTCGATCTTAGTTTTTTGGAGTGCAAATTTTGTGATTTTTGATATGACCAAGTTCAAATAGGAACGATATATCCTATGATAAAGAACGAGGTTATTCTGATCAAGCATTGTAGTTTCATGATTAAGGGATGATAGATCCTGATGAGAAACTATGTTTGAACAATCAGTTTATCAAAGACCATGTGTTGTTGCACTTTAAGGTTTTTGATCTTTAACTTGTTTTTTGAGGTGAATACTTGAGACTTTTTGTGTGTCTTGTTCTTGAATATGTTTTTGACAGAAGATAACTTGATTAAATGACCTAAAAAGATGACCTATCCTCTATGTTTGACTGTTTGAGAAATGGATTGTTTTTGTTTTCTGATTTTGATGTATTTTACCAAAAACGCTGACAAAATGACCAGGAACTCTGTTGTTTAGACTCGAAACACTGCTGTTTAGACCAGGAACTCTGTTGTTTAGACTAGAAATGCTACTGTTTATACCAGAAACACTATTGTTTGAACCAGAAAATCTGACAGACTTACCAAAAATGCTACTATACTGACCAGAAATGCTGACATATAGACCAGAAATGCTGACTGACAAACCAAGAACTCTGTTCTGCTATATAGTGACTCTAAAGTTCAAATAATGATATGTAGGTTTAGCAAATTGAGTGTTTGAACTTAGGAGATTTCAATTTTTGACCCCACTCTTAATATGCTCAACCTTTGAGAGTTAATGTTGAAATATGAGAATTTTGACATTAACACCAAGAGAGCTAACCTTTGGACTGAAAATGCAACTGTTTTGACCAAAGGTGCGACCGTTTGGACTTAAAGAGCTAATGTTTGAACTGTAAACGCTAATGTTTGGATTGCAAATGCGACTGTTTGAACTGTAGGTGAGACTGTTTGGACTGTAGATGCGACTGTTTGAACCATAAGTGAAACTGTTTGGACTGCAGATGCGACTTTTTGAACCGTAGGTGAGACTGTTTGGACTACAGATGTGACTGTTTGAACCGTAGGTGAGATTGTTTGGACTGCAGATGCGACTGTTTGAACCGTAGGTGAGACTGTTTGGACTGCAGATGCAACTATTTGGATTGAAAGAGCTAATCTGTTGCAAAACTTGTGAATTTGACTTTTTGAAGTTTGAGTTTTCAATGTTTGTTGTATTTTAATGGATGATATCTTGACTTGACTTACAAACACATAAATTAGATTATATTTTTATTTCAAAGGTTTTTAATTGTTAAAAACACATCAATAAGTCTATCTTAAGGAGATTGGCTGAGAATGAAAACCTTTGCTTGCTGACTTAGGTACACACCCAATAGCTAATCAGAATACGGCTACTAAGTCTCGTGCAATGGATTCTCAACACCGTTTTATCCGACTCCAAACGCTAATGGGGGCATGATATGGCAAGTGTCTTGGGAGAGTTACTATCTCTCTTGCACAAAGATTATCACCCTTTCGGAGGTGAATCGGGTAGCTTCTATTTTAAAGTTCTTAGTCAAGAATTCTGTTTGAAATTACCCCTTGAAGTCACGCAAGCATGATTGAGGCCTATAGCCCAACAAGGTACCAAAACAAGTTGTAGTCACGTAAACGTGATTGAGATCGCGAGGCCCTACAAAATGCCCGATATGAGAGATCTCAAAGAGAAAACTCAAATAATACCATTCTCTGAGACTTTAATCATCAGAGACCTATTTATTATAGTGAGTTGGAATGCTCAGGTCCGGCTGTACTCACTTGGGTCGTTCTCACAGGGTGATTACTTTTTCCCACTGTGACAGGCCCTCTAAAGATATGCAATCGAAAGCAAAGGATGAGTCTAGCTTTCTGATCACCTAAGAAAGGTGAGAGCATACTCGCCTATCATCAAGACACATAAGACATGTTTGTTCATTTCCATTGTAATTCGTCTATGTGCCTAATTTAACAAATATAAGTGCAAAATCCTGCAACTGCAAACAAAGTTAGTAGTTTATATAGCATTCTTTGGTGGCGAAGTAGTTTATAACTCCAGTCTTTCACAGCGAAATAAGTACCTGCAAAACCAACAATCTGCAAATTAGGTTCGGGAAAATGACAGTCCAGAAGCAGAAATGAGGAATGCAACATACAATATTTGCAAAATTAATAAAAAACTGAAAACACCATCAAATTTACCAAGAACGCCATCATATGTGCCAAGAACGCTACTCTGCACACCAGAAACGTTGTTTTGCAAACCAAAAACGCTATTCTACAAACCAAAAACGCTGTCAAACAGATTGAAAACACTGCCAAATGTACCAAAAATGCTACCATACATACCAAAAATGGTAAAGTACAGACTGAAAACGCTAAAGGATAGAAAAGCATAAAAACAGAGTTGAGGAATCTCCCAAAAATGCCATTTGAGGTGCCGGAACGCCACAAAAGATGCCAAGAACGTGATTCGGGAGCCCAAAAGAGCTAATCAACCTGTCAATGAAATTTCCTGCAAGCAAACTTGTTAAAGATCAAAGGGGCTAGGCCCCACGGTGGGCGCCAATTAATGTGATGCTAAAAATGTGGTTAGTACAATAGGCATACACATATAATGAGACAATAAAAACATAATTGAAAAGCTTAATTGAAAAACTAAATCAAAGATGCAAACCATAAGCCTTCCTTGAAATGTCCCATTTTCCTCTATTCTTGAGGACCTTGAAGGTGTTAGATTGATGGGCTCTCAGCGGAGCAATGACCTCCAAAATGACAACTCAAGAGTTGAGTAGCTAATTGATCATGATTAACTGTGGAGATGATATGAAATGCATGATTTAATAACCTAGATGAACATGCTATGATAAATCCAAAGCTAATTACTAGATAAGTGAAATGCAAATGCCTATAGTAACAATGCCTAAATTGATATGAGATGGGATCTCCCTATAGTAACAATGCATAAGATGAAATAAGATCCGGTCCTTATTGCTCCAAAATGAGGGGTATTTATAGGAATTCTAAGGCCAAAGCTGAGGTGGCAAGAATCAACGGTCCAGATTTGATATGAAGATATCGAGGCCCAAGATTGAGGAAGTTGGAGAAGAGGTTGGAGGAAGGGACACTTGTCATCTCTATGGTGACAAGTGTCAAGGAGCCTTGCTCATGAGAGGGCAAGTGTCCAAGGGAGGAGACATGTGGCAAAAGTGCCATATGTCTCAATGAGAGAATATCCACACCATGAGAGGTTAGGATGAGGAGGTTAGAATGTGCAAGATAGGATAGAGTTAGTTAGACCCAAGATTAGATTGAATGGGTTAAGTTAGGGGATGGTTAGGTTAGGTGGTTAAAGTTAGGAGCCATGTGCTCATTTGAATTTAGAAATTCAAATAATTGGAAAATGGGTAATTAATCTCAGCAAACTTGAGTTTGTTAATCTTAATTAGGGATTAGAAGAATTGATTAATATGGGGAGACATTAATTAATTTAGAATTAATTAATCAAAGGGGGATGTGAGATGAACTATATAAATAAATCATTTAGATTTATTTACTAGTAGATGAATAGAGAAATTAATTAAATTGCTTGTGAATTCAATTAATTGGGAAGGGGAAATAATCAAATAAATGCGTATTTAATTAACTATCTTCATACCATTTTTAGGTGTATACAGATACAATATCTGCAATTATAACATGCACCTCTGCCTACTCCTCTGCTTCATCTCTTGCTTCAGCTCCCGTTCGGCCAAGATCTTGGAATGATGAAATTTGGCGGGCTAAGTTAGCTTGGAGAGCTTGTTGTTTGTGTAACTCTCCTAGCTTACCACTGACCTCCTCATTGATTGCCATTTCTTCATCACCTAGCTCCATCTCTGCTTACCCAGATTCTATATCTTTAAGCAGGTCTTCTTGGTCTTGAGGAGTTAGAATCAACCTTTCATTCAGGATGTCCTCTACTTCACCTCCTTCTTGTTCGCTCCCTAGAGGTTGTTGTTGGTCGAGATCCTCTTCCTCCTGGTCAGAGTTAGACTCGACATTTCTAATTTTCACTTCCTCGGTAGTGGATGTAAAACCTTGCACTCTGGGCTGCCCTGTGGATACATTAACTAATGGTGATGTAGGAGTAGTGGTGCCCAAAGCACTTGTTGTACCTATGGAAGGTGGCTTAGCAGGTACCTCCTTGGTAGCTTCTAGGCTCTCTTGTTGTTCTTGAGTATCCTCTCCTTCAGTGTGGCCTATAGCAATCCTTGGTGAGAGAACTCTGGCAAGTGGAACCGCGCCTAGCCCATCAGTCACCCCTAGGTCTGCAGCCTTTTTCAGTAGTTCGAACTCTTTCATCTTTTCTTGGAATTTCTTCAACAAGTCCTCAATGCTTTCTTGAGGTTTGTCTTCCTCACCTAGGTCAGTGGAGGTATTCTTCCTTGAAGCCAACCTTGTTTTTTCGAGCATATTCTTTATGGCCTCTTGACTGAGGTACCCCTGAGGTGGATTCCTTTTGCTTTGTTTTTGATGCACTGGGCCTTACCCTTTGGCTTAACCATTGTTTAGTCCTATTGATGACTACCTGGGAGACCTTCTCCATATCTGTATCCTTCCTTGCAGACCATTTTACTAGGGAGAGGGTCCTCTTGTCTATTCCTAATTTCTTATAAATTGTATCGAGTAACTCTCCATCGTCTCTCAGGTCTTTAGGGAGGTTAGTCTCAATACCAAAGTCTCTAACCTATGGCACAGACACCTGTAATAGTTCTTCTCCCTGACCTCAAAACTATCCTACAAGTTGGCCCAAAAGTCTTCCAAGCTAGACCTATGCCCCTCATATGCCTTAGGCATAGCTTGCTTAAGTTTCCCATAGGGATCATAAAATTCCCTAGTATGATTATATTCTTTCAGATTCAAATCCTGAAGCTCTTGCTCGGCCAACTTTGCCACTTGTATTTTAGAACAGGTGAAATAACCAATGGACACCGAGAAGTCAATACCTATTTTGTGTTTTGAAGATAGTAGTGACTGGAGACCAAGAAGTTGTCTTACATACTCCAGCAGGATTACCCTATCGTTACAATAATGAGGCAGCAGCATTGGATTCCCTATGAATCCACTAACTCTGATGTAAGTGGAGCATGGGTTTTGGATGAACCAACATGCCCACTCCCGAACGACAGCCATGGCTTCTAGGCTTATCAGATATCCTGCATCTCCAGTCAACTTAATGATTATAGGGAAGATGAAGGCATCATTAACCCTCTTGAAGTGTGTCTTTGCATTAGTTAGAGTGAGCTGGGAATAATATTCCCATATCTTCTTTTGTCCCTCCTTATCTCCTAACTACCGTTCTACCTGTAGGCCTAGAAATTTTCTGGCTTTGGCAGCTACCCAAATGACATAGGAAGTGAAAAAAGAACTTCTAGGTATGCTACACCTCCTTCATCTGCTTACAAATATTGTCAGATAGGATTTGTGGCTAATCAAAATATTGCTTCCCTACCAATATGGTACTCATAAACTGGAACATCCAAGGGTTGAAATGCTTGCAGTCAGGCTTGCCAAAGGCCCTACTAAGCATAATAATCAAGTCCCTTTGAGGCTCTTTGAAGTCCGCCCTCAAGACCTCTGTAGCTTTGAGCCCTGTTTTCCTCTCCTCTTCCAGCCAGTTGGTATTCATGTGTCTTTTGCTGGCTGATACCTTCTCGTTCCATGTTTTCAAGGCCTATTCTTTCGTTAGTAAGAATGCCTCTTCCCTAGTTGGGATTCTGAAGATGAACCCCAGCATATCCGGCGACAAGTCAATAACAGTCTTTCCCTGTGCATCAATGCATTTTTTGGTCCCTGGATTCTAGAATGGAGCGATGGTCATTATGAATTTTGGTGCTTGTAGCGACTGTGAGAATACAGTAGCTTCCACAAGACCAGACCTCTTGATCCTTCGGTGGAGAGCATCTAGGTTGGGTTTATCCAATTGGGTTCCAATATCCTCAATTTCTATGTGACCCACTTCAGTGTCTGTGACCCATTTGATTTGATCATCCAGCTTCGAAACATGGACCTGTCCCTGATATTGGTATTTCATAGTGGTTGGAAGTCTGTCAATTTCTTTGCCTCTCTTGTTGGTGGATGAGTCCATCTAACCACTGGAACCTGCAGGCAAAACATAAATTTTAGTCCTCAATACTAAACATAAAACTTGATCCACTTCGGGACTTCGGGGTCTTGGGGTCCCGGGGTAAGCACAAAGGAAGAAGGCTCAAAACTCCATGGATCTGGGGTTCTGAGGTGGAGTCTATAAAAACCCTCCCAGAACTCTGGGGATCTGGGGTGAAATGGATGGCGAAACTCGGAACTCTAGGGATCTGGGGTTCCAGGGTGGAATGGAAAGCGAAACCTGGAACTCCAGGGATCCGGGGTGGAATGAAAGCGAAACCCAGAACGTCGGGGATCCAGGGTTCTGGGGTGGAATGAAAGCGAAACCCGGAACTCCAGGGATCTGGGGTTCCAGGGTGGAATGAAAGAGAAACCCAGAACTTCGGGGATCTAGGGTTCCAGGGTGAAAAGCTAGGGCACGCCCAAAAACTAAACACAAAAAGAAAACAAAAACACGAAAAGATATCTAATCTAGAAAAACACAAGGAGAGAAAATTCACCAGCTTGCTGAATCAAAAATTGAACAAACGCCAAGAGAGAGAGCTCGGGAGTCCGGAGGTTCGTGACTTGGAGCTAGGGAGGAGAAGTTTTGAATGCATAAATGAACTCAAAAATTTCATTATCTCCTATATATAGCCTCCCAAAACCCTTCCATACGAGAATCATAAACACGACCACGGGACTCCGAGGTTTCAAGGTCGATAGAAAGGAAAACAAAACTACCTCGGGACTCCGGGACGCCGAAGTTCCGAGGTCAAAAGACCCAAGACCTTGGGACTTTGGAGTTTCGAGTTCGGAACAACAAGGAACCTCGGGACTCCGGGATTTCGGAGTTCTGAGGTAAAACCAAAAAGGGACCTCGGGACTCCGGAGTTCCAAGGTAAAACCAAAAAGGGACCTCGGGACTCCGGAGTTCCGAGGTCGACACCAAAAAGGGAAGAAAGAAAAAAAAAAAAAAAAAAAAAAAAAAGGGGGGGGGGGTCCATATTTTGACTCAAGGAAACCAAATGGGGAAACATATATGCTAGGCATAACAAGACCTAATTCTGAAAATTGAGGAGAACAACAAAGTGGAAGAAACCTTGAAAATTCGATTAAGCTAAAGACTGTAGAATGTGAGAAGCTGAAACAAGAAGTGAAGAAGCTAAAGGCAGAAACTAAAGTTCTTGAAAGCAGCAAGCTTTTGGAAGACTTGATTAATATGCAGAAAGCTCGTGTAGACAAGACTAGACTAGGGTTTTAGACCGGTGAATGTCCAAATCAAACTGATAAAGACAAAGGCAAGGAAGTTAGGGTTGAAGCGGAAAAGAAACCTGAAGATGCAAGTGAAATCTGGAATCAGAGATCTACTTCAAGAATACCATTGGTTTGTCAACCAAATGCACAAAGGTAATCATCCTTTAATGGTTATTGTTTTCAATGCAATAAATTTGTTCATAAGGTTGCAGATTGTAGAAGCATTCAATGTTACAATTGCAAGAAGTTTGGTCACAAAACAAATTACTGTAGGAATCATGTTGTGTGTCTGAATCATTATCTGGTTGGAATGAATAGGATGAATAGTAATTTTTATGGATATTGTTATATATGCAATGGTTATGGTCAGAACGCTAATCAATGTAGAAATAGAACACACTTAGCAAATTCAGTGTAGAGGAACATCAAATATTATAAGTGCAAACAATCCAAACATTATGCTAATAAGTGCATAAATGTGGTTGTTATAGAGTAGTCTATGGAGAAGAATTTGGTCAAGACTAATGAATCAAAGAAAAAGGAAGTCATGGTTAGGAGAAAGAAAGAGGTAAATAATGTAAGCAAGCCTAGTGTACAAGAATCTGGTGCAAATACCTCTTCCTCTGGTAATTGAGCTTATTGGTTTGGCTCAAGGTGAGCTATCAAGGAAAATATTTTGTCCCCCCTTTCTAAAGTAGTTCATGCTATTGGTTTGGAATGACTATGATAGATATACAATCTGGTAATTTGATAAATATGTTGATGTCATTGACAAGACACTTTTTGGCGGCAAAACCCTGGGAGTGATTGGTAAGATAGGTATTGAACTGTGAGATTATTTTCTTCATTATGTAGAAAGAATTGTTTGAAGAGAAAGAGTGCATCTAAAGAGAGAGAGTAGAAACATAGCAAGTAATCATGGAATCAAAGATGATCATTCGAGAATTGAGCAACAAAGATTTTAAAACCTTGGAAAAGTTACGATTAGATGAATTCAATCATGAAAAGATCAAGAAAATTGAGAGTAGTTTAAGTGTAGTAGAATTCTAAAAGGTTAAGGAGTTAGGACAAAAAGGATTAGATTTATGGAGCGAAATCCCAATGTTTGATAATGAAGATGCAATCAGATCAATCTTGAGTAGAGTACAAAATGATTGTATCATATTGGATAAACCCTATCCAATTATGAAAGACATCATTTCAGCTATTATTGGTTTATGTGACAAAGGGAATGTACTAGTTATGAGGATTGTAAAGAATAAGGAAGTTGAAACCCTAAACGAAGTGATGGGAGATCAAAGAGTGTTGTTGATTGACACAATTTTTAATCTTGTGGTAAGCTATGTTGCATATAGAATCACTTATAAAGTTTATTTCAAAAATAGGGAGGAGTCTACCTTTGCCATTGCAGTATTTGTTGCACTTCAGTTTGTTATGGGAGATGCAGATTATGATTTGTGTGAATTATTAAGGAATCAATTATTAGAAAATGTTAATATGACAAAGAATGAAGGCTACCCTTTTCGATATGGATCTTTACTTGTATGTTTAACAATGTATTTTCTAAAATCCTTGTCATTAATGGAAAATGTGTTGTGGGAGTCCCAAGTATCAGTTGCAAGACAATTTTTTTGATATCTAAATGGTTTGGAAAAGAGAGAAGAAGCTTGTGATGATTACTTTAGGACATTTCAGGATGTTTGGTGTATTGGCCCGATATCCCCTACTACCGGTACTGCTAAGGAGAGTCTAGCCTCTAGAAAGAGGAAGTTGAAGGACACTGTGTTTTCTGGTTCTTCATAACCTTAGAAGAAGAAGAAAGAACTGAAACAGGAAGATATAATTGAGTTAGATAATCTGGAGTCTCCATTGGCTAAAGAAGAATTGGAGGTTGCAGAGAAAAAAAAAGATGATTAAGAGGCAGAAATAGATAATATTCAGAATATGATGGAGAAATGTGATGATGCTAAGAGAACTTTATCCAAATGTATAAGTGAAATGAAAGACTGTATCAATAATGCCAGCAAAGTTTACAGGTATTGTCTACAATGTTCGGCTGCTATGGCGAATTTCAAGAAAAAGTTGAATCTGTTGAAGAGGAGTTGAGTTCTATTGGTAAGACATTTTATTTTCTAAGCGATAAAGATGATGATCAAAGGAAGAAGGTAAATTCCCCGTAGTTTAATTTATTATTTTTGCAAAGGCATAAGGATGATTATGTGAGCATTTTCTAGAGATTCAAGGAGATTATTGAGTCTAAAATGGAATACTTCTCAGTGTTTCTTAATGATGTAGAAGAATATGAGCAGAATCCGTCCATTCCAGACAAATTATCTCATGCCATTGATTTATTAGTTGAAACTAGAAGTTTATCAGTAAGTATCAAACTGGCAGTGCAATCCTGGAAGGTTCTCCTTCTGGAGCTCAAGGAGAAATACAAGCAAATTTTTCAGAAGAAGAGCAGTTAAGAATTATTTTTGGTTGATACACAATTTTGATATCCCTTTTTTGTTTGTTGATTGAAGGCACCATTTGTCCTTGATGTCAAAGGGGGGGAAAGGTAAAGTGAGAAATGGAGAAAGGTAAATGGAGAGAAATAGAGTAATATTAGTAAGGGGGAATTATATGCAGATATGCATGTAGACATGTTTTTTAGATTATTCTTTTTGAGATTTTTTGTCATCAATGACAAAGGGGGAGATTATTAGATTCGTGTGAATGTTGTCATTGTTGGCATTGATGTTAAACCTGGTGATTCGGTTGGACCAAATGTAGCATATTGAACAGAGCAGTGATAAGGAACAGATAATGTATGTGGTAAGCAAAGCAGTGATATTTAATAGATATTGAGCAACTAAGTATGTATGATCTACTGGAGTTATTTCTTGAAGATCCCTTGTTCTGGAATCTAGTATTTGCTAGTCATGGTTGAAGTTCTATTAGTTGAATTGTTATCTGAATGGTTGTATTACATTATATTCTATGAATTCTATGCTGCAGAATCTGTGGTATTCATATCTTGAAGATGGAAGTTGTCATGCTTATAATTTGTGCTTATGGGTCTGTATCTATGGGTTCGGTAGACCCTTGTTTTGTTTCGATAATTGAAGCATGTGTTATGGCAATTGAAGCCTGTGAACGAAGTGTGTAGAAAATAAATGAAGGACGACTTGGTTACTCTGTATACACACATACATACATGTATGTGCACACACACATATATGTGTGTGTGTATGTATCCATATGTTTACATACACATGTATATGTATACATATACATATGTGTATGTAAACACACACACACACACACACACACACATATGTATGTATATGTGTATGTGTATGTGTATGTGTATGTGTACACACACACACACACACACACATATATATATATATATGATTTCATGGAAATGGGGACAAGGAAACAACAAAGTTCGATGTTAATAAATTAGTTTCAACCATAAAACCAAAACAAAGAACTAAAAACCATTCCAAATATATTAAAAGAGATTTCAAAAAGCATGAAAAAAATTTAACAATACAAAAGAAAGGAGAAGAGCCTTTCTAAGATGCTTCCATGATGCCTTTTGATGCTTGTCCCTTGTTTCTCCCCTCTCCAAGTCCCAAATGAGTGTAGCTCTCAGCTTTTAGTACTAGCCATGGATGTCATATGAAGATTCAAGATGGTTGGATATGATAAACAAATGTTATGCAAGTGTAGATAGTGATGCTATGAAAAAACTCTATGCTAATACCAATATAGTAACAATACTCTAACGCTTTTTTCTTTGTTTTAGGATAAAGGTTCAATTTATAGAAGAAATGGGGAAATGAAGGGTTAAGATTGAACATTCTTAATAAGGGTTGGGATTGAAAGATATTCAATCCATGTGAGACTTTCAACCCAATCCCATGTTGACAAGTGTCACCATGAGGAGGCTTGAGAGGAGAGATAAGGAGCATTAAATGCTTGAGGGGACATTATGGTTATCCCAGGGGGTTGGGTTAGGGTTAGGTTAATGGATATTTCTTTTATCCAAGGGATAAATGAATGTGCAAGGGTTAAATGGTTACCTTAGTCAAAGAAATAAATACTTTGAAGAGACCCATGAGTCAAAATGATGGTTAAGTTAGAAGAAAGTCTCTAACCAAAGATAAAAGGTGAGTTAACCATAAATGGTTATGTAAAAGCCTTTAATGGTTTGGAAGACTTTAGAGGTTAACCATTTGAAGACATAAAGCCTTTAATGGTTATTGAAGACTTTGGAGGTTTTTGAGAAGTGACTTCCTTTTATTTAAGAATGTGACAATGATTAGGATAGAATTAGGCTAATTAGAAGAGTTAGAAGAATCTAGAAGGGATTTAGGCATGCAAGTGGATTTTGTAGGAGAATGCAAGTGGGAGGAATTTTGGGATTTTCAATTAAAATAAAATCATTTATTTCAATTAAATGGTGTAATTTGCATTTGAATAAATATTTAAATAAATATTAATTTATTTAAATGTGAATGTGAATTTTGGATTTTATTTAAATAAATCTTAATTTATTTACATGAGAAAAAGGAAGATAAAGCATTAAATGCTTGAAGACTTTGAGGGAAACCATTAAAGGCTTAAGAAGACTCTAGAAGGAAGCCATTAAGTTTGAAGACTTTAAGGGAAACCATTAAAGGCTTAAGAAGATTCTAGAAAGAATCCATTAAGTTTGAAAACTTTAAGGGAAACCATTAAAGGTTTCAAGTGGGTGAGGATAAATAGGATTTTAAATAAATAATTTGTTTATTTAAAATAGTTGTACAACTTGCATTTGTAGGAAAATGCAAGTGGGTGGAGGATAAAGGTGATTTAAACAAATGTTAATTTATTTAAATGTGAAAGATGGGATTTTGGGGGATTTAAATAAATATTAATTTATTTAAATGTGAAAGAAGATTTAATTAAACAAATGTGATTTATTTATTTAATTAATAGTCTGAATTTGGTTAAGTGAATTAAATCAAATAAATTGAATAATTTATTTAATTAATAGGAAAAGAGGGTTAAGATGAATTAATTAAATATTAATTTAATTAATTATTAATTGATGGTTAAATAATCAAATAAATACTATATATATATATATATATATATATATATATATGCATACATACATACATATAGAAGACATGTGGATGTGTATGTATGATAGTGTATGGAGTGTGCGAGCGACAAAGTAGTGGTATGCAAGGTATGCAAGTAAAGTGAGTAGTAGTAGTATGTGAGCAGTGTGCAGTGTGAACAATGGAGTATGATGTATGTGTAAGAGCAAAGGCATATGTGGAAAAGTGTGAGTGCAATGTTGTAGTAATCCCTTACCAGATCCATTACAGGCAATTGTGGACAGGTTGGAGAGATCTCTTACCGAATCAGCTATGAGTTGTTGTCTGAGCTTATCTTGGAACTAACCTCATGCATTTGGAGATGCAATTTTCCTCAGTTCACTTATTTCTATTGCAGTGAGCATTCTGGCAGTGAGTTGAATTGTAATCAAGCAATGAGTTGTCCGACAATGAGTCACCCCTTTTGTAAACACCATATAACTAGATATATTATCTTGAGAGTTAACCCTCTTTGTAGTTTTTCCCATTTGGGTTTTTCGCGTATAAAAATTTGGTGTCTATCTCTTGATTATGTTTTTCATGTATTCTACATTTACTAATTCTTATTGATGAGATTAATTGCTAAGGTTAAAATATTAGTAAAACTTTGATTGTTGTGGGAATACTGATTCACCCCCCTCTCAATATTCTGGTCCATTCAACCAATCAACAGGTCACTTGATGTAGAGTTCAAGGACAAATTCATGATCAAGAGATCCTTCTTTTCATATTATTTTTGTATCTTGCCCTGAGTGCAGTTAGCTTCACGTTTTACAAGTCCTCTTTGTATCTTGCTTCATGAGCAGTTAGCCTTGGTATGCAATTCTAGAGTAGTTAGCTCTTTTCTTTGCAATCTGATATACATAGTGGATATATTTTATGGGCAGGTGCTCATCGTGGTTTTTCCCTGTTTGGGTTTTCCACGTAGAAAATCTTGGTGTTCATGTGTTGGATGTGTGTTGGAGTTAATTGTTTATATGTTGCATTTAATATTTTTTTGGACTGATTCACCCTCCCCCCCTCTCAGTCCTACCTTGGGTTCAACAATTGGTATCAGAGCAAGGTTCCACTTGAGTAAGCTTTATTTCTTAAGGTAGATCCAGTATGGCGTAGGACGTGCATTGCACAGTTCCTATCTTTGATTGTACAATTTTTTTGTATTGGAAGGAGAGAATGGAGTCGCATTTGGAGACATTATAGAATGAAATTTGGGAAATCATTGAGACCGAATGTACACCTCCACGGGGTGGTGCTCAAACTCTGACTGAGATAAAATTTGGAGACTAATGCGAAGGCTAGAGCTATAATTTTCAGTTGTATAAGTGATCTAATGTTTGGAAGAGTAAAATGTTTGAAGGAAGCAAAAGTTGTATGGGAAAATCTATGTTTGGCATATGGAGGAGCTCCGAAGACAAAGCAAGATAGGCTAATGACTTTGAAGCAGAAGTATGAGTACCTGAGAATGCTGGAAGATGAGAGTGGTGAGAATTATGTTCATAAAGTAACTAATATTGTTGATGGCATTAGAGTTGTTGGTGGACTTTTGGAAGAATGTGATGTTGTTCATAATATCTTGTTGACTTTACTTAAATAGGCTACAAGCCACAAAGATGTGCTATACAAGAGAGCGATGATTTGAGTAAGTTACCATTGATTAGCTTATTCCTACCTTAGCAGCCCGCGAGATTTAAAAAATGGAGCAAGAGAAGAGAGAAAATAAAGGAGCAACATTTAATGTTTCAAGAATTGATGATTTGGAATGCAGTGAAGATCTAGATGAAGTTGCAGAAAATTTTGTGAGAAGATTGCAGAGAGGCACTGGAAAATACAAAGGTGAGTTACCTCATATTTATTTTTCTTGTGGTAGAATTGGACATAATGCTTCTAATTGCACTTATAGAGAAGACTATAAGAGACCAGATGATATGAGAAGAGAAACAAGTTTGAAAAACACAACTTTAATAGAAGAGGGAAGAAGGGCTTATGTTCTATTGAGGAGCATACATCAAAAGATGAAGTTGATGATGATTCGAATGAAGAATCCATGTTTCTGGCAATTGAGGATAGGGAGAATGTTTTTCAGAAACCAAAAGAAGAGAAATCAGTTAAGACTACATTGCATGCTAAGATAGAATTGAGTGCATGGATTATAGACTTTGAATGTTCAAATCATATGGCCAGTGATAAAGATGGGTTTATTAATCTCAAGAAGTATGATGGAGGATCAATGAAGTTTGTCGAAGAATATGGTGGAGCTATTCGAGGTATTAGAAGTGTTTCTATTGATGGTAAGCATAAGACTAGTGATGTTTATTATGTTGAGGGATTGAGACATAGTTTGCTAAGTGTTAGTCAGATGTGTAGAAAAGGATATGAAGTGTTGTTTAGTAGCACTGAATGTGTGATCAGAAAGAAGAAGACTGGTAAAAGAGTTGAAAAAGGAGTTAGAATAGGTGAAAATGTATATTATATCAAGGATAGAAAGGAGAGTAAATGTTTACTAGTGCAGAAGGTTGAGATTATTCCAGCTATTCTAGAGAAGATAAGTGATCTAGAAGAAAGAAAGGGGAAGAAAACAAATGATGATGAAGAAGAAGAGGATAATTCAGAGAAAGTTCCTGCTAAATATGTTCAGAAGCATCATTCAGAGAATCAGATAATTGGAGATAAGACAAAAGGTATTAAGACAAAAAGGAAGATTACAGAAGCTCAAGAACAAGCCAATTACTATTTTCTATCTATGACAGAGCCAAAGAGTCATGAGGAAGAAAGAAAAGATGAGAGTTGGGTAAAAGAAATGGAAGAAGAACTAAATCAGATTCAGAAGAATAGGACTTGGGAGTTGGTACCTAGACCAGTGGACAAGAATGTAATAGGAACTAAGTGGGTATTCAAGAATAAGTTAAATGAGCAAGGACATGTGATGAGGAATAAAACAAGATTGGTATGTAAAGGATATTCTCAAGTGGAAGGCATAGAGTTTGAAGAAACTTTTTCTTTGGTAGCAAGGATGGAAGCTCTTTGTACATTTCTTGCATTTTTTGCTTACAATAACTTTGAAGTTGATCAGATGGATGTCAAATCAATATTTTTTAATGGAGATATAGAAGAAGAGGTTTACATTGAGCAATCAAATGAATTCAAATTGACAGAAGATCTAGATATGGTGTGTAGATTGAAGAAGGCTTTGTATGGACTTAAACAGACACCTAGAGCCTAGTATACAATATTGGACATATATTTGCTTCAACAAAATTTTAGGAAAGGCACAATGGACATTAATATTTATTTCAAGATTGATAGAGATAAGTTGTTAATTGTTATACTTTATGTTGATGACATTATATTTGGAGGAGATGATAGTTTATGTAAAGAATTTGCTAAGGAGATGCAGAAAGAATTTGAAATATCAATGATTGGTGAGTTATCTTTCTTTCTTGGGTTGCAAGATATTCAATAGGAAAATATAATTTTTATTTCTCAAAGCAAGTACGTAAAGGAAAGATTGAAGAAGTTTGGTTTTGATGATTGCAAATCGGTTGCAACTCCTTTAACCGTTGGATGCAAGTTGAGAAAATATGATGAGTCTCTGGAGGTTGAACAAAAGAAGTACATGTCAATGATTGGTGGATTGTTGTATTTGATTGCATCCAAATCATATATCATGCAACTTGTTTGTTTGGTAGCTAGATTTCAGGCAAATTCAAAGGTGACACATGAGAAAGTTGTAAAGATAATTTTTAGATATTTGAAAGGTATTGTGGATTATAGACTTTAGTACAAAAAGGTTGGAGATTTTATGTTGAAAGCCTATATTGATGTAGATTGGGTTGGCAGTGTTGATGACTGGAAGAGTACTAGTGGTGGTGCATTCTTTTTAGGGGACAAATTGATCTCCTAATTTAGGAATAAATAGGTCTCGGTTTCCTTATCTACTACTGTAGCAGAGTAAACTGCAGTGACGTCTTGTTGTACTCAGATAATGTGGATGAGACAAATTCTTAAGGATATCAAGGTAACATATGATGAAGCAATTCCTATTATGTGTGACAATACAAGTGTAATAAGCATTTCAAAGAATCTAGTTATGCATTTAAGAACAAAGCATATTTCAATCAGATATCAGTACTTAAGGAAGAAATTTGTTGAGAAGGATGTTTGATTGGAATACATTTCTATGAAAGAGTAGGTTGCATATATTTTCACTAAGGCATTAGCGAAGGATATATTTGAGTTTCTTCAGGAGAATCTTGGGGTCATTGCCCCTCCTAGCTAGGTGCATTACGAGGATGCATCTTTCCAGGGTGAGCTTTGATGTCTATTTCTTTTTCTTGGATTAATGTTGTGGATGCTCTCAGGGGGAGCAGTGGTGTGTGCAGTGTTGTTGTGACCTTTGTACTTGATGACAAAGGGGGAGAGATTGAGAAAGTTTGATCTTTGGTGAATAAATTGAGTGAACAGTTTGAAGATTGAGATTGGGAGAGATAGTGCAGAAATGTGATGTATATTTTTGGAGAGATATTGAGCAATATTATTCTTCTTTGATGTGTAGGTGTCATTAAGTGTTGCCATCAATTACGAAGGCGGACATTGTTAGAAGTATGCATTGATGTGTTGTTGTGGTTGTCATTGATGCCAAACTTGTTGTTTTGAATTGGTTTAGAATGTTTGTGGTGCAGAGTTATCTTGTTGTGTTGTTGATGTTGTAGTTGTTCTATTGGTTGTTTCAGAAGTGTTTGGGTCTGGAATCTGTTGTCGATGTTGAGTGTTGTTGTTATCTTCATTATATAGTTTTAGTATCATGGATATGATGGTTCTGTGATCCAGAAACATCTTTGTGTTCTTCAAGTGTTGTGGCATTGATCATTGTTGGTTGTGAGATTCTATGTTAGACCTATCCTTTTGTTTGGATATGATTTGTGGAAGCATATTTGATATGTTATGGGTCTCACGGTAGTGTGTGGAGATTTGGGTTTGAGTTATTTGAATTGGAGAGTATGTCTTGATTGTTAATTGCTTATATGAAAGCGTAGAAGGTGGATATGTTTTTGGTTATGTTCTGGTGATTGCGGATTGGTGAATTGATCCTCAGAAGATGTGTTTTGGTCCCCTCTTTCTCCTAGAGTGGATTAGTGTGTGTATTTTTGGTTTGAAAAGTGTATTTTGATTCAGACCGACTTAGTTTAAATTTTTGATGATCTATCTTGTGTATAAGGATGGGTATATTTAAGTTGTGTTGAGGCCAAGAAAGAAAGAAAGTGTGACGAATGTAGATGCATGATGCGAAGATAATTAGTGAGGTTCGGTAAAGTGCAGAGAAGAAGAGTTATGTTTGAATGATATTCAAGTTGTGCTAAGACCATGACAGAGATATGAGACAATGTGTTAGTAGTTGAGGTATGAGTTGTGTGTTCTGATGTTGATCGCTTGATGTCGAGTTCAAGGACAACTTCGTGATTAGGAGATCCTTCTTTTCATATCATTTTTGTATCTTTCCCTAAGTGTAGTTAGCTTCAGGTTTTGCAAGTCCTCTTTGTATCTTGCATCATGAGAAGTTGGCCTTGTTGTGCAAGTCCAAAGCAATGAGCTCTTTTCTTTGTAATCTTATATGCATAGTGGATATATTTTGTGGGTAGGTGCTCACCATGCTTTTTCCCTATTTGGGTTTTCCACGTAGAAAATCTTGGTGTTCATGTGTTGGAGTTTAATTGTGTATATGTTGCATTTAATTTTTATTTTGGACTGATTCATCGCCCCCCTCCCAGTCCTACCTTGGGTTCAACATTGTGTTTTCCCAGTGGGAATTCATCCCTGTGGCTATACATGATCATTGGAGGTCAGACTAATCAATAATTTACCTAGAAACCCATATATAAAGATGTTATCTCAATTCATTTTTGATCGAAGACTCCATCCATTATCTACCTAAAGTATTCTTGCATCCATGAAGCATTCATCAAGCATTTTCAGAGATCTTCAAGGCTGCAAATTCATCCTTCAATCATTGTAGAGCAAAATCATGTCAATTATCATGCAAGCAAGTGTGCACAATTAGGGTTTTATCATGTTAATGCCATTTCATACAATATTTGTGAACACATATATGCTAGATCTATTAGATTCCTCTCCTCTTTAATGTAATGGTTAATTAGGTAATTTAGTGGTTTTATATATTAATTTAACCCTAACCCTAATTTTACACCATTACACTTTCATGCTATTTTACTTTTCTTTTCAGTACCAGAACAAAATGTCTAGTTGGAACTTGATGCAATATTTCTCGGTCAGAACCTGACTCGATGCATTAATTAGAACAAGTCCATATTTTCATGCAAGGCATGCTTTTCTCAAAGTTACACGTAGTAACAACACAAAAGCCTTCACATGCAACCATTCATTTTCATCACAATCAATGCACTTTTTATTTTCATGCATATTAATTTCATCGTCACTTTTCAAATCTCCATGTGGTGTCACCATGTCATTGCACTATTGCCATCATCAAAGCTTTTTCTTTCACATCAATCACATCCATAACCCTTTACTTGCATTGCATATCTTTTTTGTCATCTTTTTCAAACCCATTAATTGTACTTCAAATCATTGTGTACAATAACAATAGGTATGTTCCACATCAAATATCATTTATGACGTACTTAGCAATATTTGTAATTTGCAATTCACATGTGTTCTTCCTATCAACGGGACATTTATGTATTATTAAATAATTCTTTCTATCAAATGCACTCTATCTCCCTCATTTAAATTTGAGGACAAATTAATATATAAGTTGGGGGGAATGTAGTCATCATTATATTTATTTTCAAAAGGGCATTGTTTTCATTATTATGTAGATGTCACAGGTAGTTAATGTGACAATTTATGTTAGTGTCATCTTAAAATTTAAAACTATTTTGTAAAGCCTGGTAAATTTTGACATGTTTAAACCTTGGCTAAAATTAAACACCAGTCTTGGCATCATAGTTGGTCATACATAGCTCAACTGCATATTGGGTAGGGGAGAATTATTGAGAAATTTGGTATGGTAAATTTTTTAGCAAAAGTAAGTGGATTTGAGCTAGATTTGAACTGCATTTGGGTGAAATTAAACATTTTTTAGCTGAAAATAGGGGAATTATTATAGCTCAATTTGCAATAAAAAAAGAAGCCGAAGGTAGAGACTATGAGTGGGAAACATGTGATAAAAAGAGAGAAGGCCATAGAAGAATCCAAGAAAGTTTCCACATGAGGGACAAAAAAGAAAAAGCCTAAAGCAAAACTATAAACCCTAAAAACTACTAAATAGGCTAAGCAAAAGAAACCACATGAAAAGGAGACTCAATAAAAATAGAGCTTGGAAAGACATTCTACTTGCCTCTCTAGGAAGCAAGCTTCATCCAAGCAAGAGACCTCTACACAAGAGCTTGTACATGTGGAAGACACAGATTCTGAGAGGGAAGACATGTTTAGAGATATGGAGACTAAGGAAAAAGAAGAAAGAGAACTTGAAGCAGAAAATATAAGAGAAGATATACAAGGGGAACGCGATCAATACAAATTTGACCATGAGATAGAAGAAGAAGACCCCTTTGATGCACGAAAAATACCTACCAAACAATTTAGCACAAAATATGTTAAAGAGATCATTCCCCCATGGAACAATATAGCCCTAATAATGAACATTAGAGTGGTCTTGAATTTTTTATAAAATTTGAACATAGTTTAGAGGGGAGAGAAAAAGAAGAGCTACTAGCAGCTTTAGATAAGATAAAAGAATTGGAGCAACAATTGGTTGATTACAAGGAAAGACAAATGGGTTTAGAAGGAAATATGTAGGAATAACAAACACAATTAAGCTTGCAACAACAAGAAGGATGTGCACTACAAAGATTAGCCACTCTAGCTATCATAGAATCATAGAGAAAAGAACACCCTAGTGTTAAGAGAAAGGATGAATCAACACCAGTAACTACAATTACTCTTGGTATGACATTATGGAAGCAACATTTGAAGTTTGAATGGCATAAAAACCAAAGGGAGAAAGAAAAAAGGCACTCCAAGCAAAGTATGAGGTGGAATTAGGAGAAAACAATATAGAAGTCTCCAAATTGGTTGTCAATTTGTAGAAAATGATTGATTTAGCTAATATACTCTGCGAAGTTGTCCTCCTCCTACTCAAGTATATGCTCTATACTTGTAAGAAAAGTTTTTATGATTCTAAATTAGCCAATTGCTGAGTAATTCACCCATTTTTATTTTATCACCAAGGTCATTTTTAATTGCTTATTCTAAGGCCACTCCAGACATACATGACCAAATGTGTGAGTTCTATCTTCACAATTTGGTATTCCCCTATAATACTACATGGAATACCTTATTCTATGTGGGGGATTTATATTTAAAATCACTCACATCCTATCTTGAGAATGAGCAAGATCGACGAGAATTGTACCAATTCTACCAGAAACGAAAGAAATCACATCCATTAAAGATTAGGGTTAAGTGTGAGGAACCGAACTAGATTGTAGTGGAGTGGTTTAGAATGATTAACACGCCATAAATTATAGTAAAACTCTATGAACTTAAGAGATAATATTATCAGAGATTCAGAACCTTTGTGCATGGAACTATAAAAGAAAAGACTTTGGAACACTACCAAAATAGATGGATGGAATTGACCTAGGAACTTAGAAAAAGGGAACCACATTCCCTATATAACTTCATTGCCCTAGAACTAAGAGCCAAAAGTTATATGAAAGTTGTAGAAGACAGAGGGATAACATGATTGCCACTCAAATTATATTCTCCAATCCTTCTCTACCTAGTACCACACTGGGCAAGACATCAAATGATTAATGCAAAGATAAAGGGAATGTTGGGAGAGGATCACTGATTATAGAGACTTCTAGACTCAAGTCAATTTTCAGGAGCAACCTAGACCATAGATTACAAATTAGACATCTTAGGATATCATCTTAGGAGTTGGTTTGCTCGAGGTCAAGTAAAGGGTAAAGTTGGGGAGTACGATGAGTCCTAGAAATGTCTCTAGTTTTACTTAATTCCTACTACTTTATCAGCTTATTAGACCATTATCAAACTTATTATATGTTCTAATCATCCTCACAGCTACATTATCATCCAATTATAATATATAAATGGCATGTTGATATGGAATGTTTTATGTAATTTAATGATTGATACATTGTTGAATTTTGTGGATGATAATTTTAATGGATTATTATTTGTTGTAAAGATCTAACATGCAACTTGGAGGTACCCCAAAGCCACTTGTAGTCAAAGGAGACATACTTTGTTAGTCTACGTGGAAACAATCAAGGAATGGTAGGAGTAGAAGTCGTGTTAGAGTCCTTATTGACTTTGTCTCTTCAAGTGAACATGGAGGATCTCCAACATTATGGATCACAAGGAGGTTATGCCTCATTAAATCATATTCAATGCAGTGAACCATGTCCCTATTTCTGTGCTATTAAGGAATAAAGGAATTCATTCTAGAATGAGAGTCTATAGTCTAGTTATTGATTATGTTTTTCCTCAATTAAAAGTCACCTTAGTGTTAGGGATATGTGACATATGCTTAGGAATAGTAGGAAGAAGTAATGACCCACTTCCTCCGATTCACTTATAAAGGAGGAAGTGTTGTGTCAGTTGGGATCTTCTTTAGTTAATGTTAAGTTGTTTTTAGTTTTACTATATATTTAATGTTAAAATTATGAACAATGTAAACAATGGTTGTTGCTAGATTTTATGTGTAATTGTAATATTGTTATCTTCAATAGGAATTATGAATGAGAATACATTATGAATATTATCTTCTAAGTTAAGCGTACTGCTACTTCTTAGAGATTACATTTCTTAAGCAATTGCCACTTGAGGTAATGCAATCATCCTTCTTTTCTATTAACTAAGTTATTTATGAACATGATAGTTACTATTAGTTTCTTAATTACTGTTAATGAATCTCTTTTATGTATTGTTAATACCATCATAATTAGATATCGACTTGTTACTTTCCATTAGTTATCAATTGTTACCCACAACCACTTCTGAGTTGCTCGAGTCTCCTGCAACAACTGGTGTTCAACACTTATACCTTCATTAGTTAGTGTTTTTTTATGAAATGATACGAATATTGATAAATCCTTTGATGCACATATAATGCCAGTGCCATCTTTGAAGATATGTCCTTGGTTGATAATTAAGTGAACCCCCATTTAGAACATGAAGTTGCCCCATTGAATACCTCAACTAGATTGAGTGCATGATATACTACACCAACTTTATGGACATAGTGGAGGCTATTCACCTAGGTGCTCCAAGATGGTACCAGAGTAGACAATCTAGCATCCCCTTCTTGGTTGAGAGTTTTTCACCAACGTTATTTTTTTAGGTCCCTAGTTTTTCATCTACAATTTGATATATATTTTCATCCTTTGTTAGCATGATTTCATTGGCGTAACAAGCTTAGATCAAGTCTTTTTCTAATTTATTAGCATTTGCTTAGTTGTAGTTAGATCCTATAGTTAGGTTGTATTAGTTATTTTCTAGTTTGGACCAATAGCTCTCTTTGCATGGTCATTTGTTTATGGTTAGATGTTCACTTTTCTCAGGCTGCACTTTATTTCGGTTCACGATTTTTTTATTTGTTGGTTTGACACCTTTCTTATTGTGAAGGTTGTTTATTTTTTATTGGTAGTCAAATAAGTTAGCCCATAGGATTTGAGTTGGTTCTATACATGCCTTCTAGAAGCCATGCTCATTTATTGGCATATCTGACTTTATTTTTGTGTGGTTGGCTCCATGAGTTTTTGAAACATTTTTTTCTCCTAAGCATAGGGTTTTGTCGATCAATCCATATGACCAATTATATGTGTAGACACCTAAAATTGTCCAGTCTAATTAAATAAATGTTTTATTTATTTAATTATCTTTAGCCTAATTCATCTATTAATTAAATAAATCTTTATTTATTTAATTAATTCATTTATCCTCTTCTAGCCTTGTTTCTCATTTAAATAAATACATTTATTTATTTAAATTACCCTTTTCCTAAATTAAATAAATATCTTATTTATTTAATTGATCCCACTTCTTTTATTAATTATATAAATCTTTATTTATTTAATTAATTCATTAACCTTTTCCACCCATAACACATGTCATTTATCTCTTAATTCCTACACTACCTACCCCTCTTATTATTTTATTATTTCTTTTACCTACCCTCTAATCATAGCCGACCTCTTTTACACCTCTCAATCTTATCTCTCCATTTCATATAGTGTCTTCTATATAAGAGGATACTTCCTTCATTATCAACCCTAACTACCTCACTACTTGATCAATTGACTACTTGGCAAATGCGATCCTACTTGCAACCACATTTCCGTTATTTGTTGAGCTCTTGTGCACACATAAAATCTGAGAGCAAATATATCAAGCAAGATCAATGGAGATCCAAACCCTATTGGACATGTGATGGTATAATCTTTGTGATTTCATTTTATTTGCATTGTCTTAGGTAATCTTCATATGTTATGGTGGATCTTTGTTGTTGTTAGGCTAGGGTTTTGTGGTTGAATTCATTTAGCCTTTCAATATCGTTATTATTGTTATCCATTTTCACCATAAACATTTTGGCATGCCACGTGGGACATGGATTTTTGTTAGATCTATGTTTTTTGTAGATTTTTTTAACCCTATATTGTTGTTTTGTAAAACAATTTGGAGAATAACCTTGTGCAGCTAGGGTTTTGGAAACAAAATCAAGATCTTGGAGAGATTTGATCATATCTCACAAACGGATAGGAAATTTTGTACCAATTTTTTTTTGTAGGTTGAAGAAAGTATCAGGAGCTCTCAATACAAAATTCGGAATTTTTGGAGAACATTTTCATTTTCTATGAATTTTTTATGATATTTAATAAAAAAATAATTTTGAGAGAAAATGAGAGAATTTTTTGGATTTTCTTACATTTTTGGAAATCACTCAGAATTATACATAGGATCTATTCTTTGTGATTTTAATTTTAATGCAAAATATTTCCCTAAAAATCGGATCTTTAAAAATTAGGGTTTTTCCTTATTTTGATCAGATCTCACAAACGACTTTGAATTTTGGCATCAAATTTTTTATACATGTCAGAAAAAGTATCAGAAGGGTTTAGTAAAAATTTCAAATATTTTGGATCAATTGTTCAATTTATATGAATTTTTTATGATTTTTCATAAAAAATTAATTTTGAGAGTAAATTAGTGAATTTTTTGAATTTTCTTACATTTTTGGAAATCTCTTAGAATTATACATAGGATCTATTCTTTGTGATTTTAAATTTGATGCAAAATCATTCCTCAAAAATCAGATCTTTGAAAATTAGGGTTTTGCATTATTTTACTCATATCTCACAAACTGCTTGGATTTGTTGCAGAAATTTTTTTTATGTAGGTTTGGAAGACCATCAGGACTCTCTAGTAAAAATTTAAGATTTTTTGGATCGATTTTACATTTTATATGAATTTTTTATGATTTTTCATAAAAAAATAATTTTTGGAGCAAATTAGCAAATTTTTTGGATTTTCTTACATTTATGGAAATCTCTTGAAATTTTATAGGTGGTCTTTTTTTTATGATGAATCAGATCTTTGAATTGGTCAACAAAACGCATTGTTGAAGGCCCCTATTTCACAGTCTTTTGGATCTAAAATTTACCTAACTTGTGTGCTTGCAAGAAGGGGTGATCATTTGAAACAATCCAAACTACTAATAAATCTTTGTTGCAGGTCCTTGGCAAGGGTTTTTGGATTTTTATTGTGTGCCTTATTTTCATAGACTAGCAAACACTTCAATTGGTGCACTAAAATTGAATCATTGTCTTTTGTGTCTTGAGAAATAGGCTCTTTTTGTTTAATCTTTAGAGGGCCTGTCTTCCCATGTGGTCATTAGGACTACTAGTGAGAAGAGAAAGACCCAAGTGGTAGTGAGGAAAACCCACCTCTTCCGAACCACTATAAACAATTGTATTCATGGTGAAAACTATGGATAACGTGTGCTGATTAGTTCATACCGACACTATGTCTCCCCATAAACCCGTTTGATCAAATTTATTTGATCAGTTATAGGGCGTAACCTCTACCGGCTGGGAGCCTTTTGTATTTACAGAGCTAAAAGTGCCGCATGTATGACCACACGAGCGGATGCCCTTACTAGCACCTTTTTGTTTTAGAAGCCAAAATCCTTCTAGTTGTTGAGGTAGGAGGTCAGACCTCTGGTAGCGGCCCACACACATACAGTTCTTAGTAGAGATACAAAGTTTGCCACGGGAAGTTTTCATGGGGATTGATGCTTGGCTGACCTAAGAAATGAGTGTCGAGGGTGGAGCCAGTGAGGTCAAGCATCTAAGTATCCACTCTGAATAGCGTAGCCTCGGGGGTAAAACCTCATGTGGGATCAACAACTATTGTCTTGGCCAGCCATAAGAATTGTGCTTGACTTGTTTTAAACATTCAAAACATTCAAGACCAAACAACAAAACATTTTGTCTTTTGTGTCTTCAAGTGTATGCAAAACATTTTTACATCAAACAACACACTTTTCTTGGAGTCGTTTTGAGTCTAAACACTTGCAAACATTGAGTCATCATCAACATTGTGTCCTCTTGTCACGAAAAACAGTCAAACATTCAGATTTGGTCACAACCAACAACTTCACAAATTGAAAAAATTTTACAGTCCAGCAAACAAGAGCAATCAGTTTCGGAATTCTTGATCTTCCTAGGTTGTTTCTCCGAGTTTTCATCTAGCATTCAACTTGTCTTTGGGTCTCACAAAATCCATCATTGCTTTACACCTTACATTACACTCACATTTGTCTAAACTTGAGTCAAAAGGTCACTTGCTTGTCCTCACTATACTTTGTCAACACACTACATACAACAACATTTTGCTAAGTGGTCCCTCATCAAGGTCTATCACCTTTGGGTCTCATTTGGTCTTACTTAGAGTCAAGGTCAACTTACCTCATCAAGAGAAACTATCCTCTCTTTGGAAGTCACACCTACTCTACTACATACATACTTGGTCTTACACTTTGGACATTGCAAGTACACCTCAGATTCATTTACATTCCATCCAACTCTTGGTCTTCCATACTTTTTCCATTTTTCATCTAGTCTCACACATCTCGGTCAATACCTAGTTCATGGTTGAAACCCCGTCTTCAAAAATCTAGGAGAGAAACTAAAGAGGCTGAAGAGTTCGCAAACATGAGTTCTTATGAGCATGACAATGATGTCTTTTTCAATACTGATCATAACACATTACCTGACATGGATGCCTATAGAAACATTCCAAATGTTGAGAACATGGACACTACAAACAACAATGATACACACAATGATGATATGGACAAATTTTCAGTACATTCAGCAGATGTGGAAGAATCCATTATGGATCCCCGTTTCAATCGATTGGTTGAGGAATTAATGACGAGGGATAGACAATACTTCTTACAAATGATGGTGCAAAGTGGAGCCAAGACACCTCATGGTTTTGACATGTCTCAAATAATGGAAAATCGACCTTTGCAACAACCTCACTCCAACATGGATCAAAGGAGGCCTAATAGTGGAGGCAATAGAGGACCACATATGGTGCCTGAATCACCATCATCTTTGTTTCAAAAACCAAAGGTCCCACATACACATGGTCAAGCATATGATACTCACCTTCGCAGACCATTATGGAAGTCTTATGCAGAAAGATATGCTCAATCACATACCAATGCTAAGGATCAACCACCAAAGCAATTGGATATTCAAAGGCATGCTCAAAATTTGGACACAAGGAAACCCCGTGTCAAATTTGGGGGCAAAACATTAGAACATGACATGCCTGTAGAGTATGGTATACATGGACAAAATAGATATTTCATTCCTCAACATGAATCTATACCAAGTGGTCCATATACACAACATCACTATAGACCTCCTCCATATGAACATGTGTATGATCAATATCATCCATATATGCAACATGCTCCTCCTCCAATTTGTGCCTCAAGCATGGGGTATGGTCCAAGAAGTTGATCTCCACCTAAGAGCAATTTGGAGCAACAAATCAGGGACTTACAAAAGAAAATGGAGGACATAAATACACCAAAGCCAACATACACAATGAGAGACACATGTCCCTATCCATTTGACAAAAGCATTCCAATGCCTCCATTTCCTACACACTTTGTGACGCCTAAGTTTGATAAGTATAGAGGAAAAGGAGATCCTAAGGCACACATAAGACAGTTTTTCACAGCTTGCATTGAGGTAGCAGCAGAAGAGACATATTTGATGAGATTATTCCCACAAAGCCTAAGTGACCAAGCTATGAAATGGTTCTTCCAACTCCCACCTGGTATTAAGTCATGGGGTGATCTAGTAGAGGCATTTATTCAACGTTTCTCCTACAACATAGAGACAGACATATCAATCACTACTTTGTGCAACACCAAGCAAAAAGAGGGAGAGTCTTTTGCATCATTTTTACAAAGATGGAGGAATCTAGCCAACAGATGCTCTTGTGAAATTCCACAAAAACAAATGGTAGAGATGTTCACCCAGAATGTTAATAAAGACATTGGTTATGATTTAAGAAAAGCTTGTTTGTCCACCTTTAAGGATGTCATTGAAAAAGGCTTAGCAACAGAAAAGGTCCTAATTGAACAAGGAGTCATTAAGATATTCAAGGAAAACAAAGATGACTTTAAAGGAAAAGACAAGCCAAGATTTTGGAATAAAAACAAGAACACAGTCAATGATGGTGTTGTTGATGCCAACACAGTGCGACCCAAATTCATCTTTTTGGGATCAAGTTCTACAAACAATCAAGTGAATACTCAAACAACTTCTAAATCACGAAGGAAGTACACTCCAATGGGAGAACCACTTGAGTCAGTTTTCAAAAAGCTAGTGGCAAACAAAGTAATCACAATTGCAGATTTTCCTCCATATGAACCAAAGGTTAAACCAAATTGGTGGAATGATGAAGAATATTGTGAATTTCATAAGAGAAAGGGTCATAAGACAGGAAATTGTCATTGATTGAAGAACATCATACAAGATCTCATTGATAGAGGTGACATTGAGATTGAGGGACACTCATCCAATCAAGAACATGAAATGTTTAAGGAACCATTCCCAAAGCATGACAAGGGAAAAGCTAAAGCCACAGAGACCAAACCAACTATACCAGAGCAACCTATAACTATGATTCAACTATCAATCACATTTCGATGGACAATTACGTCTCTACCATTATCATCAAGGACCAAAACCCTGAGAATTCTACCTGGAGACCCAAGATTGTCCTAAAAGGTGTTGGATCTTCTTTCGAACCAACCTTTGAATGTAATGTTACAACTCGTCGAGGTAAATTCACTTTGCAAGGTGCTCCAGCCAAAAACACCCCTTCTTCATCAACCAAACCTGAGTATGACCTCGTAGAATAGTTAGGGAAGACACCCGCGCTCATCTCCATACTTGAACTCTTGCACATATCCCCTGCACATAAATCCATTCTTGACAAAATCTTGAGAGAAACTATTGTTCCTACTGATCTGAATGTGGACCAGTTTCAAGCCATAGTGGGATACCTTTCCGTTCCACACTCGCTTACATTCACAGAAGCCGACAACGCCTCCGTGAGCCAACCACATAATGCACCACTACACATTGAAGCCTTCATACACAAACATCGAATAAAATGAGTCTTGATAGATGGAGGAGTTGGTCTAAACATTTGTACACTGAGCATAATAATACAATTGGGATATTTTGAAAAAGTTGTGAATTCTACAAACAAAATTACCATCAAGGCATATGATGATGAAGAGCGTTCATCCAAAGGCACAATCACCTTGCCTCTCAGAGTTGGGCCATTTACAAAGGATGTGGTTTTTCAAGTCCTAGACCTAGATCTCACATACAATATAATACTAGGACGTCTATGGATTCATGAGATGAGCGCAGTACCATCTACATATCATCGACGTGTCAAGTTTCCACACAATGGAGTTGAAGTGACCGTCAAAGTGGATCCAAATCCATTCATATATTGCAACAATCTGCAACCTCAGTTAGAAATAACAATCCCAGTCAATCGAGAAGCTATTCCTTCATCAGCATATGTGGATCCAGAATCCTTGAAAGCTTTTACATCAAAACAAGCAGAGATCAAGGAAAAGTTCAAGTTTAAAGACATGGGATGTGGTGAGTATATATTTCATGTTGACCAACTCTCATTATCTCCTAAGGTATTCAGTCAACAAGAACAATCTACAAACAATTTTCAATATCAAGGAATTGGGTACGAAGCACCTAGTGTTGTGGCTACTAAGTATGAATGCAAATCTCCTCTAGTGGTGCAAGCATCTCTTGATATCAATAGTCCTAAGAGTGGTTCCAACAAAGAATCTATTGAGCGTATCGCCAGACCTCTTGAGAACTCACATAGCTTTACCGTTTCACCCATGCATTCCATTTCCAGTCCTCTCCTAGACTTGGATCAACAAGAATTACAAAGGCCCTTACTCATTGGGGATCAAGAATCAAGCTTTGAAAAGAAAAATATAAAAGTCAATAATAAAGAAAATTCCTTTAGTCCAAATCAAAATCAAAAGCTATTGGACTTTGCAAAAATCAAAGTCAAGGATAAAAATCCTACGAAGCAAAAAGAACAAGAGTTGATCTCCCCTAATACCAAAATAACTGGGGGCAAAAGCTCTACAATTTCAAGTAAAAAAGAATACTTGTTGATCCTGAGTCTCCATCATGCTATCCTACTTTCACTTCTTTTCGCAGTCATAAGCCTTCATCATTCATCCACTTGTTTCACACATTCATCCCCTTTTGGCGATACATCATGGACCTTTAATGGAGCTTCCTTGAAGGACTTTGTTATCAGGGATGCCCAAACTTCTTCAGGTGACACGCATACGGGCCTACGTAGTCCACACACTAGTAATTCTATCTCAATTCCTTTATCAAGGAAGATTGTCGCTCGAGCTACATATCATTCAGTCAAGAAATGTTGCAGTTACAATCATAAGGTTAAGCTTCACACATTCGAAGTGGGTGACTTAATTCTTAGAGAAAATCCCAAAAATCAGCAAGACTGAGAGAAGAAGGGCAAGTTCGAACCAAATTGGCTTGGTCCTTACATCATTACAGTAGCATATGGATCTGGGGCATATCAGCTCTCAACTATAGAAGGTGAACCTTTGGAGGATCCTATCAATAGCATGCACCTTCGCAGGTTTTACACATAGCTCTTTAGAGTATCCTAATTCAAAAAATACAAAAAAAAAAATAAAAATTCAAAAATACAAAAAAAATTATAAAACAAAAAAAATCGTTACTTGGTGAAAACCTGGCAAACAAGCACCTTGTGACACAAAAAACATTGAAAAATCGAAAAAAGTAAAGAGAAATAATTTCGTCCAATGGTGAAAACCACTTTGGTGGCGCCCTGGGCAAGTACCATGGTGAAAACTGGGTCACCAGCGCTATGCATAGAGACATTGCTCCTCCCTCCTTCAGGATTCACTTTCATCCTTTCACTTTGCACACACTCACAACCTATTCGTTCATAACAAACTTACCTATTCCCATCATGACTTGTTATTGATCTACCTAATATTGGTTAGCCATTCATAATAAACCTCCATTTTCACTCCTTTCCATCCATAATAAATCAGCTCCTATCTGTGGCTAAGGCAAATCCTACATCTAGTGATGGGTGTGGAACTGAGAACATCACATGTTTCAAGGAGTACAGTTTCTTCCAGCTTCCTTCAGCCTATCCGCACACAATCCGCAATAAAGCAACATTTGCATCATAGATCCGCAATAAAGTTTCATCTTCTCCACAATAAAGTATCAATTTCATGGATTCAGTCAGTTTCAGATGAGACACAACAGCAACAATGGGCTTCAACAAATCAAATCTTTCAACAGACTCAAACAATATTATGGTTTAGTGCTATCTATCCTTTTTGTGAAAGTAAACATTGTGACCACAATCAAATAAGACTTATACAAGTGACAAGAGACACTAAACTTGAGGGCTATAATGGATGTTGGTGTCGAGTCTTGGTTTTCTTTTGATTTCATCTTTTTTGGTGACATGTCTTTTAGCTTTTCCGGGATGTCTCTGACTAGAGATTCTATCTCCAGGATGTCTTTGACTAGAAAGGCGGGGATGTGGTATCATCACCTATTTTTTCAAGGATTGTCTCTTAGTAATGCTATGACTTGTCCAAGGATATGAGGACACTGTGAGTCTATTATGAACTGGGACATTCCTTGTTTGTGACTGTCTTATCTCCATGCAAACGAGTACAATGACTTTCTGGGTCGAACATATGCCTTGATTATCATAACCTATTTTGCCATAATAAAGCTCAATGATGATAACGCATAAGAAGCTCTTTCACTTTCATATCTTCTGTCTTTCACCCCCCTTGCTTGATTGACTTCCATCGTCCTTCTCGAGTCCATGTAGCTTGCTATCACATGACTGAGTATAATGACATGCCAAAAACATTTGCATTTCATGTAGTTTCACCTACATTATCACATGTTAGCATTCCATACATACATATAGGTATCACAATTGCATCACATCCTGCACACAACACATGTTAGAACATTTTATATTCTCATCATGTAAATAATTATTTGCATTATCATATTCATCTGCATTTCATACATTCACATTTGCATTGGCATAACATTATAAAACATAAAAGAATAAAAAAACATATATATTGCATTGCATCATATGAATATTTGCATCCATATCATAAGCATCACATAAGAACATCTTATCACATAGGTACACATGCATATAGATGCCGCAAAGATGAATCATCTCATATATATATATATATATATATATATAAAGTGTCATGATACAATGATGTCAAAATCATATGGCTACAATCACCCTCAGGTGTCTACATCATCATACAAAAATGGTACAATACTGATACATAGGGAGCCCTCTACGGCTATGATGAACTCCCTCCCTTAGAGCCGGCTGGCCTCGATGGAGTCTGAGCCCTAGAAGGACCCACCCCAAGATCATCTCTCCTGGCCCCTGTGTCCTCTGCAGCCACCCCTCGTGTCGCCCTATCCAGACAGAGGAACCCACTGATCACTCCTGTTAGTACTGCTGGTAGTGCTAATCCTGTCCATGTCATGGTATCCCAAGCCATGCATCCAGCCCTCATCTCCAATCCTGGATCCTGGAACATTCATCTTAGTGCATCTGTCTTCGTCTTGATTGTAGGGTACTAACTCCCCATCGATCGGTATTCTTAGAATCCTGTATACATCCTCTAGGGTGACTGTCATCTCCCCCATCGGCAAATGGAAAGTACAAGTCTCTGAGTGCCACCTCTCTGCCAGTGCAATCAGCAATCCCATGTTTGCCTGAAATCAGACACATATAAAATATGTCTCAATCCCATAGCCTCAATCGCAGCTTGGTCCTCGGCTGTCAACTTAGGTCGCAACCTCTGAGTCGATGGGAATCTCTCTCGTGACTCCAACATAGGCAAATACTCCCGCAGTCACACAAATCAATCATCTCAGTCCTAGTGACACTCACTGTTCATCACAAAGTGTTGCTTCTATCCTAGTGGTACTCCCTATTCATCACAAAGTACTATGTGTTTGGCACTCCCTGTTCATCACAAAGTGTTGCTCACATTTGCACTCATTGTTCATCACAAAGTGCTGCTCATATTTTAGTACTCCCTGTTCATCACAAAGTACTATATCTTGGTACTCACTGTTCATCACAAAGTGCCTTGATCTATCTTATCCTAGGGCCTATGCTTGAGTGAATCCTCTTGAATAGTTTCCTAATTGGCAACGTATGTTCTATCACTGAATTGTCAATCCTAGCCATATTTATTATCTTAGTCTTCCCTAGAGGACCTTTTTGAGTGTATCCTCTCAGCAGCTTATCCAATCGACAGCGTATGTTCATCACAGAACTGCTGATTTGGCCTTGAAGACATATTACTCTACCTAGCATGCATTAATTACAACAATAAATGCATCAAAGTACAAGGAGGTTTTGTGGTACTTACTGGCTCTCCTACCTCTGCTGGTCTCTGGAATCGGCGAACGCGGTCGAATCTGTGAACCAAAGCCATCGCTGCTGACTGTTGCTGCTCTTTTCTCTCTCTGCACTCTAATCTCTTGGAGGTGTAGATGACAATGAGGATGTATTTCCCTCGTGGTCTATCTTATAGACTGCCCTAGCCCTCATTTCTCAAGTCAGTCTTCATTATCCTGTGACTCTGTCACTTTATTCGGTCAGTCCATTCTATCCCGTATTTCTTATCGAGAGATTGTCTGCAATCTTTTTAGACATTTTCATCCAATCTCTCAAGGGGGCATATCATTCCCATCTTGGGGCAACTCTGTATCAGTTCATATTATCTTCTTTGAAACAACGCGACAAGCCGCATTGTCTCAAAGAGGGGCAAAATGTAGACACCCAAAATTGTCCAGTCTAATTAAATAAATATTTTATTTATTTAATTATCTTTAGCCTAATTCATCTATTAATTAAATAAATATTTATTTATTTAATTAATTCATTTATCCTCTTCTAGCCTTATTTCTCATTTAAATAAATGCATTTATTTATTTAAATTACCCTTTTCCTAAATTGAATAAATATCTTTTTTATTTAATTGATCCCACTTCTTCTATTAATTATATAAATCTTTATTTATTTAATTAATTCATTAACCTTTTCTACCCATAACACATGTCATTTATCTCTTAATTCCTACACTACCTACCCCTCTTATTGTTTTATTATTTCTTTTACCTATCCTCTAATCATAGCCGATCTTTTTTACACCTCTCAATCTTATCCCTCCATTTCATATAGTGTCTTCTATATAAGATGATACTTTCTTCATTATCAACCCTAACTACCTAACTATTTGATCAATTGACTACTTGGCATATGCGATCCTACTTGCAACCACATTTCCATTCTTTGTTGAGCTCTTGTGCACACATAAAATCTGAGAGCAAATATATCAAGCAAGATCAATGGAGATAGGAAGAATGGAGATCCAAACCCTATTGGACATGTGATGGTATAATCTTTGTGATTTCATTTGATTTGCATTGTCTTAGGTAATCTTCATATGTTATGGTGGATCTTTGTTGTTGTTAGGCTAGGGTTTTGTGGTTGAATTCATTTAGCCTTTCAATATCATTATCATTGTTATCCATTTTCACCATAAACAATATGTTGAAAGTATTTTTTGACGTGTTGATGTGGTTGTCATTGATGTCAAACTTGTTGTTCTAACGTGACATTGTTTCATAATGTTTGTGGTGCAGAGATATCTTGTTGTGTTGGTGTTGTAGGTGTTCATTGGTTGTTCTGGAAGTGTTTGTGTCCAAAAAGTGTTGTTGGTGTTGTTTTTAATAGTTATCTTCTTTGGATATAGTTTTGGTATCATGATTATGATTGTTCTGTGGTCTAAAAATATCTTTGTGTTCTTTGGGTGTTGTAGTATTGTTCATTGCTGGTTGTGATATTTATTGTTAGACCTATCCTTAGGTCCAAATATGAGTTGTGGGAGATTGTTTGATGTGTTATGGGTCTCATTGTTGTGTGTGGAGATTTGGATTTGATGTGTTATGGGTCTCACTGTAGTGCATGGAGATTGCTTACATGGATGTGTAGCGTGTGGATATGTTGTTAGTTATGTTTTGGTGATTATGAATCGATGAATTGATCTTTGGGAGACGTGTTTTGGTCCCCTCTTTCTCTTGGATTAGATCAACGCGTGTATGCTTGGTTCGAAAAGTATATTTTGGTTCAAGCCAACTTGGTTCAAGCTTTGATGATCTATCTTGTATATAAGGAATGCATATGATTGAATTGTGAGTAAGTAAGGGTGAAGAGTAAGAGAAAAGACTGTAGATACGAAGATAATCAATGAGGTTCTATGAAGTTGGGAGAAGAAGACATGTGTTCGAATGATATGCAAGTTGTGCTGAGGCAATGACAGAGATATGAGACAGAGTGTTGACAGTTGAAGTCTGAGTTGTGTGTGTTCTGATGTTGGTCACTTTGTGGAGAGTTCAAGGACAACTTCATGATCAGGAGATCCTTCTTTTCATATCATTTTTGCATCTTGCCCTATTGCAGTTAGCTTCATGTTTTGCAAGTCCTCTTTTGTATCTTGCACCATGAGAAATTAGCCTTGGTTTGCAAGTCAAGAGTAGTGAGCTTTGATCTTTGTAATTTGATATACGTAGTGGATATATTTTTGTGGGTAGGGCTCACCGTGGTTTTTCCTCGTTTGGGTTTTCCACGTAGAAAATCTTGGTGTTCATGAGTTGGATGTGTGTTGATGTTTAATAGTTTCTGTGGTGCATTTATTTTTGTTTTGGTCTGATTCACCCCCCTTCCCCTCTCAGTCCTGCCTTGGGATCAACAAATTATATAAACAAAGTTAAGGGCCAACAAGAAGAGTCAATAAATCTTTGAGTAGTAAAACAAGACTGATGGTGTGTAGATGACAAATATGAGAAAATGATAAGTTCGTGAATGAAGTGGATAAATAGAAATGACCATATTTAATTTATTACAATGGCCAACCCTCATAATATCACATCATTATAAATAGGGTCATTCATCACATTACCCCTTATAGCCTAGGAAAGTAATGCTATACATCTTAGGCCCAAAATAACAACTAAATTGGAGTATACCAAAAAAAAATTCAATATACTCTATTCACTCCAACTTTTCTATTTATATCTCGAGGAAGAGGTAGGAGAAATAGTAGTAGGGAGATACTACTCTTAACATAAAGTCTATTTAAAATCATAATTCAAATTTGAAAATAATATATGCAATGCAAATATACCTATTTAGTCATTGCAAATTGTATTGTTTGGATTAGTTTATAGACTAGCCATAAATTTGGAAGGATAATATGCATGATATTTGATTATAATATGTTTATGATTCCTCTAATTGAATATACTCATTTTGAGTTGTATAAATTGTAAAAGGATTGCATTTTTTGGTTTGCTATTTTAGTATACTCTACTATTGGTTCCATTTGCACATGGGTTAAAATGTTTAGTCTTATTTATAGGGGCAATATGTTTTCGATTTGTTTTGGGTATCTACTAGTTTGTGCATAGATATCTTTTAGAGTGTTGAGTAGAGGGGGATGTTTTATAGTGTGAATTGTTATAGATGTTTATGTTGTTGAAGGGCGATAACAAATGATATGCAAGTCATATACAATACTTATTCTTGATGCTAAGGACACAACCATAGGCAGGGTGGTTAGGAAAAAAGTAATAAACTAATCATAATTAGGTTTATGTGATGGGTAAACTCTAAGATAAAATGTACCTATCTATCTATAACACTTATTGACAAAATTACATATGTAAGTGCTTTGGAAATTACATATGTAAGTATTTTGGGGATTTAACAAGCCACTAAAGTGGAGAGATGTTTGTGTTCACCTATATGGGTTTTTGGATTTGGTTAGTTATTTTAGTGATTTTCACGTAAACTTGTCATGGGCATCACAATTGGGGTGGTTGTTAATGAAAGTGCCAAGATTTTTGAGATATATGAGATCTTCACTTTATGATTGATGACCTCTTGAAAAGTCTAACTATGGTAGACGTAGTTGGATTCAGTCTTCTATTCTTGATTTGGTTAGTGGGAAGCCTTAATGCAAAAACATTTATACTTCATATTGTTTGGGATCATACTCAAAATTATAATTCTAGTAGACACAAAATCCATTTAGGCCTATTCCATATCTATGAATTATCTTGCTTATCAATAGAAGTGGAATTTTAATTGAAGTTTTTACGAAGGTTCATCATTGATAGATAAATTGCTGCCAAGCATTCTTGAATATGGTCCTAATTAATGTAAGAATTTTGAAAACACATTTGATTGTCATGTAATCATAAGTTTTAATGCACAATTAAGCATTTTAATCCTATTTAATATTGATAATTATTTGACTATAATTTTAGTCTCGTTGGAAGACTTTGGTCCCTTTTGGACATGAGCATAACTTCTCTATTTATTTCTTTTAGCGATTAAAATTTATATTATAATTTCAAGAATTAGGGGTATTAATGATGAGTGCAAAATATATGCCATAAATGTAAATTGAAGAACTAAGCACCGTAAGCACATAACATGCCATTGTCATGCATGCATTAAATATTTGAGTGCAAAATTGAACATTTCTATGCTATTTAACCTCAAGGGAATGTATTTTTTATTCCCACTACCCAACTTTGGTCAATTGTGAACATGAATATAATTTCACTTGGGTGAAATAGATATTTTAATCTTTATGCTTTAAGATTTAGGAAATTCTAACAATGGATAAAATGATGTAATGAATATACCTATTCAAAAAAGCATTATGAATATACTCTAATTTTATGCCATGCACTTGTGTGGTTAGGAAATTAACCTTAGATATTAAAAGGGGTACCATGGCAATCTTGGAGATTAAAACGAAGTTACTTTATTAGACATGGGAATTAAAATGGAGGTATGCAAATCACAACTCTCCTAATCATCATAAAATGAGAATGTTGATAAATGCATGCAACAAATATATAATAACTTCATATTTTCAACATTGAAAGAACTTTGATATGCAAAGATTAAATGTTGGTGCAATTCTATTGACGTGAATTTGTAGTGAGAACTTCTAGCCATTGGATACTTGCAAATATAGACAATAGTAATAAATTTAAACATAGTTTGGAATCTTAGTAGTAAGTAGAATGATTTGTGTAAGAAAGCTATGTGATGCTTGAATAATGTTTTGATTTAATATTTGTTTTCGTATTACTTAAATTTTATAGTTCCATGAATGAATGCATTTTTTACTTTTGTTGCAACTTCATGAATATTTTAGTTTATATTTTAATTTAATGTGTTTTGGTCTTCCTTACATTTTCTAGTCCCATAAATGTATGATTTTTTATTTTTTCTACAACTCCAAGAATATTTTAGTTTTCTAGTGTTAAAAAGTACCTACCCGCATATGAAAATATGGATTGCTTATTAATATAAATGATTGGTTATATCATTTATGACATGAAATTAAGTGGCATGGACATGCCTAGTTTTCACTACAACAATCTCAAGGGAAGTAAAGATTTCTAAAAGGAAATGTATATTTTAGTTTGGATCTTAGATATTATCACCCCATTATCTAAGTTTCAAATTTTTGATGTCCACATCATAATCATTTTATAGCTTTGTTATGAATGCAAGACATAATAGGTAGGTGGTGGCATTAATATCGATAAATAAGTGGGTGATAATCTAGTGTCTAAAAAAGTAAAATTAGGCAAAGGCATAAGTGGAGAGCATAAAGTGGATCTTAGGGTACAAAAATAGTTTTGTTAGAATCTCTTTTAAATCCACATTCAAATATCCATCAAAGTAGAGGGGAGTGGTTAATGAAGAAATGGATTGCAATTTTAGCCAAACTAAACCTCAATCTCAAAATAAATTTAGTATTTTATCAGGGTTTCAAAGTAGCATATGGTTTATTATAGTTTCAAAAGAGCCTAGGGTTATTTATTACTTGTGAGTGAATGTAGTTTAGATTTGTGTAGGTTGGACACTTGATGTGTAATTGATAATGGCAAATCATATAGATGGATTCATCATCCAAATAATCGCCATATCCATGTGCTCCAAAAGTTGGGGTGTGGAAAACACATTGTTGTAAGGTCCAATCATAAATGTTGATACTCGTGGTGGAGGATACACAATGAATCCTAGCCTATGTTATTTTCCATAATGCACAAAAAGACACTTCAAAAGACATGAACCTACTATAGATCTTGTCCCTTTCGCCACTATTTTGAAATCTAGAGAGTTGTGTAATTAAATGCTTTAATGCATCCTTTCCTATATCTTCCACATTACCATGTGGCAAATTACTATAACCTTCACATAGTCAAGAACTAGGAAACATTTTACAATGATATAGACATATCACACAAATATATATGACCATATGTTATATTATTTAATGACATGCTTTTTTATTTGCACATCGACCTCATAATGAATTTGCACCTTACATGTTTGGTAATTGCCACATCTCATCATAATAATTTCATTTCAATTAGAGAAGCATTATTAATATAGTTGACATTTTAGGGTATCGAATTTATTGCAAAAGGTTTCAACTTTAACAACACAAAAAGATGAATTGTTGCAAATTTAGAATGGATGGAGTTAGAAACCAATTGTAAGTGTTTTGTTGACAATTATAGAGATTGATATTATATCATGTGTTACATACATTGTAGTATTTGCCAAAACCATAGACCATGAAGTAGATAAATATGAAAGGAATAATACCACCAACAAATCATTCAACCAATTATGTAAATCTCTCTACCTATCTACACGTTGAGTATGGCATTAGAAAAACTCAACAACATGAAATACAAATCTCAATTATTTGAGTGAAACATTTTTTGAAACATAGCAGGTGATTATATATACAAATAAAAATAAATACATCATATTCACCCCTAGAATATCTCAATTCATAAAAAAATGACAAAAAACAAGATGACTTTGATATCCATATTTGAAAGCTAACATTATCTAAGCATGCATAAAATAAAATATTTGAATTAACTCGATGTTGAAAAGAGTTAAATCTTAGTATTACATTATACACGACTCAACCTTTAGTACCATCTCCTCACATTGATTGAAGGTAAGGTTATATAATGGAGAGGAGCCCATAGTGGAGTGGAGTCCAATAGTGGGGATGGTAGTTGAACACAGATAGATTTTTAGTGGAGTACAAAAAATGTCATGCTAATACTTATCCTTAGAAAGATTTCACCAAATCTTAAAAGAAACCAATTGTGTGATGCCATATTGGTTCACTAATAAACATGACTTAGTGGACAATTATGGATCTTACTTTTTTTTTTGGATCATTTTGGACACCTCAACAATAAAAACAAGCTAATGTGGCATCATATTTGGCCATGAGGATTTGAAACCAAAGATTTTAAGTGGGGGACTTTACAAGTAAGAAACTGTACAAAATTGAGTGATTTGAAATATCCATATAAGATTTTGGGAGGTGAGAAATTAGAGTGCTCCACTATATGGCCCCCTCCCCTATAGCAGGCATGAGTTTGAAGTTAGTAGATTTCCACAATCCATGCAAATTCTTTGTGTTGCTTCTGGATTAGATTACGTGAGTGTTTTTTTTTTGCATCAATGTTTCGGATCACACTCCGTGATCCATTATCAAGATGATAGAAAGCATAAGGAAACACAAAGCCTGATCCAAAATATTGACGCAAAAAAAACACACTCACACAATCTAATCCAGAAGCAACACAAAGAAGGCATGAGTTTTCCAAAGTCTATGTAAACGACTCTTGGTTTTTGGATTCATTTGTGTAAAATTATTTACATTGATGTTTCAAATCAGACTTAATGATCCAAAACAAGAAGACAATGTCTACCCTGACGCCAAGTACACCATAATTATAAAGCTTTTAGATTTTATTATATAAAATTATTTTCATTAACATTTGAAATCACACTTAATGATCCATCATCAAATAAAAAAAACATATCACTACTATGTCTATAATTATAACAATACAACAAATATATCGAATAAAAAAATATATCACATCTTTGAGATCTAACGTGACATCATAGTTGACGATGTGGACTTGAAACTAACTTTTTTAAGTAGAGGACATGACAAATAAATCGCTGTAAAATTTTGAGAGGTACAAAGTTGGAGTGGTCCACTATATGAGCCTCTCCCCTAGTAGACAAGAGTTTTCCATAATCTACATAAATAATTGTCTGTTTTTGAATTTATTTGTATAAAATTATTTGCATCTGTTTTTCAAATCACACTTTATAACTCATTCATTTACAAGACAATATCTTCATGACATGGCAACATTCAGATACACATAATAATTACCTTTTAAATTTTATTGTACAAAAATCATTTTCATTAATATTTGAAAACACCCTTAATGATACATCACATATATCAGATCTGATGTCTATAGTTATACCTGCCAGACAGATACAACAAATAAAATTTAATAAAAAGTACAAAGCACTTACTTTTCATTTACTCAGTCAGTCCTTGTAAAGGCCTAGAACAACCAAGTGGGTCCACTTTTTCATACAAAGTATGACAAAGAAAAAATTCAACCACAAATCACACTTCGACACCATCAATTCAACTCAATCGGGTCGGCACACGAACCTTCTAATACAAGTTACGAATCTCGATTTCAGCACACTCATATCCTCCACAAAAATAAAAAATCCAGAAAAAGCCCTAAAGTTCTAGAATGTGGACAATTTTGCCTTAAATTTTGATCACACGCATTTAACACGCGTAAACGTGTCCAACAGTCAAAATACTGACCTTTCATTCTCCCCGAGTTAAACGACAAAGTCTAGATTTAATCTCGGTCACCAAGACAGGAAGATTTTTCACCACAAGTAAAGTTTTATTGCAGGTGAATCTTCCTCTATCTTGGGATAGCCGACACAAGTAATGGCAGATTTGAAATAAATTCTTAAACGACTCTTCCTCGCTGCAAATCAGAGAGAAACACAAACAGAGCCCTGGAAGTACACACGTTCCTTTCTTGTTGATATCGTAATCATAAGAAAAAATCAGCGAATCGAATCTATTCTGCATAGGCATAGACCGACACGAACAGGAATACATACTTCAATTGTTTGATGCTTTAGAAAGTAAGCCTCTCAGCCCATACTTGCTTAGATTGTTTTGATCTGATAAGAAAGGGTGGAAAAGGAATTGCGTGGCTCTGGTGGTGTGAAATTGAGATTGAAGTTCCCTTCCTAACGATGGGATCGTCGATGGGATGGGATAGCAATGGCAACAATTACTGGATCTGGGACGCCATTTTTGTGCCCCGCGTAATGGGTGGGCTCATGCTCACTGCAGCTTTGCTGGGGTTTTCTACTGGCTATTTAGGGCCATTCTTACCTGTTCTGCCGCCCATGCGGCCCTCTTCGTTTGGGCTTTTTCCTAAGAGGAAGGGCGAAGGAGAGAAGAAGAATAAGAAGGTTAGGGTTTACATGGACGGATGCTTCGATTTGATGCACTACGGCCACGCCAATGCTCTTCGCCAGGCTCGCGCGCTTGGTGATGAATTGGTTGTCGGTGTGGTCAGTGACGAGGAGATTGTTGCCAATAAAGGCCCGCCCGTTTGGACCATGGAGGAAAGGTATTTTCACTTAGTGTTTTTAAGGAGTAAGTTGTGGGTTTATTTGGGGCACGTTTTTGTATTTTAATTCTTCATGATCAGCATTTCGGATCAGAAAATTTTGTTCTTAATATTTGAATTGTTTTTTAATCTGAGATCGCAGATAGTATGTAGAAAAGTGTAAAAAGGTAGTTTGAATCATGACCATCTTAAGTTAATTTGTAGGTCGTCTTGAATCATTGATCTCGCTGCCCTTACCACTTGTTGAATGCAAACATTAACCAAATTTCAACACTTCATCGTGCTTATTGGGCCTATCCCTGGCCTCCTGAATGAAAGGTTCAATGCTTTTACTGTTTGAGGTCATCCTGTGTAGAAAGTCATTTTGATCTTTCATAATTATGGTTAGGGTTGAAGTGTTAAAGTTTAGACTACATGAAGGAAATTTAATCTCAGATGTCTCCTTTTTTGGATTTTTTTTTTTGAAAAGTGAGACCTCCAGAAATTGTCAAATGAATAGTTCAATAGAGAATTATTGTCACAAGGTGGTTTTTTAGGTATTTCAAATTATTTCCCCTAATTTTTGGTGGGTCACATCTATTCCTCCAAACTTTCTTTGAAGCTGAAATTTTAGATCGCCAATAATTTCCATTTAGTGTAGAAATGTACTTGCTAGTTTAAATTTCGAACAAAAAAATTGGGAGATAATTAACAGTTTACAGGAAGATATTTTGAATAGTTAGGTTAGTTTTTAGTTATTTTAGATTTCTGCCCCTATGGCTGAGTTTATATAGAAATACTTTAGAGATCCTTGCAATTTCTAGATGAGTGCAGAAATGTATATATCATCATTGTGGCTATGTTTTTGGTATTTTAAATAATTGGCATAAAGTATTTTTTTGGTATAGAGTCAGAAGTTTAGCCATGAGAATCCTTTCTCAAGGGAACTGCATCATTACAAAACTACTAATAACCAGTGTAGAATCAACTAGCTAATTATAGTATCAAGTCTAGATGAAACCAAAAATGTAACTAACAAACAACTAGTAGAATTCCCAAATATCACTTGAAGTCTTAAGAGTGTACTCTTGACCTTCATTTCATTAACCTAAAAATGACTATTAAAAATAGTGTACCATTAGGACACATCTTCCCCATTTCCCCTCGGTTTCTAGGACGGGGACGTCTCCAAGATGTGGGGACAAGGTGGGGATGTCCCCCCACCAAACCTCCACCATCATCATAGGGTGGGGATGACGGGACATCTTTGGGACCCTGAAGTTCTTGGGTCGTCCTAGGGACCCCTAGGAGTCTCCTATAGTCACCACTTAAAATCTCTGTCCTTAAGCAAAAAATGGTGAAAATTTTGTGAGTCAGTCTCATTCTTTTCATTAGAATATATTCATGAAATATAACATTTAAGTATAATACGAAGTTATATTTCATGTATATATTGGCAAGATGTTTGGGAGTGGTTCAACTATCTAGGAGTTATAATACAGATTCTAGGTTTTAGAAGTTTTAGAAGTTTTAGGACTTAGTCGAATTTTAGTAATCAGCAAGCTCCTGTCAGTATTCTCTCGCTCTCTCTATCTCCTCCAAACTCTAGACCTATCTTTCTCTCTATCACTCTTCCTCTATTCCCACTCTCCTCTCTCCCCCAAGATCTAGACATATCTCTCTACATCTCTCTCACTCCTCGCAGGGGTGCTACCCTCAATCTCGTTTTGGTGTTGCCCCCAAATCCCCATAAAACTATAAGTCTAAGCAAGTAATAGGCCAATGATGAATCATGATCTTAAAAATCTACATAATACATATCCCTTGTTGCAAATCTCAACATATTCATAGTCAAAGCCACAATCTAGACCCCCACCATTCTTCTTGTTTATGCAATCATTTCCATGTTTTTTTATGTTTAGTAGTTTAAAATTTAAACATCAATGAGTAAGCCAAAGTTTCATTTGCGATTCTTATACTTATTCTTGGTTTGCACTTTGCTCCCAAAGTTCCAAAACTCTGTCCACCATTGATAATGCTCTAATTTCAAATTTTCAATGCAATAATTTTCATGTTTTTAATGTTTACTATTGTAAATTTTACATAGCGTGGGAAAGTTTCATTTATAGCTCTTATACTTATTCCTCACACTTTTTTATAACTAATTTTTCAATTACTATATGTATTTGCACCATAGTGGAAAAACTCAGACTCAGTAATGACTCGGCAACCCCAAATTTTTTAAAAAACTCGGGACTCGCCAAAACTCGACAACTTTGTCGAACATTTGAAAATACATTTTTTTTAATATTATTCAAAAATACACATTTACACCAAATTTGTAGAACATATACTGATTCCCATGATATATAAATCAAAGTTTGAGTTAAATACATAGCATGAACCAAAAAACAAGTGCAACATGTGAATAAAATTGAGTTCAACACATATCAATGTATCATAGTGACATATGTCATAGACCACAAAACAACTACAACCTTTGAAATTCTGAATACATATCAAGTTAAAGTTTTGTATCAATGAAAATGAGAAATCATAAATTGCGTCTACAACTAAAGCTCAAAACAGATTGTTGCTGCTGGGTGGGTGGTGCTGAAGTAGTGGCAACATCCTCAATAGGTGCCTCGATCATAGTGATAGGTGCCTCAATAGGTGCCTTAGTTGCATGATCAACCTCGTGTTCCTCCTCCTCATGTGCTGCCACTTTCGCATCCCATTCCTCTCCTACCCTCTCCAACTCACTTAGTTGCTCATCGATAAGGAATGGATCCAAATCATGATCAACATCTTCAGGAGCACCAACCCAATCTGCTGAATATGGATCAATGTCATCCAAGTCAAGTGCTTCATGTGAATCTTGCCCTTGCACCTTCTTCTCATGCAATCAAAGGTTGTACCGCACATAGACAAGATCATTCAAGCGTTGTTGAGTCAACCTATTGCTTTTTTTTTTGGTGTGAATGGCCTCAAAAACACTCTAGTTCCGCTCACAACTAGAAGCACTACAAGGTTGTGATAATATGCGGATGACAAGCTTTTGAAAATTAGGCGTTGTGGCACCTTAATCTTCCACCACAAATCTGCAGGATAAAAATGTCATTTATAACTTGTAAAGATTTTAATAATCTTAAAAGAGAGAAATAAATGGTAAAATAAAATTAAACATATGTTTTTTTTTACCTAGTTGTAGGGTGTCTCTCCTACATTTGCAATCAGGTGAAGAAAACAATGGCCCTGTGGCCTTCATATAGCTCTGCAACTCATCAAGTATCAAGTCTTGAAGGTTCTCATCATCAACTGATCTCTGGATGCATGTGTCGAGGCCAACTTTAACCTATGCATCTGCTTTGAAACTCGGGGAGTAGAAAAACTTGGGATTCAACTAGTAGGCAACAGCATGAATATGTTGGTGGAGTTGATAATGGTTCCACCTTCGATCAATTATGTGCCATATGGGTTCATATTTAGTCTTGTTTGACCCATACAAGTGTTGAATTGCTTCTTTGCCTTATCCATGGCCTCATATAGATACCCCATGGGGTTATGATTCCCATCTACCATTCGTAGCACCCTCACCAACGGTTCCGACACCTAGATATAAATTTTTTAACAAAATCAGCATATTGTAATATTAGAAAATTAAATAATAAATCATCAATTAAAGTTTCAAAACTTACATTGATGATCTCCTCCACCATCTTAGTAAAATTAGGATAAAAAATGTCAAACACAACCTTCTCTACTTCAAGCTTCGTAACATAAGGACTCCTCAACCATCTTTCACTCACAAACATCCGCTTCAGGTTGGGCAATGCAGCTAGTATGCTTTGCAAGGTGAGGAAATTGGTAGCAAAGCGTGTGACCCCCGATCGCACAAGATCCTTACCATCAATGTGCTCACTCATAAGATTCAAGATCCATGTGTGATTGTAGATGTATTTGGTGATATTCCTTCCATCTTCAACCACTTCCTTCACCCAGCTTAGTTTCCCTATGTCCTTAAGGAGCACGTCAAGACAATGGGCAGCACAAGGGCTCCAAAATAATGTCGGATGCTTAGCCATTAGAAGATTGCCGACTGCCACATATGCAACTGCATTATCAGTCACAACCTGGATGACATTCCGCACTCCCACTTCCATCACCACCTCATCCAACACGTTGCACAAGGTCTCTGCATTCTTCACTTCATTGGAGGCATCAACTGATTTAAAAAATACTTACTGGCCCCCTGAAGCAACTAGAAAGTTGATTAGTGTCCTATTCCTACCACTCGTTTATCCATCAAAAAGAATGATGCAGCCATTCTTTTCCCAAATACTCCTTTGCTCTTCCACTAATTAGTGAGTGTTTTGGACCCCTCATCCTGCAATAACGGCCCACTCATCTCATAATGATTTGGGGACTTGAACCCCTTACTTGCCACAGTCAATGCGGTGACCAATTGCTCCCAATATGGACTAGAAACAACATTGAACGACATGTTGTAGATCCAATATCTGGCACACGCCACCTTTGCTTGTTCATGAGCTTCTTTATGTTAATTTTAGCACTTTCAGATTAATCTAAACTCAGAAAATCAGAATTTAATTACTAACTAAATTGATTAAATGAAGGGTTTGTAGTTTTCCAGATTTAAGCATAACAAAGAAGGGAACAAAATAAGAACAAGACACGGTTACCTTGGGAAAACCTCCTAGTAGGAAAAACCCAGCCAGAAAAGATCCTCAGATCTGATTATGAATTATGTTCATATGAGGGTTACAACACTTATCTCAAGTACTTGAAGGTGTTTGTACTTAGGACTGATAATGTCTTCCACAAAACTGCACTTTCACAAGCATCAAGTAGTCACATCTGCACCTTTAACCCTTCCAACAGCAATCAGGTCCAAACCCTAGGTTGCTAATGTATGGAGTCTGCTCTTTTATGGGCTGCAACTTCAGTTTGCTCTCCTCCAACATCAGTTCGCTCTTCACATGAATGAATTTCACACTTCTACTGGCAGAAGTAGATCGCTGACATAACTGAGGTATTTCGCTATAATGGCAGATATAATATTCCTCCTTTACTTGCAATGGCAGACATATATTTCGCATGGAATAAAATGAATAATCAATGTGTGTGATTGAGGTGGGAAGCATCTTTATTTATATGGTGCATTGTTCATATATGTCGGCTTATACTTGAGTTGGCTTTATCCTTTAATTTACATTGTTTTCCTTTAATCCGAAATGCATTGATTATGGGGTTGGACCTTCGTATGTGGCGTGGAGTAGCGTGGGGGTTCTTAAGGATGTGCCGTGAAGTATAGGGCTGATGTGCCATGAAGTATAGGGCCCAGCCCTACACGCTAGAGGAGGGACCAGACCCTTAGGCGGATTCCAATGTTGCCTAAGGCAATTGGAATCCACCATCCCTAATTACAAACAACACTTTATTCCATGCAGTGCCTAGCAATCCAGGTTGTGCACCAGGAGTGTTACATGGAACAAAGTAGTTTTCCATATGGCTGCCCACACTTCCCGATCCTCGTATCTGTGGCCCAAGGGAAGAACTAGATGCACCCACATCTACATGTGACCGACCCTATAGAACTCAAATCTGCCCTTGGGGCTGCCATTGCCTCTGCCGTTCTCTTTTTTGTTGCCTTCCTTTGATCATATGCTTCAAGCGTTGCTATTGCATCCCTCACAGCCTCTTCAAGACGACTTACATTTTTCTGGTATCTCGACATTCGATCTGTGCAAGTTGATATTTGAGCCTATTAATGCTACCTTTGATAACCGTAGTGCGATGGTTATAAATGACATCTCGTTCTGGACCTGGTGTCCCATGTTTCCAACAAGGGTCTCTCTTTCTGCCACCACCTTTACTTGCACTTGTAGAAGCCATTTTCTTTTAGAAAAATAGGAAGAGAACCTAGCAATAGAGAGAAACAGCATTTAGAGAACAATAACACTGTTATTAACTTATTACATTCCTAGCTATATCAGAGTAACACTGTTATTAATAACAGTGAATAATAGTGTTAATAACAATGTTAATAAACTTAATATAATCAACAGATTCAACACTGTTATTTTTAAATAACAATACATTAATAATTTTATATATACAGTGTTAATAACTTATTATCACTGGGGTTAAATTGTTAATAATTGACACTTTTATTTTTAAATAACAGTGATAATAAGTTATTAACACTGTTATTTTTAAATAAAAGTGTTAATAAACTTATTACATAATATAATAAACTTAATATATAAAGTTATTAACACTGTTAGTGTTAGCAACTTAATATATTAAGTTTTTTCCCTTTGCAAGTAAATAATCTTAAAAAAGACTATAAATAATATTGTTAAAACATAAAATTTTTAGAATAATAGAATTGTAGAATTTTTTTTAAAAAAATGCTTGTTTCAATCAGCAAAAATATCGTAAAAACCTGCAATCTTGCCCTGTCGCTTGGATTTTTGCCTGCAATCGTGCGATTCGTGCCCTGGACGCGTTGTTTATTTCCCCCCTCGTCACGATTTGCAATGAAATAAAATATGACAACGTTTAGGTTTTGTTGACTTAAAACTCTAATATCGTTTTTTGCACCGGTTTTTTGCTTGCATTTTGGCGGTTTTCTGCAATTTTTTTTGTGTTATACTCGTCGCGATTTTTTTTAAAACTCGTCACTGAGTATATGCGCGAGTGACTTTCGCCCGACTAGGGCTCGCGAGTACTCGCGATTTTTGCTCGGATGTGCAGAGTTTTACATCTATGATTTGTGCGACCCTTTTGCCGCCCCCTGTCGCCATACCCAAACTTAGACCCTTGGTCCATCCGTTAAGAAACTCGGTGGAACATTGATTAATAAGCATTGCACAACTAATTTCATTAGCCAATTTAATGAGGTACATTGCCCAATAGATTAGTATTACACTGCCCATTAGATCAGTAGTTGTGGCTTTTTGTACATCAATAGAATAATCATACATTTTGCAATGCTCATTTGGTTTTTTCACAAATAATGTGTTGTGGACCCACAGTCCTATCATCATCAGTGATAGTGCTAGATCTTCCTCATTCTATTTCTTTACAACTTATTGTTTTCAATCTTGTTCTACTGAGATTGACAGGAGATGGAACTTTACCCTAGCTCAAATTTTTGTTTTGATTTTACACATTGTCATGAGAGGCTCTTCATTAAACACCCTATAGTTGGAAGAATCCTAATGGAGCTTGTAGAATGGAAATTTAATAAGCAAAAATAGTTTGAAGAACATGTTTTGAGAGCGGAAGGCAACTTTTATGTGATAACTGATGCCCTTTCCAAAAGGTTAGTATACTTAATTTTGTCAACCAAGCTCATTCATAGTCTTTTTCTAGCATGACCTTTGGTGAGGATAATTCTTGCCTTTTCATATAAGACCTATACCTCCCATGCCAAATTTGGCCCATATGCTACACCTCCCTATGTACTTGAAGATATGTGGAAGAGTGATTGTATAGAAGATTAGTCCTCTCAATATAGCAAACATCTAGATGTATCAAATCTTTCTCTATACCTTGTGGTACGTGGAAGTAGAGTGGTACAAGAGTGTAGAGTGGTACCAAAAGAGATGGTTTAAACAGGTCTTGGGTCTGTTTTAGGCCTAGATATTGGAGCAGTAGCTCCCCACTTTACACCCTTTATGGGGAATGTAACTTAGCTATTAAAAATACATCACTTGCAGACTAGAGAGAGGAAGAGAGAAGAATATATAAAGGACATAATTGCAGGCAAATTTTTCTGTAGTTCCTTATTATCACTGGGGTGTGACTTCCTGGAATATTAGAGGGTAATCTTGCCAAATGTTGTGTTTGATGCATTATAGAGGGTTTTAAGAACCAAAATTACATGATATAGTGGATATCTTGTAAATGCTTTTAGTATTTTACAATAAAAGAAACAATTACACACATGGTAAATATTAAAAAACCCTACTCTTAACCCTAAGTTATAGTCAAGCATAGAAAGCCCTAATCGTATCCCTAAATTGTAGTAATTCAGCATTTAAGGTTAGGGTTTGGGTCTTATTTTTATGCTTAACTACACCCTAATCTTAAGACTAAACCCATGAAAAAGTTAGTGTTTAGGGGTTTTATTTTTATGCAGTATTACAGTCTTAATACCAACTTTAAAATTAAAAAAATTCATGGTTTATGGTTAGGGTGCACCAAAGCATAAATAAACCCAACTTTGATTGTAATTCAAAAATGTAAAAATTAAGGTTTCTATAAAAAAGGGTCTAGGATTTGAGTTTAGGGTGTACCAAAGTATTAAAAAAAATAACCCTAACTTTGAAACTTTCAGGGTTTAGGGTTGGGTTGAGGCATAGTAACATACAACTTGTATCAAATAACTCAAACCTTAAATAGACTAACGTTTAGGGTTAGGGCAGAGTAGTGTACTAAAGTACTAAAGAAATCCATCCCTAACTTTATGCCCCAAAAATGTTTTTGGGTTTAGGGTGTAAACAAATAAGTTTTAAAATGAATAAATAAATTAAGAAAAGGTTTTTATTTGGAGATTCAAATAATTGGGTGTCAGTTTGATCAAGTAGGAATGCTTTAATGTGCCCTCAAATTCAAATAAAATGCTTAAAAAATTTTGCTTTGAAAATTTGAAAAATACAAGAAGCAACAAGAAAAAATCTAAAAACAAAATGATTGGAAAAATGCATAAGAGGGTATCAATTGGGAAAATTTAGATGTATCAAATATTTTGATATACCTCTTGTATAGAGTGATACAAGAGATTAGAGTGGTATTGAAAGAGATGATATAGAAAGGTCTTAGGTTTGTTTGAGGCCTAGATTTTGAAGTATTAGCTCCCTACTTTAGACTCTTTATGGGGAATCTTGCTTAGCTAATAATGATACATCACCAAAAGAAGAAGAGAGGAAGAGGGAAGAATATATCAAGAACATAATTTGATGCATTGGTCAGGGATTGAGTCTTTCCATGAAATAGTTGAATTTGACGATTTTTTTCTAATTGAAACCTATAGAAGCCAATCCAAAACCTTGGTGAATTACCATAATTGTATAAATTCCACAAAGATGAACAACAAACACATGGCATGGAAGTTGGAAACATGCCAACAAGAAGTGTATAGAGAGAGACGTTTCAACACAAGGTTGTTGGATAATTGATTGCTTCTTGAATTCTTGAAATTTATGTGGTATAATGATAATGAGTCTTATTAGATGCACCGATGCAACAACAGCCAGTGAGTTCATTAGCAATATCCCTTGATTCGTTTTGAAATGACACTTCTAATGGGCACACACATTTTTCTTTCATTGGGAATAGAAACAGCTTTTGAAAAAGAGGTTTTTGGAAAAAAGAGATTTGAGGGGCCATGATTGGGCTAGGAGTTGAACCTCTAGGTGGCTTTCTCGGTTGGGATCCCTTTCTTGACAAAGGATGAGAGTTGAGACTATATTAAGCTCTTTTAGAGTCATTTTTAATGTTTCCTTGCTCTTAAATAGGAGAGAATTTGTGCTTTTGGCAATCCCTAATTGTTCTTCTTATGGTCAACTTTGATTCTAATTGTTGCTTGTAGGTATACCACAAAAGTGGGCTTTTGGCTGTATGAACTATTGTAGTTGACATGGTATTGGCCGCATTGCCAAATATAACTGCCTTCTAGAATTGGCTTAGAATCATCATAGGCCTCCAAACAAGCAAAAAAGGTTGGTATAGAAGATGTTGCACCAAAGACCTCAAATAGGCAAAAAGGGTAGGCATAGAAGATGTTGCACCATGGGCTATAGAGCTAGAACTTTCTCCTATGCTTGTAAACTCAAATATACTTGTGGATCCTAGTTTTAAAAAAAAAACTGAATTTGAGGACAAAAGCACCTATTTCATGTTGTCTTGGAATAGGGAGATCGAGGGCCTAGTTTGGGGATGATGGGAGGATGATAGTGGGTGGAGGGCTAGTGCCCCTAGTGGGATTAAGGGGTACTGTCATTTTCACAATTTTAAGGCCTTCAAAACTTCACAAACCTAAATGGCATGTGTCTTTTTCACAATTTTATTCCTATGTTTTTGGCAAGACCAAGTCTTTACCATTTCTAACCGGATCTTCATTCTTCAATTTTTTTTGTATCTCCTTAGGGTGAGTGCCCCATTAGCCATTAGGATTAGGATAATTGGCACAACTATAAAAAAAATTCTGATCTAAAAAATACACTTTTCAAATTGAATGATGTAGGGGATGCTTGGGTGTTTCCGATGTGTCCTAGAGATGCAATTGAGTGGGTCCTAAGGATGTCCCAACATCTCCTTGCAGTCCCTAGAACAGGGGGACGTCTTAGAAATGCTCCGTCTCTGAGGGTGACATCCTAGAAACACCCCCTAACATGTAATGGTGATGGCAAAACAGTGGGGGGACATTTCCTTGGAGTTCCTGTATCTCGGGGACATCTCTATCATAGAAATGATTGCATTTTTAGGAAGACACATTCCCATGGTAAAGTGGAAAACACAAACCCTAGAAGGCTGCCATTTATTGTTCAAAAACATAGTAGAACATGTAAAAAAAAAATGAAAACAAAATTCACATGGACATTGAAAAAATTGATTCTGATGAGCATAGATCAAGGACAATTTAACTATTTGTTGGGTGAAGCTCTGTAGGTGAAATGGTGTTTGTTTTAGTTAATTGATTCTTGGTGAAAATGATAGGGATGCTGTCAATTGAATAGATACCTAGCTTGAAAGACAGTTCAAGTAATAGTATGTAGGGTGGGGTGAGAGTTGGAAAGGAGTCGATACTCGCAAAGTTTAGTAACTATTAATAACAATATTACTATCCACTTCCTTCTTAAATAGAAACCAGGGTTGGTAAATAGATGAAATGATGAAGTGGTATAGTGCTAGTTGAGTGTTGGAAAGAAGCCAATACTTACAGGTTAATATGTCCTTGTAACAGACTTATCATCTACTTACCTCCAAAAAAAATATACATTATATCTGTATGATTTCTATCTAACTTTTATCTTCTCTCGATTTTGTGAAATCCAGAGAGAATCTGGAATAGTAACACTAACAATCATTTTAAGGTAGTAAATATAAATCTAAAGCGAGTTGGAAGATGTAGTTATTGCATATTTGTTTTTCAAGTCTAATTTACCATGCTACATTGTGGCACTTCTCATTATATTCTGAAAAGGTATTTGATGTTCTGTCTGTCATTATTTGTACTAAAAGGGGTAGTAATCCCTTGTATCCATGTAACTTCCTCACAGCAATTGTTGGTCCACATTATTCTTACTAAAACTGCTAGGTAATCCTGGACATCGATTTGACTTCCTAACAGGATAGGTTGGTGCCATGTCATATTCAAGCTGTTATAGTCCCATTTAAGCAATTTAACTTAACTAATTGCTTTTCAATATTTATATATTAATTTTTTTTTATTTCACATGAATTCATTCCTTAATGTGGTCCATGCACTTGGATTTCATATGAACTACTTCATTGAAATGTAGAATCATAAAAATGTTATACAATTTCGATATAACGATGTGGTTAAGCAATAAAGTTGAAGGCATTGAAATATATCCACTCAATGCAATTAGTATTGTCTTCAGAGAATATTATTTTGTGTTAAATTTTTGTTATCATGTACCATTCCAATCTTGTACTGAATAGGTTCAATATCTCTTTGATATTTATTCCTATTCCATTTGCTTTTTTTTGGTTGATTGAACATATCTTTGGTTTCTCCTTTTCTTTATTGGTAGTACCATTTTTGGAGGCTGTGCTCTAAACTGTGCATTTTTTCTTAGCTTTTAGCATATTTAATGGAGAAGCTATGACAGTTCACAAAACTAAAAGTTTGCCTTTTTTCTTGTTAGAGTTAATTGCATTAGTGATCTTTTAAAGTTTATCCCTTTTTTGATTCAATAGTACCTTAATTTGAAAGCAAGATGAGTAGTTAGTATTAGAACCAGTGCAAATTAATGTGACTAGAATTCATTCAATTACTTTGTGTTACTGTTTTAGGTTACCTACATGTTCTATTCTGTTAAGACTTCTAAGGGTTTTGGATAAAATGTAGGTTTTTGAACTTGTGTATATTTGCAGGATGGTAATGGTCAGTGGTATAAAGTGGGTTGATGAGGTTATAGCCAATGCTCCATATGCAATTAATGAGGGTTTTATGAACAAATTGTTTGACGAGTATAACATTGACTATATTATACATGGAGATGATCCTTGTCTACTCCCTGATGGGAGTGATGCATATGCCCTTGCCAAGAAGGCTGGACGTTACAAGCAGATAAAGCGTACTGAGGGTGTCTCTAGTACTGATATTGTTGGTAAGTAGTTTATTTATTGTATAAATTTCTTGCTAGCTGAATAGCATTTAGCCATGCAATTCTGGATTGGGCATATTAACATGAAAGTGTTATTCATAAATAAATGCTGTGAGTTTTTCATTTTTACTATTTTGAGTTTTGGCACAGTTCTCTGTTTCTGCAGCATAAATATTCTGTGCTTTGAATAGGGCAGATATTTTGTGGTTTGATTGTTGGGTGGTTTTTTGAGTTCCAATTGCTGTGAGTCTGTTATTTTGATTGGTGAGGGATTTGAATCATAGTTGAAGCAATCAACTCTTTATAATTTTTGGCAAAATTTTCTCTCTTTAGTGCTGTATATTATATAATATGGAACCTGTCCTAAATTATTTCCCTGCTGAGCTATTTTAATTGTCGAGCACAAGAATTCTTCCCATGCAGGTGAGGACTATGAGAAACCTAAGCACCTATATCTTGTGTACCTAGACACAGCATATTATTGGTAGTTTGTTATGGTCTATTTTTGGCCTTTGGGCCATGGTTAATGCATTAGTTTAGAAGGGAGAATAATATGCCATGTTTAGATTAGTAAAGAATTATTTCACCATTTTATTGGGATTTTCTTCCCCCCTTGAATATAAAGTAAGATAAACACCAAACTAAATATTTTTTTTTTGGAAGGGAGAATAATATGTCATTTTTAGATCATAGATGAAAAAATTACCTCAAACTCATAGAATTTGCTAGTCAGAATTGCTTGCAAGTTACTTGTAGTATAACTCAATATTGAATTATCGGTGAAAACTTGGCAGCAACTTGTGAAATGTGGAGAAGAATTTGGCAGTGTTGCAATATGTCTGTCGATCAAAAAACTTCTCATTTTCATAATTTTTTGAATCTGTTTTCTTGAGCATTTGAGTATATGTCATGAAGGTTTTTGTTGTCTTGAAGGCCTTAGATTGGGCTTGGTGGTGGGTCTGCAAGGGGTGCTGCAAAAGCAAAAAAATATTTCAGCCTACGTATTCCATGTATGAAATTTGTACATTATTAATATGGATATGTTATTAATATTTATAATCATATGACATTTCGACGTGAATTGAAGTCATTTTTGATCCATAAAAAAGAGAAAAACTACTTGTGACCTTTGTAAATTCAGTTTTATGTATGTATGTTTTCAGAGATAATTTACAAATTAATGTGCTTTTAAAAATTTAATGTTTGGAAAACTTTTCAACTTATTACTGAATTTTCCCCAAAGCTTTTGCCAAGTTCAAGCTTGTGAATTTTTTTGGCTCAACCAAACTATTACCAAGTCCATGTTTCTATCTGTGGTTTAGATTAGTAAAGAGCTATTTCATGATGTTATTAGATTTTCTTCTCCCTTGAACATAAGGTAAGGCCAATTCCAAATTATGTATTTCTTTTGTTAAATATAGATGTTGTCATTTTTGATTTTTTGTGTTTTTAAAATTATCTAGAGGTTTTAATCTATGTTGTGTATATAAGCGATCCCTTATTTATCTTGGCATTCTACTTTCAAGTTAGATTTGCAAATTGTTTTCAATTATTTGAAAAAGCACTTAAAATTGTATTAGTCATTTGATTTTTGCCACCTCTGCAAAATGCTGATGTGTTGTTTATCCAAGGATCTGATCAATGTTTGTGATCAAAGAGGAGCTGGAGGGATTATTATAGAATCTACTATAGAAATTAGAAGGAAGATAAAGTCTATTGTAATAAGGAATCTGTTTTAAAATAAGGAAGATTATAACTCTTGGGAGACCTTGATAATGCCCTTCTAAATGAGTTGAAAGAAGCTTCATTGTGGCTCTCTATTAATCTAGAAATGAATAGTAAATTTGGGAGAAAGTAGAGGTACATGGATGGCCAACCAAGATTAGCTTAGCAAATGTTGACTTTTAGGACTTGGATGGGGCAGCTCATACATGGGGAGATAGATGGCTCTCTTGAAACCTTAGAGGGATCTTTAGCTAGTTTGTTGATGCATTAACTTATTGCAGTTGGAATTGGGACAATTTGTAACTTTCTCAATTCATGCACCTCTTATAGAAAGACATGACAATGGAAGAATTCATAGAGAAATTCTATGTTTTAGGGTTTTATGCCAAATATCAGGATGACATGGTGCTCAATATATGCATCTCCAACCTGGATAGATTCAATCTAAGTCAAGGATTTGGCACATATATTTGTTGCTAGGAAGATAGAAATCCATGTGGAAGTTCTACTTAACAAGATTTTTAATTTTGAGGAAAGGGGGTGGGGATTTGGTTGGAAGTTCAAGCAGGGTGAAATGAATATTCATGTTTTAAAAATTGTAGCCATAATTACTAACCCATAATGCATCAGCAGCAAAACCTTGCCAATTGTGGTTGCAATTGTGAGGCAAGGGCCATTCTTGTAGCCAAATTTATTTTAAATGGCTTAAGCTATGTATCTATATGAGATAGAGTTCGAACTTGATAATGATGATGCCCTTTGAGCAAATTGATGTTTGAGTGAGTATTGTGTAGTACATTGTACTGTCACATGTGAATTTTTGTTTGATGGTGAAGGATTTGGGTGTGAATAATGTTTAGATGCTTGAAAGAAAATGCCTATCTTTTGTTGAAGAGAACTAACATGTTACTGGATGCTGGATGAATATTTTTAATAAAGAGTTATTGGGTGAGAACTCTTAGAATAGGTGATTTGAACATTATCGAGTTTCTCCCTTACATGTAACTATTCATACCATCATTTTCTCTTTTTCCATTTTAAATGATACATTGCCTTCAGTAGAATAAGCTCCTTAGTGCATGAAAAACTGATATGATCTCTAATCTAAAAAAATATTATTCTCTAAAACATCAAATCCACAATTTCTTAGAAAAAACCATTAAACTCACTATGCAATCTTTACATTACAATTGCATCTGTACACACGAGTGGATTATCTCCTTGAAAAGATTGAAGAATGAAAGTATAATGACCTGAAATATCTTATTAGTAAATTTGAAGAAACACTTGAAAACTTTATGAGAAGAGTGGAAAATTTAGAAAAGAAACCACAAAACTTAGAAAATATGTTTGTATAGTGAAAGGTTAGGAATGACAAATAAAAACTCCAAGAAATGAAATAGAATTAAATGAGAGGTAACACAATTGTCTTAGAGGATTATAATTTCTATCCTCAGTTACCGGTTCTTGCCAAAAATGGCCGGGTCCTGGTCTTGGTTCATGCCCGGTCCTTGTCCGAGCTTGGTTCGACCTGGGTCCCACCTGGGTCCTGCCCAGGCGGCTGGGTTCCTTGTGGGTCCTGCGGAACTCAGCCGCCTGGGCAGGACCCGGGTGGGACCCAGGTCGAACCAAGGAGGACCTGGGTGAACCCAAGCCCGTGGGTTCCCAAAAACTGGGCCCACGGGTTAGAAAACAAAGAAAAACAATTAAAAAGCAAATTTTTTAATCTTATCTTAACATTTTGAAACTTGAATCAGTTGAAACTTGAAACTTGAATATTATCTTTTTTGCAAATTATGAATATGATATTACATTTATGATTTACAATATATCAATATCAGAATATTTATTGGCATTGGCAATTATGGATTTATGATTTATGATTTATCTGTTATCATTTATGTATCATTGTATGAGAAAGTTACATTGTATGTTTCATATTTGTATGTTTGAACTGTGAACATATATAATTTTGATGTTTGAAGTTTGAACATATATATATTAAAAAAAACTAATATATATATATATATATGAACCTGTACCCATTCCCAAATGTTTTTTTTTTGCCGAATCCGCGAATTTGTACCTGAATCCGAACTGGAACTGGTAACTTAGTTTCTATCAAATCCTAGAGGCTAGATTGCTAGTCTAGAATAATGGGGTGAAGAAACACTTAAAAACTTTATGAGAAGAGTGGAAAATGTAGAAAAGAAACCAAAAAACTTAGAAAATATGTTTGTATAGTGAAAGGTTAGGAATGACAAATAAAAACTCCAAGAAATGAAATAGAATTAAATGAAAAGTAACACAATTGTCTTAGAGGATTATAATTTCTATCAAATCCTAGAGGCTAGATTGCTAGTCTAGAATAATGGGGTCCTATGGTTGTATTATTGATGTTAAGTCTTATGTATCATGTTTCTATTTGATTATATAAATGGTGGGCCAATTTATTAAATTATCCGACCTTTATTTTTAGAAGTTAATCTAGATATGTTAGTATTGATGCTAGGTGGGCCATTTGTAATGTACTATTAGCCCGTGTACTTGGTAGCTATGTTGTGTAATAATTATGTGGGCTAAAGTATGAATTTGTTATTTCAACTAACCCCAATGTTGGAAGCTTGGTTAAGACGGTTAGGTTTCAAGTGGTAGTTGTGGAAAATTAGTTGGTGTTTAGTCTAACCATCCAACCCTTCTCTGATAAAAAAAATTAAAAAAAGGTTGTAATAGTTAGGAGTGCATCCATACATGGTAGAAGGTATTATAAGGTGCAATGGGCTGACCAAAATTTTCTACCAAGGTCTTTTAACTTTTTGTTTTGGCTCATTTGTATAACTTTTAATGTCCTCAATTTTTGATGTTTTTAATTTAAGTCATCATATTGTAGACTAATGTTGCTATTTTCTATGTTTGATCTACAAATGATATTTATTTAGCCATTTGTGTTGCTTTGGGGATAAAACACATGATTTCTATTCTTTCATATGCGATTCTTTGGGAATAAAATGTTAAATAAATTATTGGGAATAATAGTCTTTTTTAAAATGTCAAGGTCATTATTCTATCAATGTATTTCATTTTAAGCATGGGGTTCTTTTGGTTTAATCACATAATCTTTGTAGTTAGTCCACGATTCTATCATTCTTAGGTATATGATCTACTAGAACTCTTAAGGCATCACGTATAATGTCACTATGGGGAATTGTTGCGAGTTCTAGGTTTTGGGTAAAGCTACATGGTGTTTCTCTTAAAGGCTTACAAATTGAAGCATCTTGTTATTGCTAAATGGCCATGACAAAAAAAAGCAACAAACCTTCCATTTTGATATGTGCAAATAAAATCTTTTGTGCCTCACTGAATTCATGCACACTAAAAAAGTAAATTTCTATTTGTTAAATTTATTTTTCAATATCTTAGCATCTATTTGTCATCAGAAAGATTTAATAACTAATATTGTTTCAACTTAACTTAAAAGGGGTTCTATTGGACTCCTTAACCTTACCTTTTTTTTGTACTACCTTGGAGCTTTGTTTTTGTTTGTCTTGGGCTGCTTCTCTATATACTGATCCTTATTCTCCCTTCTTCTTTTGTGCATGCTCTTTCTCGATTCCTCCACTCAAGTTTCTTACACTGAACGTGTATCACCTTATACATGGATTCTTGTTCTTAACAAGCACCTCCTGTTGTTTGATGAGGCTTTCATGGGTCTTCATCATAAACTCCTACTAGTTGTTGAATGAGCCAACTCTTCTTCTTAATATTCACCTTCTTGAGTTATCTTTCTCAACTCTTGATTCACCGAAGGATGAAATTCCTCTTTGTGGGATCTTGTTAACTGTCATACAATTCTACAAACAACTGTCCTCAATACTGGGAGATTAAACTGTGTTGATACTGATATGAACTGTTATTTCTCAAAATTCAGTACATTCTGGAAACTTACAGATGTATATGTTCTTTTTCTTAAATTATATTTTAAATTGATAAATTTGAATGCAGGTAGTGCTAGAATTACTGTAGTTTATGTACTATAGTTGAATGTAACAAAGATGGAACAAGCATAGAACAACCGCCACAATTCAATTGGCACAAATATTTCAACCAATAAACTCTACTGTGGGGGAAATCAACTGGAAGTGGCAAATACCCAGTTTCCTTCTTTTGGCCAAAATTAGGTTCAAGAAGCTTGGATAGAGTATGTTAATACTCTATCACCAATCATTCAACTAGTCTATGCCAACAGGTCTAACTCTTGCACCAACCAAACTTTTCAATTCACTCACTCCTGAAAAGCCTCTTACAAATATCATATATTGGAAGTGTCCTTTCATGCACCAAAGGACTCGCAAGCTTTGAGTCAAATGAAAGTTACCTTCTCTCTGGTTACTTTGTCTTCTTGTATGTGATGGGAAAAATTGCCAGAGGAATTGACAGAACTGCCTTATGACTAATAAACCCACCATGACAGATAGGGAACTGCCACTGTTGCAAGTGAAAAAACCTTGACGAAAATGCTATTGCTGCTCTGTTGTTTCTAACGAGTTTGTTGCCAAGCAAAACACTCTGTAATGTGCCCAGCGGATCTTACACACTCAATGCTTCATCTTTGTTTGTAATGAGTTATTGGTTGTTTGATGAAGTGATTTGATTTTTTAATCCTTATGTATCACTTTGTAGCTCCAAGATGGGGATAGGTCACTGAGGTGATGCTACTTCGTATTACTACCAAAGCATCCCAACACACAGAAGGGCTTACTGAGTATGCTTTCTTTTGAGAGTGAGGGGCTGTTTGCAGTCTCAATCACAGAGACAGGTGGGTATTAATAGGTTTTTCATTATTTCATTGGCTGTGGACATTAGGGAAAGTCCTAAGGGGGGATATTGATTTGCCCCTAGGATTGTCTAGCCTAACCCCTCTTATTCTTGTTTGTTTTTGAAGGAGCATTATTGGACCTTGCATTGGCCCTTTTCAATAATAGAGGATGTTGTGATTGGTTCTCTAGAAGCCTTGCTATAAATGTGTGTTTTTGAAGGGGCATTATTGGACCTTTCATTGGCTGTTTTCGATGATAGTGGATGATGTGATTGGTTCTCTAGAGCTGAGCCTTGCTATAAATGTGTGTTATAACTGACCATCTGTTCTAATCTCCTGCTTTCATTTTCATCAGCTTTATGCATCATTAAGTTTCCCCTTCCCTCAATCAAAGCTATTTGATCACAAAAAGTTGATCTCTCTAGTTATATTTATAGTTTTTTAATGAATGCTATTTAGCCTTTTTTATAACCAGTTTCTTTTTACCCAAGCATTTGTCTATTATAAGTGGATATACTTCTTGAGCTCCATCGATGTACTTTTCCTAATCTTTAGACATTAACATCACTTCTTTCTTCAATATTTTTACTTTTTATAACAACACTAATGGCAACAACAACAACTTTGTTTTGGTGTATCACGTCTGTAGCCATTGTTTATTACAACCTTCCAAGGAAAGATCAGGTTTCTTAGCAAGGGTTGTCTGTTCAGTCTAAATACTTTCTCTTCAAATAAACTTTTGACTGAGTTCATTTGGGAGTTTGTTAGTGTGTATTGTGTAGCTTCAATTGTGAAAACTTGAAAGTCTGGTGGTGCTGAGGGTTGCCTCTTAATGCATAGGCTGGCATAACTTTTGAATCTGTAACTAATCTCTGCATGTTTATTATCATGTTATGAGGCAGATAATGCACTTTCAACTTTAATAGGTCTGCAATTCCAGATTAATGTGTGGGCTTATAGTCTATAATTGGCATGTTGGACATACAGAAAAACTCCTCTTATTCTGACCTTACTATTTGGATATAACTGCAGGGTAGCATCAATCTATTCAATTTTCTTACAATGTTAAGTTAGAACAGTTTGCAGGATCATTTTCAGGAATGCTGTCATAATGCAAGATATTGACTTTTTGATGTCTGTTAATGCCATTCAGTCTTGTGATGGTGGCTTGTCTGATCTCTAGATTCCTGCTTTGTGATGTAGCACCAATTCAGCTGACCGACTTCAAGCTATTTAATCTTTAATGACTTTGCATTAATCCTATACTGGTCACTTGCATTTTTTTCTTTTTTGACTGTTAGTTTGTCTTTACTGTTTGATTTTGGATTGAACTGCAGGATGGCATCAGTTTATCCCTTTGTTCTTACATTGCTTAGTTAGAACAGTTTGCAGAATCATTTTCAGGAACGCTATCGTAATGTAACATTTTGACACTTTCATGCCTGTTTCTGCCATTCAGCCCTGCTTCAGTAGCCTGGCATGAATGTTAAATTCATGTTTATTGGCATAGCAACAATTCAACCCACTGACTTAAAGCTATTTTAATGCTAACTGATGTTGTAATGACACTATTCTGGATCGTTCATCGTTTTCTTTGTTGAGAATTAGCCCTGCTTAAGTATTGTTTGGCTTTTTGTTGACAGTTTCTGCAGTTTGACATCTAAACATTTTTTTTTTTCTTTCCTAAAAATTTGGTGGTTTTTTTCTTATATATTTTCTAAGAATTTGTTTTGAGATTTTTGACATAGTTTAATTACCATATTGCTTAAGCTTCTGTATTAAAGATTGGAAATCTTTATATTTAAGTATGATTTAATCGATATATTTAAGCATGATTTCAAATTGTGGGCTAAATGCTTAAATTTTGAGGCCAGGCCGGATGCTGCTTTGTGTGAGGGACAGGCCAAACAGTGATAATTACAGTCACGCTTCTTTGCAGCGACAGTTTAGCCATGGTCATGATCACAATGATGAAGGTGGGGGTACTTCTAGTGGAACGCGGGTTTCTCATTTTCTTCCTACTTCTCGCAGGATTGTGCAATTTTCAAATGGAAAGGTAGATAGAGCTTCCACATCTGAGTCATTAGCGTTTTCCACTTCTAGTGATGTTCTGTTTCTTTTTATTAAATTCGTCATTGTTTTTATCTCTCCATGGCATAAATTTTCAATGTATTGAATGTATTATATTTTACTGTTGATTTGAAAGGTAAAAAGGTTTTATAACTCAATAATTCTATCATGTTAAACAGTTAAATTCAAGTAAAGGATATGAGACAAAAACAGAAAATTTAAAAATTAAATCTTCACAAAAATTACTTTTTCAAATGAATGTGCCCGGTTGAATTGGACATCTAATTGCACCGTTATAGGAGTTTAACTTTTTAATGTTCACCTTGCCATACCATACTATTTTTGATAGTTAATGCATCATAAAGAGGTGTTAACACAACTTGAAGGATATGAAACAAGAAAGTAAATTTTAAAGAACTAAGTCTTCAGAAATTTGTCCAACACCTAACTCTAACAAATTAAGGAGTTGGAATATCTTTATTAAGCAGTTAATTTTATAAGGCTTGTTATATGAATTGGTGATGATTTGATGTTGAGTTGGTCAGTAACACTGTTAACTTATTTCCTCTTGAGAAGGTTTTTGTGGATTTCGTACTTAAGGCTGCTGATTGTTTGTTTATGCTCCCTTTGGTTTGTGACTTCTTGTATCATCAAATTGACATAAATTCTTAAATAGTTATTGGCTATTTTGTGGCCCGCATTTGGATTGTATTCTGTTAAGAAGTTTACTCGGTTGCTTCCTTTTGCACAATGCTTGGGCTAGGTATAGTGCTGGTTTACACTTACACCATCTGATTAGCAGATATTGGACATTTTCTTTGTGGACCCTGAATTATTCAATTTCCTTTGCAAGCCAAAATACAGCTGTAAACATGGTTTTTGCCTGGTTTTGGTTTAGCCCCCTCTACTTTTGCTCTCATTTGTTATCTTTCAGCTTATAGGGTTCTCTTTGCAGGTGTCATTCTGTTCTTTTGGGCTTAATGGAAAAGAATAAGATTGACGTGCCTTATATGATGTTCTAGGGGACTCCATAATTACGATAGGTTGTAGGGGAAGTGTTATTGAATTCCTCATGCTCTTGATCATAAGAGGATGAATAAGGAAACATGGATAGGGGGTGCAGATACAAGCATTCCACTAGGCAGATCACTCCATGGTGGATGTCCAATGTGCCTACCACTTGGAGCCAAGAGGGTGAGTGTCCGCTCTTGGGCTTAGTGTGAAGATTGCTTCGGGCCCATCCTATTATGCTCCTTCATTTAAAACTCTATCGTGATTAGACCTCTCTAATGAATTATGATAGTTATATGTGTTTGTACTAATATGTGTGATTACTAACCCAAATGGAAATAATCGAGGTTTATGAATTATATATATTATATTGTTTAATATGGTTGCAGGACTTAAATCAGGGTTTATCCTGTTAAAAATGCATTTCTAAGGGTAAAGTTATAACCCTAACTATTTTACATCTTTTATTTGAATGGAATTTGCGATTCTAGGCAAATTCTAGGGTAATCCCAAAAGGGGACATTACAAAAACCATGTGAAAATAATAATTTGCTGGTGATAGTTTAGCTGTTGCAATAGGAAAATGACACAGATGCCTCTATGCAAAGTCGTTAACAACATAGCACCAACTCCACTTTGTAGACCCACCACCTTTTGATGTACACACAACTCAGTTAATGTAAACTTGACAACTCATCACAAGCTCCCCCACTTTAGCACTAGTGGCACATCTCACTTTTGACATGGATGCTATGCATGCAAATACCAACAAAGGAGGACCACCTGAGCCAATCACAAATGGTTGTTTAACTACAGGGATTTCACTTAAGCCATATGGAATCGATTAATGCAAGTCTTGTAAATTAGAATGTAAAGTGCAAGGCATGTATGTTTTAGGTGCGCAATAGCAAGCTGTCATTAATAAGGCTTTGAAGCTCAGCAAAGGCACAATGACTAGACAAATAGCACAAAGGACCTTGAATAGATGCAGAGGAACCGGTTTTAGCTTTGAAATCCAATGGAGCCATTGTATTTACATGAACTAGGGCATATAAGGCCATGACATTCAAACATAGGTTGAGAAACTATGAATTACATGTAAAACCATTGTTTAGGACCACAACAAGACAATGAAACCAAAAGTCAGAATAAAACCCTTATTGTGCTTTCTCAGATTGGCTTGAAATGTACAGCCTTTAGTATGTTATAGAGAAAAAAAGATCTATTTTTTGTCAATTGTTTGAATGGGTTTCATCACATGTAAGGTTTTTGGGAGGCAAGCAAGCATTGGAATTAAGTTAGGGGTGTAAGTATAGACAACTACATTTGTGCACAATGAAAAATAAAGTTGCACACTTTCCCCTCAAAATCGTCTTTTTAACCAGCATCATACTATGCATTCATTTATGTTTACACCAAAATAAACCTCTACTTTGCTTAACACTAAAACATACCTCTATATCAATTAACATGAATCAAGTGTTTTGCTAATGTTCAAAATGATATCTTTCAACGTTATCTGCTATCCCTTTGTGTATCACTTCTTTAGTTTTTTGTTTTTTTGACATTTCAAATTATATATATTTTGTTTTGCACCGAAATGAATATACTGAAGTATAACCAAAATAATGAACTATTTGTTTAATTGCAACAACTTTTAAATGCTTCACAGTTTTGTGCAACTTAGCCTTGCATTTGCCTTTGTTATTTTGTATTCTTTCATGCCTAACAGAATATTTTTTTTCTTCTTTTTTCTGCATGATTATAGGGTCCTGGACCAAATGCACGAATAGTCTATATTGATGGTGCATTTGATCTTTTTCATGCTGGACATGTAGAGGTATGCTCTATGCTCTTACGTATATTCTTTTACAAACTTTTAAACATGCACAATGAGATCACTACTTTTGTTTGTAGCCTTTGAACTTATGATCTGAAGTGTTCTCTTATCATTTGAATTTTGAACAACCACTGGTAAAGCAATAACAAATTTTGTTCATCGTTTTGAGTTCAACTTCTTTGTTATCTAAATTGACATTCAATTGTTGTCACACGCACATGCTTTATTATGGTGCTTTACATTGTGTTATAATATTTCTAGTTCAGCTTACTGGATATTTTGTGATTATCAGATACTAAAATGTGCAAGAAAGTTGGGAGACTTCTTGCTTGTTGGCATTCACACAGATCAAACTGTTAGGTACTTTATAAATTTTTTGTAAATACTTTTTTCCTCAAGCCTTCAACGTTATTTATCTAATTTTAAGTGTGAAAGGAAGGCTATCGTCTCATTGAAATTTTAACCATTCTGCTTTATTCTTTTGCAAATCATGTATGTTCTTTGACATCTGCAGGATGTGTGGTAAACATGAATAAATGACTTCTAGCTGTGTTTTGCATTAATAATGTTTTGATTTTGCAGTTGGTGATCACATTTGACTGAATATTTTCTTGTTATCTTTCTTTTTGTTTTACAGTAAAAACAGAGGACCTCATCATCCTATCATGCATCTCCATGAGCGCAGTCTTAGTGTGTTGTCATGTCGATATGTGGATGAAGTTATTATTGGTGCACCATGTGAGGTCACTAAAGATATGGTTCGTGCTGCTTATCCATTCATTCTTGTTTCTGATTTTATGCTCTTATATATATATATTTTGTTTGAGGTGACATTGAAATCAAACAAGTCTTTGCTGTTTTGTATACATTTTATGTTTCTTGTTCTTCATTTATTTATTTATTTTTCCAGTTACAACTTACAAGTGAAACAGCTGCAGAAGGCATCTAATTTTGAGCTTGAATGCAGACAAAATCTCTGTAACGCTGCAAAATTGAAAAATGTTATTTCCTTTGGTTTTCTAGTAGGTTGTGTATGTATTTACTTGCTTGTATTGTTTTTGTTATAGCCGTAAATGGCTGGTAAAAATATTACAAAAAGGTCCCCTTATTCCTTTGCCTATTCATTATTTAAACATTGCATTTTTTCCACTCAAATATGGTGTAGTTTACTTGTTAACTTCTTGATCTAGAACTTCAAAGAACATAAATTATGGTTAAGTGGGATATAATTAATCATTTCAGTTTGAATTTGTATTCAGAGTCAATCCAGAACTTATTTTATAGTGATGAATTATGGATGATCTTCATTGGTACTTATCTTGACATAAGGATCTTGATAATTAACACACGTCCTAGTTTGATTTGCTTTGAGAGTATTTTTCCCTGATGATAACTATAAATATAAATTATACTACTTTTGGTGTTTGAAATGATTGGATGCAGATATAATTTATAGTTTATTTTATATTTGGTCATCAATGTTTCATAAGTTGTGTATCTAATTTTGTGCAATTTTATTGATTTTTAAAAATCAAATGTTTACTTATTTTGATATCTGTTTATGTTTAAAAACTATTGTGTATTTGTGTCAGCCTGTCAGGTAACCTGGATTAATAGATATTCTTTATCATGAAATTTTTTGAGTGTTCCCAGCTTTTAGAGGTGCCGACTCCTAATCTACAATTGCATTTGTCAAGAGAGATTGTCATGATTTTGGGGTTAGATAAATAGGAAACACTACACACTGAAGGGGATACTGTGCACCGTCATGATTTTTGGTTAGGTAAATAGGAATCAATGCATACCCTAGGGAATACAGTGCACTGCAAAATGAGGAAACATTTTGGCCAACAGCCTGGGGGTTGGATTGTACTTGTGGGTGGCACTTAATCACCTGGCTACATAATGTGGGGAGGCAAGTCCAATGGGTTTTCAATGCAAGTCATCATACAACAATTGCTCCTGCATTACCACCAGACTATGTCTATTGAACCTTACTGTCATTTCTCAACATCTTATATGTGCATACTGGCTACATTTATGACAAGTCAGTTTTCCCCATACCTATTCTTTGTTCATTTAAATATATGCTGCATTTGGTATTGCATCAAACAAAATGAAGTTCACGACTACATACCTCAGATGGGTGTGTTTTCTTGTCTCGAGTTGTGTTCTATGCTTTATGGTTTCTTAATGTGAACATTTCATTTATTGCCAGTTCTATTGTTGCTTTTGTTGAATATTTATCAGATTTGAATATAGGGTATTTGAAATTTTAATCTTAGAATATAATCTCCAATTCTTATTTACTGTATTATTATTCTCTAAGAATATTGATTTACTTTCAATATGAACTGCTGTTCACAATGATCAATTTATATCAATATCGATCTCTTTGTATGTGCTGTTTAGAACAACGAAGTAATCAATATAATGCTTATCGAATTGCCAGTATGTATATTGCTGTAGTGAGAGTGGGTGTAGATGCTTGTATCAACACTTAATGTTTTCTGTATATCCGCAAGTACCGATCGACCACCTCTATATATATAAAGAGGAGGCATGCTTACGTAGAGGCATGCCTCTACGTGGAGCATGTCCACGTAGAGACATGTCTCTACGTGAGCATGTCTCATAGTTTCGGCTGTCACTAAATACACCGATTCACAATAGCGATATATATTGGTTACTCGATAATTATTATCGATTTTGATTTGCATTATCATTGATACACTTTATCAATTGTGATTTACTTTAAATATATAATCTGATTGATACTCAATATCGATTTACACATGATTAAAGTATAATTAATATAATCAATTTAATTATATGTATGTATTTAATAATATATAAATACACATTATTAAATACATACATATGATTAATTCATAATCATGTTTCATAGATTAACAATTAAAGCAAGTAATCTTAATAAGCACATAAAGCAAATAATCTGATTATGTCTTGTGAAGGATAGATGTCAAATGCTCAAGGCCGATAGGCCAATTAAGTATTTGACAGTGTTCCACGGGCGTTGGGGACGGGGGGACGGGGGGACGGGGGGACCAAGGGCCTAAATTTGGGGACGGCGGGGGGACGGCGGCGGGGGGGGTGGCGGGGTGGTGGTGCTTATATACTTGTACATATACATATAGTACTTGAAAAACTAGTTTTGAAAAGATGTATGACAGTATTACAGTGTAAGAATTACATTTGAAATGAGACTATAGGAAATTTGAAATACTAAATCTAAATACCAAGATTTCTAAGTTGTGTTGTTATATGGAGCCTAATCAAACTCGGAGGTTAGATTTTCCCTACTTCTATCGGCGTGGTTTCCCCCTATATTTTTCAACGGGGGTTTGGGGGCAGCGCCCCCAAGTTGGGGTCAAGGGGCATCGCCCCTTGCGGGGTCAAGGGGCAGCGCCCCTTGCGCGTTCCCTGTCGCGATACAGGGCGGGGTCGAGGGGCAGCGCCCCGCGAGGCCAAAAATACTTTTATTATTTTCTAAAGGCGTCGGGTGTTATTTTTCTATTGGCCCACGTCCAATTAGAGTTACCCCTTAACCCTCCAAAAACTTAAAAACTCACTTTTTTTAAAAATTTTAATTTTAAACATTGCATATAAGTGGGGGCGACAAGAGACGTCTGGGCGTCTCCCCGTCCTTGGAGAGACGTCTGCACGTCTCTTGAAGGACGGGGAGACGCCCAAACGTCTCCCAAGGAGACGTGGAGGCGTCTCCATGTCTCTTTGGGAGACGCCCAAACGTCTCCCAAGGAGACGTCTCCACGTCTCTTTGGGAGACGCCCAAACGTCTCCCAAGGAGACGTCTCCAAGTCTCCACGTCTCCCTGGGAGACGCGGGGACGCGGGGACGTCTCCGCGTCCCGGTGGCGTTTGGGTGGCGGTGGCGGGACGGCGGGGGACGTCGCGTCCCTGTCCCCCCGTCCCCGAGACGTTTCTGACGGGGGGACGCGCCCAAAAAGGGGGGGGACGCGTCCCCGTGGTTCACTGGTATTTGATTTCATCAGTTAGAATAATTTGATTGAAGCTACAAAACATTAACACTCCCTCTTAGCTAGGGAGGATTAATTCTATCCCAGAACACAATAGATCCATTAATAAATGATATCACCTCACCGTGATATCTGAGAGATATGGCATGTCCATAAATATCAAGTCACATGATATTTGCCATGACTCTCATATATATCCATAAACTATGATATGTGCACTAGCATCATGTCACATGATACCTACCATAGGGATATTAAATCATGGCATGTCCATGGATATTACGTCACATAATATCCACCATGATTATCTCAACTATTATGGTTATCCATTGATGTCAAGTCTCATGATATCCACCATAATGTCTACAGAGAGGCTAACTATCATGACATGTCCATAGATATCAAGTTCCATGATATCCATCATGATATTGATGTCAACTATTGCAAAGCCGTCACTTTACAATATCAACCAAATACAAGTGTTCATCATTGAAAAGTCGTCACCTTTCAAGAATGTTCACAGGGCCCATGCAGTCATGGAGTCACACACATGACAAAAGAGTTTACACATTAAACATTTTCATAATATTAGTACAACAAAATTAAATAATTTAGATTCAATCTCAAATTAACTTACATTTTCAACCATACCAAGTTTATCCCTTCAACTTAATCACATTCCTTTCAACCGTCTCTAACATAGTGATAAGGAATCTCAATATGCTTCGACTTGTCGTGGAATACTGGATTCATTGAAAGCTTTATGCAACTCTGGTTGTCACAATGGATGATAGTAGGATCCAAAGATTGATCAAACAATCCCACAAGGAGTTTTCTTAGCCATACTGCTTCCCTTGCTCTCATGGAGGCTGCAATGTACTCGGCTTTTGTATAACTCCGTGCTACTGAGGATTGTTTTCTACTAATCCAGGAAATCATAGCTGATACTAAGTTGAAGCAGCACCTTGATGTGCTCTTTCTATCTACCACACTTCCAGCCCAATCTGAATCAATGTATCCATGAAGATCTAGGTCAACATTAGTGTATTTGAGACCATACCCAATAGTACCGCGTAGGTATCTCAGAATATGCTTAGCTGCAATCAGATGTATCTGCTTTGGTTCACACATGAATTGACTAAGTGCATTTACTGGATAACAAATGTTTGGCATGGTGTTAACCAAATACATCAAGGACCCAATTATCTGCCTATATAAAGTGGGATCTGCAAATTCTGATTCTGTTGTTGCTTCCTTTAGCTTGTGCAAGTTTGTTTCCATAGGGGTAGACATGGGCTTACATTCCATCATTCCAAACCTTTTTAGAATGTCAATAGTGTACTTACCTTGATTTAGGGCAATGCTATCTGTTCGTTGACAAACTTCTAAACCGAGGAAATAATGTAAAGGACCCAAGTCCTTCATATCAAACTCTGATGCAAGATCTTGTTTACATTTGGTAATTAGATGATCTTCTCCTATAATCAGTAAGTCATCAACATATAAAATGAGAATTAACATTTCACCATTAATTACCTTGAAGTACAAATTTGGATCTGCATCATTCTTGGAGAAGTTTAAGCCCAAAAGATATTTATCTATCATACCAGGCTCGAGGAGCCTATTTGAGCCCATATAAGGCTTTCTTCAATTTGCATACATGTGATCCATTTCCATGTATGACAAACCCTTCAGGTTGTTCCAAGTATACCTCCTCTTCTATTATCCCATTCAGGAAGGTTGTCTTCACATCCATGTGGTGAATCTTCCATCCTTTAGATGCAGCAATGGCAATGACAACTCTAACAGAAGTATATCTAGCAACTGGGGCAAAAGTCTCTTCATAGTCAATTCTTTCCTTCAGAGAGAAACCTCTGGCTACAAATCGTGCTTTGTATTTCTCAATACTACCATCTGCAACATGCTTGATTTTGAAGAGCCATTTTGAACACACTACTGACTTAACTTTTGGTCGGGGCACAATGTCTCAAACATCATTCTTAATGATGGATTGATACTCTTCTGTCATAGCATCCTTCCACACTTGAATTTTAATGGCCTCCTTGACACTGGAAGGCTTTGATTTGATGATCTCACTCATCAGGGCAACGTAGCTGGAGAACCTGTGAGGTCTTTTGTTTTCCCTTAAGGTCCCTTGTGGTGCTGCAGTCTTTAGCCTCTTGAATCATTTTTCTTGCCCAAAGTGGCCTCTTCCGATTCACATTAGTGTCTCTAGGTTCATTGGCAGGGTCCATGAATTCATTTTGACCTTCATTTTCTATTACTTCATGAGTCTCCCTCTGAATCTTAGGAGCATGATCCTCTTCCATATTTAGAGGAGATTCTTGGTCTTCTATCTCATGAGTGCTTTTGGATTTTCTGAAAGCAATGTCTTCCTCAAATATGACATCTCTACTTAATTCAATTAGTCTTTTTCGAGGTATGTAGATTCTGTAGGCTTTAGATGTTTCACTATATTCTACAAATATGCCCTTTTTGCCTGAGGGTTCTAATTTGGATCTTTTCTCTTTGGGTATATGAATATAGATTGGACATCCAAAGATTCTTAGGTGACTTATGTCAGGTTTAACTCCAGTGAATGCTTCTTAAGGGGTTTGGTAATCTAGGAGGGAGTGAGGACATCTATTTTGTATATATACAACAGTACTAGAGGCTTCAGCCCAAAATGATGTTTCTAATTTTTGATCATACATCATAGCCCTAGCAGCTTCAACAATAGTTCTAATCTTCCTCTTTGCCACCCCATTTTGTTGAGGGTTATAAGGAACTGTGTATTCCCTCTTAATCCCAGCATTGATACAAATTTTTTTAAAGTTATCTGAAGTATATTTCCCCCCATTATCTGTTCTTAGTATTTTAATTCTCTTTCCTGATATATTTTCTACTAGAGCCTCAAATCCCTTAAACCTCATAAGGATTTCTTTTAACTCTTTACATTTTAAAAAATATATCCATGCCTTCCTAGAGAAATCATCTACAAAGATAACATAAGACAAAAATCCTCCTATAGAGGTTACAGACATGGGTCCACATAAATCAGAATGCATGATTTCTAGTACATTTTTAGATTTGCTCTCACTAGTGTGAAAAGTGCCTTTCATGAGTTTCCATAAGGCCCATCCTTTGCATGTTCCTTCATGGTTTTGCTTAATCTTAGGTAGACCTATTACCATTTTTTCAATTGAAGGGAGAGCTCGAAAATGGAGATGTCCTAATCTTCTGTGCCAAATTTCACATGTACTTGTTGACTCATGTATTAGGGATTGAGAAGGAGAAGTGCAAAGTTTGTAGAGGCACCCATGTCTCACTCCAATAGTGTGAGCCTTCTTGATGGTTGAGTTCTTGGGCCATGCCAAGACCTTACCTTCCATAAAGGTGATCCTATATCCTTTTTTTTCAAGAGCTGAAATGGAGACTAGGTTCCTCTTTATCCCTTGAACATATAACACACCTGTGAGTTGGAGAGAAATGCCTAATTTAAGGTTTATAGTGCAGGTCCCAATTCCTTTCATGGGATAGTTGGAGTCATCCCCAATAGTTACTTCCTCATCAGATTTTTCTATTAGACTACCAAGATGTTCTTTGAATCCTGTAATGTGACGTGATGCTCCACTATCAATCACCCAGGTATTAGGACTGGTTGATAGGGCTGAGTAGAGCACAAGTTTCTCCGAATCATTTTCTAACCTTGTCTTACCAACTTTTGCAATAGTGGCTTGAGGTCTTGACCTGTCTGGGCATTTTATGGCGTAATGCCCATACTGATCACATCTAAAGCATTGCACCTTGGTCATATCCCTCTTTCTCTTGGATGAGTATTTGCCTCTTGCATCTTTGTCCTTCTTCCTCTTGAAGTTCCCTTTCCTCCCCTTCTTGTGAGAATGAGAGTTAAGCACATGAATGTCTTCGTTTGTAGAGCTTTGACCATTCCCCCCTTGTGATTAGCCTGGATTCCTCTTGAATGCAGACTGTCTGCAACCGATCAAATTTAGGGAGTTTTGAACGAGCACTAATTCCTTGTATAAATCCTTCCCATGAAGCTGGTAATACATTCAATGCCAACATAGTTAGCTCCTTACTTTCAATGAAGTGACCAATAGTGGAGAGTTGGTCCCTTAATTCCGTGATCCTCATGAAGTATGATGAAATTGTTTCTCCTTTGTTCATCCTCACATGATGAAGTTTTTTTGAGTGATAGAACCCTGCTCGTATTGTTTATCTCGTACATGCTTTCTAATGTTGAGAACATTTTGAATGCTGTATCCAACTTGGAGATTATAGGTACTATGTGATCCTTAACTGCATCCACTAATAGCTTCATGGCCTTATTATTGCTCTTTATCCATTGTCTTTTCTCATCTTCTTCGTTTGGCATAGTTATCTCTAACTCTACAAATGCTTCTAACTCTTGCTCTCTTAATGTGAGCATAATTCTGAATTTCCATGAGACAAAGTTAGAGGCTCCTTCAAGACGATCCTCGAACCTAACACCGTTGGCCATTTGGAGAATGGAAATGTTTTTCTAAAAATTCAAATGATAAATTTGACAGCCTTTTGATTCAAATCTGATTGGATCTTCCTTAGGCTGGCTCTGATACCATGTCGAAGATTTATCAGATTTGAATATAGGGTATTTGAAATTTTAATCTTAGAATATAATCTCCAATTCTTATTTACTGTATTATCAATCTCTAAGAATATTGATTTACTTTCAATATGAACTGCTGTTCACAATGATAGATTTATATCAATATCGATCTCTTTGTATGTGCTGTTTAGAACAACGAAGTAATCGATATAATGCTTATCAAATTACCAGTATGTATATTGCTGTAGTGAAAGTGGCTGTAGATGCTTGTATCAACACTTAATGTTTTCTTTATATCCACAAGTACCGATCGACCACCTCTATATATATAAAGAGGAGGCATGGTTACGTAGAGGCATGCCTCTACGTGGAGCATGTCCACGCAGAGACATGTCTCTATGTGAGCATGTCTCATAGTTTCGGCTGTCACTAAATACACCGATTCACAATAGTGATATATATTGGTTAATTGATAATTATTATTGATTTTGATTTGCTTTATCATTGATGCACTTTATCAATTATGATTTACTTTAAATATATAATCTGATCGATACTCAATATCAATTTACACATGATTATATGTATGTATTTAATATAATCAATTTAATTATATGTATGTATTTAATAATATATAAATATACATTATTAAATACATACATATGATTAATTCATAATCATGTTTCATAGATTAACAATTAAAGCAAGTAATCTTAATAAGCACATAAAGCAAATAATCCGATTATGTCTTGTGGAGGATAGATGTCAAATGCTTAAGGCCGATAGGCCAATTAAGTATTTGATTTCATCAGTTAGAATAATCTGACCGAAGCTACAAAACATTAACAGTTTTTGCCTTTAATATTTTAGTACCGTGATTTTATATATGCCATACTTGGCAAATGTTTGCCTATCACCTTTTGTTGGGTATGGTTAGAATGAAGTAATGGTGTTTGAGATGATGTTCTGAAATCTATATAAGCTATTTAGTTTCCCTACAAACAAATTATTTAAGGTTCTAGTTTCTTAATGTTTCAATTCTGATTTGAACAGATTACGACATTCGATATTTCGATAGTTGTTCATGGAACTGTTGCTGAAAGCAATTATTTGTCACATGTAAGTTTCTTATGATCTGTAAACATGTTTAAATAATTTGATTCTATGTAAAATCATTATGCTCATTTTATGCCATAGATGTTCATTGTCTTATTTTTTCAGTATAAATGTATCTTCCTGAATAGAATTTTGAAAACATTTGGTGCAGGGAGATGCTGACCCATATAAAGCTCCCAAGGCCATGGGAATTTTTAAGATTATAGAGAGTCCTAGAGACATAACAACATCATCAATTATTAAAAGGATTGTTGCTAACCATGAAGCCTACAAGGTTTTATTTTTCAACCCTTCATTTGCTTTTTGTTTTATTTAGCAACCATGTTATGCATGCGTGGTAAATTTTTCTGTATATTTTTGTGTTCACCTGGTTGTTGCATAAGACATTATAAAAGAATCAGATAATTTTTGCTGCACACACACACATTATTAAAGTAAACTATTTGTTTAATGCCCCCATCTTCTGCAACTTGCTTCATCGTGATTAAATAGGCAGGTGAGATAAGTTTTATATGTTTGTTTCTGACATGGTGAACTTTTTCTTTCTTGGAATTAGAAATTTAGCTCTTATTATTTTCATACATGATTCGAAGAGCAATATGTACATTCCTGCAGAACCTTTAATTTATGTGTAATCTGTCATTTAAATCAACTCAGCAACGCACTGGACTGTATTACTACACTGTATGCTGGCATATAATTGTTTGACCAAATAATAGTGTTGTGGATGTAATGATCCCTTTCTGAAATGGGATTGTAATAATAATAATAATAAATTAAAATATAAAATAATAAAAAATAAAATATAAAATTAAAAGTTTAATTTTATTAAAGATAATGAAGAATCATGAACCATTGAAGGAAAAAAGATGTATAAGAGACAGCAAACAAGGAGAAGGGGGAAATATATGACGATACATCTTTTATTATCTGATTATTACTCCTTTGGAGCATGGGAATTGTGGTTCATTTTACTGGAGGAAGAAGCCCTCGTCAGAGAAATTAAAGGATGAAGCTCCTCATGACAGGAATTAAAGGTCAAAAACCCTTTTATTTTCCTTTCTGAGTTCCCCTAACTCAGGCAGATTAATTAATTATTTACCAAAGGCATTAAACTATTGTAGACTTGATGAAAGTTGTCAATGCTACAGAAAATAATACCTGATATAATTCTGGACAGATTTCTGAGTATCCAAAGCATTTTAATAAATTTAATTTTGACAATAATTATTAAATCGACAAGTTAAAAATCAGGAATATTTTTTTTGATCAGTAAAATCAGGAATACTTGTTAATCTAAGTTGCCGGTTCAGGTTTGGGCACTGGCTCTGGTTCGAGAAAACTTTGAAAAGGGGTTTGGTTCGTTTTGGGTTCATTAGTACAAAAATAATATATATATATATATATTACTTAATATTTCGCCGAATTTCATGCTTATAAGTTTGAAATTCGGCGAACATTAAACAAACTTATAAAATTCATTGAAATTCATCTTCAAGTTCGTATGGGAAAAGGCAACCAGGTAGGTTGAGGGCTGTGCCGCAAGCAATTTTTATTTTTCGCTAGGGCACAATTTATTCCTTTTGCAACCGACAGTTTACACATTTTTTCGAGTGAGAGTAGAGTGTTGGTCGACTTCAGACTTCATTTTCCAGTTGTCGACCTGCAAAAAATTGAGTGATTCATGCTGGGCGTCAACCTTCACAAAGCCTGTTTGACTCACGTTGGGCGTCGCCTCACCTACTGCAACCTCCAGGAAGGCTGCTGAGAAAAATAAACGATTTTTACAGTTTTTTGTTTAGCGTTAATTTTATTTAGGTTTTTTATTAAATTAGCTTATTTCTCTCTTTTATAAAATTTTAAATATGTATTTTAAATTTTAATAATGGGCATTTATAAAAATTAAATCGTATACTATTTGGTGCACCATGAGAAGGGTCATATGGGGGTGGAGCCTGTGCTGGATTAAGAAACTCATCCATGTCAAACTCATCCATTACTTTATTTTATTGTTTTATTTTTAATATTAGTATTTAATAAATTAAAATTTAATATTTTGAAATGTTCAATTTACTTTTAAAATTACCAATCTATAAAACTTAACAAATTTAAATTAATTTAAGCAAACAGAGTATTGTTTTATTTTAAAATTAACAAATTTAAATATTTAAATTAAGATTTTAAATATATTATAATTAATTTAAATTAATTTATGCAAACATAGTATTGTTTTATTTTAAACATTCTTATGTTGCTCTCTTTCATCTTATGATCAACCACAGAGTGTGATCCGAAACGTTGATGCAAAAAAACACACACAATCTTACCTAGAAACAGCAGCTATCAATATTATAATTTATTTAAATTTTATATAATATAATTTTAAATAATTGAAATTTAAAAAAAGATTATGGATATATCACATTCTTAAAATATAGAATTTATATAAGACAAATTTAATCATGAATTTTTTTTCAATTTTTTTGCCTTCCTCAAACTTCATCAGATTTTCATTGTTGCGGAACTCGAACTCGAACTCGAACCTTGTGACATAGTATTATATTATATTAATATATATAATAATCAATAAATTTATTAAAAAATTTAACTGAATTTATAAATAAAAAATAAACTCAGTAAAAATTCAATTCATAGGCACGCATCAATATATATAAAAAAAGCTTATGATTTCCGGTGAACTGGACCCCGTACTGAATGCGCACCCGGATTTGCATCCACAACACTTTTATTTGGTCAAACCCAAATAAAAGGGGTCATTATACAGTGTTGTTTATATTCACTGTCCATAAGCTTAAAGTGTTGTGGATGTTTATATTCTATGTGCTAGGGCTTGAAACTAAAGGAATAAAAAAGGGGGCATTACAAGTGGTATTAGAGCTGTGATCCTGCCAGCTAGCAGGATAAAGCTAACATGTTGGATGCATTCTAGTCTCAGAGACTTGAAATTTTACATGGAAGATAGAGATGAAAGGTTCTATGGAGGCCCAATACTATATTTTTCAGCCAAGGTTCTGTCTAAAACATAAGGAACTCGGGAATCATTATCTTGACTAAAGAGGCATATATGAATACATAAGGAAAATGGCCGAGGAGGAGATCCAGGAACAAGACTCAAAAGAATCTATTTTGATATAAGAAATGAAGTCCGAATCAGAATCAGAATCACAAGAAGCTAGTAAACCCAAGCAAGAAGAGGGCTAGAACTAAAGCCACAAGAAAATAAACGTACCAATGAGCAAGAAGAAGAGGAACCTAAAAAGCAAGTTGAAGATAAAGAGTCATTGGTAGGAGAAGGTGTTCGATTAGTTTCTAATGACAGCATGTGTCACCAAAATATCAATAAAGGGAAGACTAAAGGGGTTCGACTCATTTAGCAGGAAGAGTTCAAGTTGAAGGAAGATGCACCAAATCATGCACTATCTTTTAAACTTCCACATGGTGAGGAGTTGATTGATTTTCAAAAAAACATTGAGGATGAATATGCATTCGATAAGGACATTTTGATTAGCCCAAATTCAAATGTTTTGAGTTACAAAATTGAAGGTGTTGTGGATATTTCAACAAACTTTTTTTGGGGTAAACGAGGATGAGCATTTTGTTGTATGAGAATATTTTAGACTTGGTGCTTCCTAGATTAATAAATTATTTACCAAAGACATTAAACTACTGCAGACTTGAAGAAAAATTGAAAATATTACAGAAAATAATACCTGATATAAGTCTGGGCAGATTTCCGAGTATCCAAAGCATAGATGGAATACTCGCAGAGTACTCTCGCGAGTTTTTTTTCTTGGCGAGTATTTATGCCATTGAATTGCGGAAGAAACTTGCTGAGTTTTTGGAAAAAACTCGCTGAGTTTTTGGCAAGTTTTTCACAAAAACTCGGCGGATTTTCAGCAAAAACTTGTCTGCATAAAAAAGAGGTCCAAACATGTCAAAAAATTATCTAATTTTTTTTTTCAAGTCAATCTCATTCTCTTCATCAGAATATAATATATATACATGAAATATAACATTTCAATATGTCAATATGTCAATATGTCAATTTAACATTTCAATATAAGTCACATTTCAATATGTTTTTTTCCTTTCTTATACTTTAAGTTATATTTCATGTAGATATTGGCAGGATGTTTGAGAGTAGTTTCAGATCTCTAGGAGTCATAATGCAAATTCTAGGTTCTAGAAGATCTTTTAAATTTTCAGACTTAGTCAAATTTCATTAATCAGTAGGCTCCTATCAGCATTCTCTCGCTCCCTCTATCTCACTTACTTTATTTGCTCCGAATTTTAGACCTATCTATCTCCCTATCACTCTTCCTTTATCCCTTTTCTCTACCACTCACTCTCTCCTCTCTCCCCCAAGATCTAGACCTATCTCTCTACCCCTCTCTCATCCTCAGATCCCCACGAGTGGTGCTACCCTCAACCTAATTTTGGCAAGGTGGACAAGCCACATCGGACTCCTAGGACTAGACCCTCTAGTTCTATCTCTCCCCTAGTTTTCACTAGAGCCATTGGCATTCCACATGAGGATGCCATTTTGTACCCAATTTGCATTTAAATCAATCAAATATATCTAGACTCAACTTGTTTCATTTGTGTACTCATTGGATGCATCTCCTCATTGAATTTTGCAAAAAAAATGCTTTTCTAATTAAATTTAAGCAATTTTTTAAGTTGTCGAGTTTTTGCTGATTTTTTTTTTTTTTTTTGGGCCTTGGCGAGTAGTTCAACTATGATCCAAAGCAATTCAATAAATTTAATTTTGACAGTAATTATTAAGTCAACAAGTTAAAAATCAGGAATTCTTATAAATAATCAATTGTGCAAGTTTATATTCTTGGATAATAATTTATAGACAAAATTATGTTCATCCTCCAAGGTTCTTAATGTTTGGCTGTTATATACTCTATTTTCCCCAGATTTACATGGGTGCTTGTATCCTTTCATAAACAGAACCTTTTTCTAGATGACTGTAGTCTAAAATGGTTTCATTATTGCTGTACTCAGCCCAATATCTACTGTGGCACCCCGTTGACTGATGAAATTAGCTAATTAATAGGTGGTTGATAATGATATATTGATTTATAATGAATTTTTAAAAGATATGTTGGACTACTTGGTGATTGTCAAATCAACGAGCTTTTATCTTATTTATTTTTTCTCTACTGATGCATTTTTTCCTAATTGCTTTTGCCTTGGTTAAACATACCCCATTGGAATATGGGATTTATGTGTGAAAACCCACAATATTTTGCTGAAACTGTAAGTTTACTGCTTATGGACAGTGAAATATCCTTTTAAAAATAGTTTATTTTCGTGTTGAAAATCATAGATTTGTTATTCAGCCTGACACTGAAGCTTAATTTTTTAAAATGTTCGTATGTAATTGTGTAAGAGCTTTCTCAATGAAAAGCTTTCTGTTTAGTAATGAGCATAGGTGAGTGCAAGAAATGGTTTTTGTTGCTTATTCGGAGCAAGCTATTGAATCATGTAGTACTTTGTAGGGGACTGATTTTATGGCAGTAATGAGTTCAAAATTTATTACATTGGAATGATTTCTGGCAAATGGGTTCAAGAAATTTATGAAAAAGTTGCATTTTCATCAAACTCGTGAAATTTCTAGTCCATAATGAAAAAAATCTACACCGTCAAATCCAAAAGAAATATAAACCAGATTATTAATTTATTATGCAACTTGCTAGAGAACTAATCTCTACAAATATATTGCAATATAGCTGATCTGAAAACGATTAATCATAACCCACATAATATTTTTTTTGCACATATCCCTGTGGTTTATACTAACAGGTTACCAACTGTAATTATGTTTATTGCTGGTTCTGATTGCAAGGTTATGTGTTACTAGGTTTTACCACCTACTATTCTGTGTTTGATTTTGAAGAATTGTTCTTGTGTGCAGAAGCGAAACGAGAAGAAAGTTGAAAGTGAGAAGAAATATTATGAAGACAAAACATATGTTGGCAGTGATTAAGTATTGTTTGTCATCAACCTAGCTCATTCATATATTATTGTGTGCTACTGGCACGGCTTATAACCTTTTGCCCATTTGTTTTACACCTTCAGTAGTGAAACATTTTGGGGCCATGAGTTCTTTTTAAGTTTGGTCTGCATAGTAACTAGGTTATATGCAAAATTTTCCTATTAACCCAGAAGAATCAGCGGTTACTATTCTTAGTCAAAATTTGGTGGATCTCAATCTTTGTCTTGAAGAAGCTCCGCATGATTTTTAAGCATTGGGGCTCCCAAGTCCTTACTGTATGGAATAGTTGTAGTTGGCATTGTATTTATTATTGTATTTTACTTACTTTCGGAATAGCTTTGCAGAGTTGAAAGTTTATTTTGTATCATATATATGTCTACACTATGGGACCTAGGAAGTGGATTTGGATTAAAATTTGCATATAAAGATGAGATGGATGGATAAGTTCAGAATTACCTTCACTTAAAATTTCATTCTGGTCGAACATTGTCCATTTGCGTTCGTGGAAACCAGTCTGCTACTAATAGATGAAATTTATGGAATTCTATGAAGTTCTTAACTATATACTTAATTGGTATGATACGTATCATGTGCTGAAAAGTCACGATATCATGGCAATCGGTTACAAAACCTACAAAAAAGCTCCACCATTGGCGTTCAGTCAAAATATTTAAAATACTCTAACTATCAAGACTACCATGCTCGGGGACTCGTTTAAAAAATGATCTCTTTAATTAGCAATTTAAACGCCTGATTTTACGTTTTATTGCAGGCCATTTGCCATGAGGTCTTTGTTAAGTTTATTCAAATTCTGTGATCAAGAAGATAGAAGAGATGGAGATATAACCTGAAAGTTGTATTTGAACTGCTGTAGTGTGGATTGAAGGATGCACAACACTTATCGATTTCGGTGTTTTCATCCTCCACATTGTATGCAAGTTATATATGTGAATGAGGGGTTACGTAGTAAGGAGATCTGTCTTCCCACATGGGAAGACACATCTCTTCCCTACGTATTACTCACTACAGCACGTTAACAAGCATTCACTTGATCGATCGTGATTTATTAAGAATTTGCTTAATCACAACCCGATGACATGAAATGGTGTAACCGGTGGCAAACAATATTTCAATTTTGATTTATTATTTAACGTATATACTAATAGTTAATCTATTATTATATATGTTGATATGAAATCAAATTTATGCATCGGAATCATGAAATTTCATGACCAACGTTACAAGAATTAGCACTCCCTCTTAACTAGGGAGGACACATTTCATGTTAGAGAAAACATCACAATTCATCCATTGATTGTGAAGAGGAGAAATCACACCATAGTGATATTTAGAGATATGGTTCGACAATGAATATCAAGTCTCGTGATACTCACCATGACTCGTAGTTATCAAGTAAGGTATGTGCACTTACATCAAGTCACATGATGCCTACCATACTGTTAATGATTCATGGCATGTCCACGAATATTATGTTCATAATATTCACCATGAAGATCTCTATCATAATTATGGTTTATTTAATGATATTGATCAATTGATATCTATCATAATGTTTCAGAGATGTATATACTATCATGACATGTCCACAGATATCAAGTCACATGATATTCATCAAGACAGATAAATTGATAATTGTAAAATCGTCACTTTACAATATCAATTTGAAACAAGTGTTCATTATTGAAAAGTTGTCACCCTTCAATAATGTTCACAGGGGGTCCATGAAGTCATGGAGTCACACACATGACAAATAAAAGAGTTTACACTTTAAACATCTTTAAATATATTAGTATATCAGAATAACCGAGACTCTCAATTAAATAACATTTTCAACCATTCCAAGTTTATCTCATAAGTGTTCAATCTTGATCTTGGAGAGAGTCTTGGTAAGAATGTCTGCAATCTAATCACCTGTACTATATAATTCAGTTGGATCACATTCCTTTCCACCATATCTCGAACATAGTGATAAAGAATCCCAATGTGTTTAGACTTGTCATGAAATACTGGATTCATTGAGAGCTTGATGCAATTCTGATTGTCACAATAGATGACAGTAGGATTTAAGGGTTGACCAAACAATTCTACAAGCAATTTTCTGAGCCATATTGCTTTTCTTGCTCCCATGGAGGCTACAATGTATTCAACTTTTGTAGATCTCTGAGCAACTGAGGACTGTTTTCTACATATCCATGAGATCATTCTTGATCCTAAACTGAAGCAACATTCTGATGTGTTTTTCCTGTCAACTATGCTTCCAACTCAATCAGAATCAGTGAATCCATGTAGGTCAAGGTTTACATGTTTATAGTTCAGACTAGATCATTCTTGATCCTAAACTGAAGCAACATTTTGATGTGCTTTTCCTATCAACTATGCTTCCAACCCAATTAGAATCAGTGAATACATGTAGGTTAAGGTCTACATGTTTATAGTTCAGACCAAAACCAATAGTTCCTCAAAGATATCTCAGAATATGTTTTGCAACAAGAAGATGTATTTCCTTAGGTTCACACATGAACTGACTTAGTGCATTAACAACATAACATATATCAGGTCTTGTGTTTACCAAATACATCAGAGATCCAATAATTTGTTTGTAGAAGGTAGGATCTGCAAACTCTGATTTTGCAATTGCTTCCTTTAACTTGTCCAGATTTGTTTCCATAGGTGTGGTCATGGATCTACAATCCATCCTTCCAAATCTCGAGTATATCAATGGTGTATTTTCCTTGATTAAGGATTATACCATCTGCCTACTGCCAAAATTCTAATCCAAGGAAGTAGTGAAGAATTCTTAAATCTTTCATATCAAACTCAAAGGCTAATTCTTTCTTACATCGAGAAATACAATTATCCTCTCCTGTAATTAGTAGATCATCAACATAAAGAATAAGAATTAATAATTCACCATTGATTACCTTGTAGTAGAGATTTAGATCTTCTTCATTCTTGGAAAACCCTAATTCTAAGAGAGAGTGATCAATTCTTTCATACCATACTCTTGGAGCCTATTTCAGTCCATATAGAGCTTTCTTTAATATGCAGACATGCGATTTAGCCTTATGAATCACAAAACCTTCAGGCTGCTCTAAATAAACTTCTTCAATCTTACCATTCAGAAAAATAGTATTGACATTCATTTGATGGACTTTCCATCCTTTAGATGCTGCAATAGCCAAAACTGCAAGGACAAAACTGTATCTGGCAACATGAGCAAATGTCTCTTCATAGTCAATACCTTCTTTCTGTGAGAAACCTCTGACAACAAACCTTGCTTTGTGCTTCTCAATGTTGCCATCTGTTGCATGTTTGATTTTGAAGAGCCATTTAGAAGATACCATAGATTTGCCTTTAGACCTAGGCACAATATCCCAGACATCATTTTTCAGAATTGACTGATACTCTTCTGGCATAGCATCTTTTCAAACTTGATGCTTGAGAGCATCTCCAACACAGGAAGGTTTTGCATCAATGATCTCACTCATCAAGGCAGTATAACTGGAAAATAGGTTAGGTCTCTTACTTTCTCTGAAGGTCCCCTTTGGAGCAACATAAATTTCAGCTTCTTGAAGCATCTTTTTAGCCCAAAGTGGTCTCTTCCTAGTTTCGGGATAACGTTCTTCTAAAGCTAAGCCTTGAACTTCATGCTCAACGTTTTCAGGGGTCTCCCTCTGAATCTCAGAGGTGGAATCCTCATCCATGCTTGTAGGAGGATCTTGGTGTTCTAATTCATTAGAGCTTTTGGACCTCCTGAATGTTATGTCTTCTTCAAAGATGACATCTCTGCTTAGTTCAATTTGCCTTTGACCAGGTATGTATACTCTGTAAGCCTTAGAGGTTTCACTGTACCCAACAAATACCCCTTTCTTTCCAGAAGGCTCTAACTTTGATTTCTTTTCTTTGGGAACATGAATATAGACTGGACACCCAAAGATCCAGAGATGACTTATGTCAGGTTTGTTACCAATAAAGGCTTCTTCAGGGGTTTTATTATCAAGAAGAGATTGAGGACATCTATTTTGAATGTACACAACTGTCCTAGACGCTTCAACCCAAAATGAGGTTTCTATATTTTGGTCAAACAAGATAGCCCTAACAGCTTCTACTAGTCTTATTCTTTCTTTCAGCTACCCCATTTTGTTGTTGGTTATAAGGTACAATTAACTCCCTCTTAATCCCAACATTTATACAATAATCTTTAAACATATCAGAAGTGTATTTTCCCCCATTGTCTGTTCTTAAGGTTACGATTTTCTTACCTGTCATGTTTTCTGCAAGAGCTTTGAATTCCTTAAATTTAGAAAGGATTTCTTCAGACTCTTTGTACCTCAGAAAATATATCCAGGTCTTCCTAGAATAGTCATCTACAAATATTACATAATATAAAAATCCCCTTAAGGAAGGTAGAGACATGGGTCCACATAAATCAGAATGAACTAATTCTAATACATTTTTGGATTTACTGTTGCTAGAATTAAAAGACCCTTTAGTATTCTTTCCCAAGGCACACCCCTTTCAGGCTCCTTCGAAATTTTGACTTAGCTTGGGTAAGCCAATCACCATTTTCTCTATCTTAGGTAGGGCATGGAAATGAAGGTGCCCTAATCTTCTGTGCTAAAGTTCATTCGAATTTGGAGTCTCATGAATCAAGGCTTGAGGTGGAGTGGTGCAAAGTCTGCAGAGGCTCCCTTGTCTTACTCCAATGGTGTGGGCTTTCTTGATGGTGGAGTTCTTTGGCCAAGCAAGTACCTATCCTTCCATAAAGGTTAATCTGTAACCCTTATCTTCAAGTGCAGAAATTGAGACAAGGTTTCTCTTTATACCAGGTACAAATAGAATTTCAGTCAGTTGTAGGGATATGCCTAACTTTAGGTTAATATTGCAGGTTCCTATTCCCATAATTGGATAATTTGAGTCATCACCAATTGTCACTTCTTCATTTGAATTTTCCACAAGTGTATCTAGGTGCTCACGAAATCCAGTGATGTGTCGAGATGCTCTGCTGTCAATCACCCATGTGTTGGAAATGGAGGTGACTTGACTAGAGAGGGTTGAGTAGAAGACTAGTTTCTCGGAATCACTCCCTTTCTTAATTTCTACCATTGAAGCCTGTTGCATCTAAAACATTGTACTTTAGAAATGTCTCTCTTCTTGTTTGAATACCTCTTTCCATTTGAGCGGTTGTCCCTCTTTCTCTTAAAGTTGTTCTTCTTTCCTTTCTTGTGGGAATTAGAGTTTAGAACTTGAATGTCTTCATTACCATTGTTTTGTTTTATTCCTCTTGTGACAGGCTGAGATTCCTCTTGAATGCAATCGGTTTTCAATCTATCGATCTTAGGAAATTTAGAACGAGCACTGATTCCTTGAATGAACGATTCCCATGAGGTAGGAAGTCCATTTAGAGCCATTATAGCAAGTTCTTTGTTGTCTACTAGATGTCCAATAGTGGATAGTTGATCCCTAAGCTCAGTGATCCTCAAGAAATAGGATGTAACTGTCTCTCCTTTATTCATCTTCATATGGTGTAGTTGATTCTTTAAGGTGAGAGCCCTGCTAGTGTTGTTGATTTCATAAATGTTGGCTAGGGCTTTGAACATCTGAAAAGCCGTCTCATATTTAGAAATAAGTGGCACAATGTGGTCTCTCACTGAATCCATAATTATCTTAAGAGCCTTCTCACTGTCCTTGCTCCATTGAATTTTCTCTGTAACATCAGAGGGTTCAGGAATTTCACTTTTGACATGGGAGTCAATTTTATTTTCTTTTAAAACAAGCATGATCCTGAATTTCCAAGATACAAAATTTGATGCTCTATCTAATCGATCTTCAAACCTAACTTCGGTTGCCATTAGGATTATTAGGAATGTGATCTACTAAGGGTTGGGTGAACGTCTATAACATCGTTACATAATTTAATTTGATCTTCCTTAACTTGGTTCTGATACCATTTTAAGTTTATTTGAAAATTTTGTGATCAAGAAGATATAAGAGATGGAGATATAACCTGAAAGTTGTATTTGAACTGCTGTAGTGTGGATTGAAGGATGTACACCACTTATTCATTTCGGTGTTTTCATCATCCTCATTGTATGCAAGTTATATATGTGAATGAGGGGTTACGTAGTGAGGAGATATGTCTTCCCACATGGGAAGACACATCTCTTCCCTACGTACTACTCACCACAACACGTTAATCGATTTAAGTTTCCAAGTCAACTGAAATTCCCCTAATTCGGTTTTAAGTGGCTAGCTATGGAATCTAGATGTCTTCTTGTCTAACAGGTTTGAGGCAACATATTTAATCATGCTGTCATCAAGCTTTGACTGTTTGATCATTGCTCCTCAAACACATGGTTCCATCGGAGTTTCCCAGAAGTTGACATGAACACCTACTTCCCTTTGGCCGGCTCGATTCCCCTTGACTAATTTAACATTGCTCCCTTTTTTATTAGCTTAATAGCAAGAATATCACTGATCATAAGGCTGTTGAAATAAAATATGCTACGAAGGATTCACTGCCCAATTCTTACAAGAGATTATTGTTTTTTTAATTCATTCGTGTAAACCATTGTATGGTCATGAAGAAGATGTAACTCCCTCTAAACATCCAACCCTTGCTTCCGTTACTACCCCAGTTGTTTGAGAGTACATCATATATGTTACAAATTTATTGAGTATCATAATATTTATCCTTAAATCCCTATTGGTGAATGCGTTGCGCCCTAAGATTTACGATAGATTCACATACAACTTCTAGTTCTGCTAGTTGATCATCATTTAAATGCCTACCAATATATATTTTAAACGTGTGAGATTGGCTGACCATGACATGGAATGATGATTGAATGAATGAATGTTTTTAATCATGTCTACCAGGTCAAGCAGTTTATGAGATCACAGATTGCCAACAAAGAAAAAACTGCACATCCAAAATAGGGCACCTAAATTTCTTTTTCCTTATGCATATTGGATCTTCTACTGTGTATCTTGACGAAGAAATCTGCAACTCTTATTATCTTCTCTTCTTCAAACAAATTACTCAAGTTGTCCACTTTTAGTGTTTCAATATAATTGATCCGAATATCCTTGTAAGCTGACCATTCCATGATGTAATACCATTCTCTCTCTACCACTTGTTGAGTGCAATAACTACACCTTTTGTCTGCGCACTCATCCATCTTTTGGTCTCATGTCTAAGTTGGTGTGAACTAGTTCTTATATGTGTAATTAACATTTTTTTGCTTTCCATTTTATTTCCATTTCTATGTAGGTATTTTGTGTATGGTCATATGTAGGATTGAAATGTTTGATATAGTATTTTCCTTATTTCTCCCAAACGGTGCTTTCCACATGCTTTCTTTCGAATTTTCCTTGCACATACTTTTTTTATTTCCTCGTTGTTATTTGGACATTCACTTCTGCTAATACCTCACTGTTAGGCCCAATATGGAAAGCTAATGTATTGAGAGGGGAGGGGTGAATCAGTACTCCAAAACCTTTCTTCAATAATAACCTTACTGTTATGCATAAACAGAATAGTGCAGTAACATAAAATAAAGTTAAAACAAACAGATAACAATCATACATGATTCACTCCATAACACATATATTTTGGTCTCGCAGAAACTTTTGGTTAGAGAGAAAAACTGCGGTGGGGATGATACCCACAACTTCACTACTGCAATAATAAAGATTGCTCGGTTAGAGCTACATTTAGCTATTTCTGATAGCTTACCCTGTTAGAAGTAACAAGATTTGTTAGATCTACCTTGCTAAAGGATTTTACAACATTAATCTGAATGTTGCACCTAGTTAGAGGCTTTACAATTTATAGACTTGGTTAGAGTCTTTTACCCTGTTAAAGGTTTCTCTTTCAACTTCACAATATTACAATAAAATCATTACAAATATCTGCAACTTTACATTTGAAATGTTATACTAGATTCTATGTGTTCAGAATAAGATTACCTTGCTTATAGCATACCTTGGTAACTCATATTGTAACTCGGTAAACCCTTCTGTTTACTCTGTTCTTCGACTATTCTCTAATAACCTTCTCAGTGACCTCTTTGTGTCTCTGTAACAGTCTTCCTTCATATATACACACACTTTTTACTCTCTTCCCATGCTGTATAAATAGATCTTTAAAAACGGTGATCTAATTCATTGCTTCGATCTTACAAACAAGATTCCTCAAATGAATAAGTAAACAAAATATTTCATTGGTTAGATTGACCTTGCAATCATACACAATCTTCTAGTGCAATTTCCAATATAATAACGGTTAGATGTGCCTCGATCTTGTAACACGTTTTCATGTGCATGTCTAGGTTCAATGTATCTGGTAACACGTTTCACTCGGTGAATATCAACTCGGTGTGTTAACTTTACTGCTCGGTAGCCATAAAAAGATACTCGATAAATAGCTCGGTGAATACCGTGTTCTGTGAAACCGACTAGACTGTTCATACCGACTTCTCTGTGTGTACCAACTGCATGATTCGGTAATGCTAACCGACTAGACTATTCATACCGACTTCTCTGTGTGTACCAACTGCATGATTCGGTAATGCTAACCGACTAGAATATATAGTATGACTTTGAATATAAAAACTAATGGCAATTTGATAAGTAGTAACAATCTCCCCTTTTGACATTAGTTGAGATGTTTGACAAAAACTACTTTCAAAGTCATAACTCAAAAATCTATATACTTTGCAAAATGACTACACTTGACAATATATACAATAGTCAATGAAATAGTATATGCAGATATACTCCCCTTATCATTATTCTATACATAACTCTGAATTTTGCATGCTCAGTTCTCTTATGTGCTTGTGTGCTCTGCTTGCTCTGTATATTCTGCTCGGTATACTCCCCTTGTATACAATACTTAAAACTGTGTTACCAAAACTGTATCACTCTCTAAATATAGTATTACTCCCCCTATGTAGTATTATAATATTACTCCCCCTTTTTGACAAACATCAAAAACTTAATTTCCATCCGGGGGCGGTAACTGATCAAAAATAGATTTATACTTGTTTCGAGCGTCAATGAGGGTGACTGAGAGTGAATCCTTTACACTTTCCATTAATGAATTTTGTGCTTGAATATCAGCTAATAGTGATATTAAGCCATCAAGAGTGCTTCCCTCTTGTGTAGTTGATAGGTGTGTAGCTCTATTGATCTGTTCCTGTACTGATGAGAGATGAGGAAGGAATAATGTCTGAAGGGTCATTATATCCATCTTGATTTTATGCTCTTCATTTCTGAGTTCTAACTGTTGAGCCATGAGCTGTTGAAGCTTGGTATAAAAATTCTGAATTGAATTAGGCTCTGTGGTTAACTTAGTTGAGAGATCGGTGATCTCTTTCTCAATTGCATCAGTTTTATTTTTGATATTTTTAATGAATAAGGAGAATGTACAAAGTTTCTGAAATAAATAAAGAATATGCTTTAGTTGAGGGGACAACTCAACAATGAATTTGACAAGCTTTACTTTTCCTATAGCTAGAGCTTTTTGTACCTCTTCAATCATTTTTGCTGTAAGCTCTTTATCTTTTAGCTTGCTTAAGTACTTAGATGCATCAACTCCAGATGTTTCTATTTGAGTAAGGAGTTCATCTAGTTGAATGTGGATGGCTGCATCGGTTGACATTGTTGCTGAAGGTAGCATTTCTGTTAGTAGTGTTTTTACCTTCGGAAGTACTTTATTTTTCTTTTGAATAGCCAATTGTTTTTCCTGTTCGGCCTTTGCTTTGCATAGTTCACCGAAATCGGTAAGTGCTTGCCCTTTTAATTTTGAGATATTGATATTGGGCAACACTATTGGTTTAGTCAAATCAATTTTGAAACTATGCTTTCTCACCTTCTTCTCTTTTCCTTTGGTCGGTTGCACTAAGACAAGTGCTTGTGAGGCTTGCTAACCCTCGGTAGGTTGCTCGGTAGATGCAACATTTTGGTCGGTTCCTGTAGCCGTTGTAGTGTCCTTGGGTGTCTCGGTGCTAGGGGTCTCAGCTGTAACATTTGCAGTGCTTGACGGTGCTTGAGACGTCTGATCTTTGGTTGTATCTTTTGCTATTTCAGACTTGTTACCTTCGGTACCTTGATCTGTGTCCTTAGGAGCTTTGGTTGAGACAGGTGGCTTCACCAGCGGATAAGGCTGAACTTGTTCTTGTAGACACCCAAAATTGTCTAGTCTAATTAAATAAATATTATTTATTTAATTATCTAAGCTTAATTCTTCTATTAATTAAATAAATCTTTATTTATTTAATTAATTCATTTATCCTCTTCTAGCCTTATTTCTCATTTAAATAAATATATTTATTTATTTAAATTATCCATTTCCTAAATTAAATAAATATCTTATTTATTTAATTGATCTCACTCCTTCTATTAATTAAATAAATCTTTATTTATTTAATTAATTCATTAACCTTTTCTACCCATGACACATGTCATTCATCTCTTAATTTATACACTACCTACCCTTTTCATTATTTTATTATTTCTTTTAACTACCCTCTAATCATAGCCAACCTCCTTTTACACCTCTCAATCTTATCCCTCCATTTCATATGGTGTCTTCTATATAAGAAGATGCTTCCTTCATTATCAAACCCCCCCGTTGACTACTCGACTACATTACGCTTTTGAACATAGGTGATCCTACTTGCAACCACATTCCGTTCTTTGTTGAGCTCTTGTGCATATAAAATTTGAGAGCAAATATATCAAGCAAGATCAATGGAGATATGAAGAATGGAGATTCAAACCCTATTGGACATGTGATGGTATAATTTTTGTGATTTCATTTGATTTGCATTGTCTTAAGTAATCTTCATATGTTATGGTGGATCTTTGTTGTTGTTAGGCTAGGGTTTTGTGGTTGAATTCATTTAACCTTTCAATATCGTTATTATTGTTATCCATTTTCACCATAAAAATTTTGTCACGCCACCGTGGGACATGTATTTTTTTTAGATCTGTGTTTTTTGCAGATTTTTCTAACCCTATATTGTTGTTTTGTAAAACAATTTGAAGAATAATCTTGTGTAGCTAGGGTTTTGGACACAAAATCAAGATCTTAGAGAAATTTGATCATATCTCACAAATGGCTTGGAAATTTTGCACCAAATTTTTTTTACAGGTTGAAGAAAGTATCAAGAGCTCTCAATCCAAAATTCAGAATTTTTGGAGCAAATTTTCATTTTCTATGAATTTTTTATGATTTTTCATAAAAAATTAATTTTGAGAGCAAACGAGAGAATTTTTTGGATTTTCTTACATTTTTGGAAATAAATTAGAATTATACATAGGATCTGTTCTTTGTGATTTTAATTTTAATGCAAAATATTTCCCTAAAAATCGGATCTTTAAAAATTAGGGTTTTTCTTTATTTTGATCAGATCTCACAAACGGCTTCAAATTTTGGGATCACATTTTTTGCTCAGGTCAGGAAAAGTATTAGAAAGATTCAGTAAAAATTTCAAATTTTTTGGATCACTTGTTCAATTTATATGAATTTTTTATGATTTTTCATAAAAAATTAATTTTGAGAGCAAATTAGCAATTTTTTTGGATTTTCTTACATTTTTGGAAATATTTTAGAATTATACATAGGATTTGTTCCTTTTGATTTTAAATTTGATGCAAAATCATTCCTCAAAAATCAGATCTTTAAAAATTAGGGTTTTGCATTATTTTACTCATATCTCACATACTGCTTGGATTTGTTGCAGAATTTTTTTTATGCAGGTTTGGAAGACTATCAGGACTCTTCAGTAAAAATTTCAGATTTTTTGGATCGATTTTGCATTTTATATGAATTTTCATAAAAAATTAATTTTTGGAGCAAATTAGCAATTTTTTTGGATTTTCTTACATTTCTGGAAATCTCTTGAAATTTTACAGGTGGTCATTTTTTATGATGAATCAGATCTTTGATTTGGTCAACAAAATGCATTGTTGAAGACCCCTATTTCACAAAGTCTTTTGGATCTAAAATTTATCTAACTTGTGTGCTTGCAGGAAGGGGTGATTATTTCAAACAATCCAAACTACTAATAGATCTTTGTTGCAGGACCTTGGCAAGGGTTTTTGATTTTTATTGTGTGCTTTGTTTTCATATATTAGCAAACACTTCAATTGGTGCACTAAAATTGAACCATTATCTTGTGTCTTGAGCAATAGGCTCTTTTTGTTTAATCTTTAGAGGGTCTGTCTTCCCGTGTGGTCATTAGGACCACTAGTGAGAAGAGAACAACCCAAGTGGTAGCGAGGAAAACCCACATCTTCTGAACCACTATAAACAACTATATTCATGGTGAAAACTATGGATAATGTGTGCTGATTAGTTCATACCGACACTATGTCTCCCCATAAACCCGTTTGATCAAATTTATTTGATCAGTTGTAGGGCGTAACTCCTACCAGCTGGGAGCCTTCTGTATTTATAGAGCTGAAAGTGCCGCATGTATGGCCACACGAGCGGATGCTCTTACTAGCACTTTTTTGTTTTAGAAGCCAAAATCCTTCTAGTTGTTGAGGTAGGAGGTCGGACCTCTGGTAGCGGCCCACACACATATGGTTCTTAGCAGAGATACAAAGTTCGCCACGGGGTGGGGACTAATGCTTGGCTGACCTGAGAAGTGAGTGCCGAGGGTGGAGCCAGTGAGGTCAACCATCTAAGTATCCACTCTGAATAGTGTAGCCTTGGAGGTAAAACCTCATGTGGGATCAACAACTATTGTCTTAGCCAGCCATAAGAATTGTGCTTGACTTATTTTAAACATTCAAAATATTCAATACCAAACAACAAAACATTGTGTCTTTTGTGTCTTCAAGTGTATGCAAAACATTTTTACATCAAACAACACACTTTTCTTGGAGTCATTTTGAGTCTAAACACTTGCAAACATTGAGTCCTCATCAACATTGTGTCCTCTTGTCACGAAAAATAGTCAAACATTCAGATTTGGTCACAACCAACAACTTCACAAATTGGAAATATTTTACAGTCCAGCAAACAAGAGCAATCAGTTTCAGAATTCTTGAGCTTCCTAGGTTGTTTCTCCAAGTTTTCATCTAGCATTCAACTTGTCGTCGAGTCTCACAAAGTCCATCATTGCTTTACATCTTGCATTAAATTTACATTTGTCTAAACTTGAGTCAAAAGGTCACTTGCTTGTCCTCATCGTACTTTGTCAACACACTACATACAACAACATTTTGCTAAGTGGTCCCTCATCAAGGTCTATCACCTTTGGGTCTCATTTGGTCTTACTTAGAGTCAAGGTCAACTTACTCATCAAGAGAAACTATCCTCTTTTTGGAAGTCACACCTACTCTACTACATACATACTTGGTCTTACACTTTGGACGTTGCAAGTACACTTCAGATTCATTTACATTCCATCCAACCCTTGGTCTTCCATACTTTTTCCATTTTCATCTAGTCTCACACATCTCGGTCAATACCTAGTTCATGGTTGAAACCCGTCTTCAAAAATCTAGGAGAGAAACTAAAGAGGCTCAAGAGTCCACAAACATGAGCTCCTATGAGTATGACAATGATATCTTTTTCAATACTGATCATACTACATTACCTGACATGGATGCTTATAGAAACGTTCCAAATGTTGAGAACATGGACACTACAAACAACAATGATACACACAATTACAATATGGACAACTTCTCCATACATTCAGCAAATGTGGAAGAATCCATTATGGATCCCCGTTTCAATCGATTGGTTGAGGAAATAATGAGGAGGGATAGACAATACCTCTTACAAATGATGGCACAAAGTGGAGCCAAGATACCTCATGATTTTGACATGTCTCAAATAATGGAAAGTCGACCTTTGCAACAACCTCACCTCAACATGGATCACAGGAGACCTAATAGTGGAGGCAATAGAAGACCACATCTTGCGCCTGAATCACCATCATCTTTGATTCAAAAACCAGAGGTCGCACATACACATGGTCAAGCATATGATACTCACCTTCACAGACCATTATGGAAGTCTTATGCAGAGAAATATGCTCAATCACATATCAATGCTAAGGATCAACCACCAAAGCAATTGGATATTCAAAGGTATGCTCAAAATTTGGACACAAGGAAACCCCGTGTCAAATTTGGGGGCAACACATTAGAACATGACATGCCTGTAGAGTATGGTATACATGGACAAAATAGATATTTCGTTCCTCAACATGAATCTATACCAAGTGGTCCATATATGTAGCATCACTATAGACCTCCTCCATATGAACATGTGTATGATCAATATCATCCATATATGCAACATGCTCCTCCTCCAATTGGTGCCTCAAGCATAGGGTATGGTCCAAGAAGTCGATCTCCACTTAAGAACAATTTGGAGCAACAAATCAGGGACTTACAAAAGAAAATGGAGGACATAAATACACCGAAGCCAACATACACAATGAGAGACATATGTCCTTATCCATTTGACAAGAGCATTCCAATGCCTCCTTTTCCTACATACTTTGTGACACCTAAGTTTGATAAGTATAGAGGAAAAGGGGATCCTAAGGCACACATAAGACAGTTTTTCACAGCTTGCATTGAGGTAGCTTCAGAAGAGACATATTTGATGAGATTATTCCCACAAAGCCTAGGTGATCAAGCTATGGAATGGTTCTCCCAGCTTCCACCTGGTATTAAGTCATGGGGTGACTTAGCAGAGGCATTTATTCAACATTTCTCCTACAACATAGAGATAGACATATCAATCACTACTTTGTGCAACACCAAGCAAAAAGATGGGAGTCTCTTTTTCATCATTTTTACAAAGATGGAGGAATCTAGCTAGCATATGCTCTTGTGAAATTCCACAAAAACAAATGGTAGAGATGTTCACTCAAAATGTTAACAAAGACATTGGCTATGATCTAAGGAAAGCTTGTTTGTCCACCTTCAAGGACGTCATTGAAAAAGGCTTAGCGACAGAAAAGGTCCTAATTGAACAAGGAGTCATTAAGATATTGAAGGAAAACAAAGATGAATTTAAAGGAAAATACAAGCCAAGATTTTGGAATAAAAACAAGAACACAGTCAATGATGGTGTTGTTGATGCCAATACAGTGCGACCCAAATTCGTTTTTTCCAGATCAAATCAGGTGAATACTCAAACAACTTCTAAATCACGAAGGAAGTACACTCCATTGGGAGAACCACTTGAGTCAGTTTTCAAAAAGCTAGTGGCAAACAAGGTAATCACTATTCCGGATTTTCCTTCATATGAACCAAAGGTTAAACCAAATTGGTGGAATGATGATGAATATTGTGAATTTCATAAGAGCAAGGGTCATAAGATAGGAAATTTCCATCGACTGAAGAACATCATACAAGATCTCATTGATAGGGGTGACATTGAGATTGAAGGGCACTCATCCAATCAAGAACATGAGATGTTTAAGGAACCATTCCCAAAACATGACAAAGGAAAAGCTAAAGTCACAGATGATCAAACCAACTATACCAGAGCATCCTACAACTTTGATTAGATCTCGATGGACAATTATGTCTCTACCATTATCATCAAGGACAAAAACCCTGAGAATTCTACCCAGAGACCCAAGATTGTCTTAAAAGGCGTTGGATCTTCTTCTGAACCTACCTGTGAATGTCATGTTACAACCCGTCGAGGTAAAATCACTTTGCAAGGTGCTCCAGCCAAGAACACCACTTCCTCATCAACCAAACCTGAGTATGACCTTGTAGAACAATTAGGGAAGACACCCGCGCTCATCTCCATCCTTGAGCTCTTACGCATATCCCCTGCACATAAAGCCATTATTGGCAAAACTTTGAGAGACACTTCCGTCCCTACCGATCTGAACGTGGACCAGTTTCAAGCCATGGTGGGATACCTTTCTGTTCCACACTCCCTTACATTCACAGAAGCCAACGACGCCTCCGTGAGTCAGCCACATAATGCACCTCTACACATTGAAGCCTTCATACACAAACATCAAATAAAACGAGTCCTGATAGATGGAGGAGCAGGTCTAAACATTTGTACATTGAGCACTATTAAACAATTGGGATATTCTGATAAAGCTGTGAATTCTACAAACAAAATTACCATTAAGGCATATGATGATGAAGAGCGTTCATCCAAGGGTACAGTCACCTTACCTCTCAGAGTTGGGCTAGTTACAAAGGATGTGGTTTGTCAAGTACTTGATCTCGATCTCACATACAATACATTGCTAGGACGTCCATGGATTCATGAGATGAGAGCAGTCCCATCTACATATCATTGATGTATCAAGTTCCCACATAATGGAGTTCAAGTGACCGTCAAAGTTGACCCAAATCCATTCATATATTGCAACAATATGCAAACTAGATCAGAAATAACAATCCCAGTCAATCGAGAAGCTATTCCTTCATCATCATATGTGGATCCAGAATCATTGAAAGCTTCTACATCAAAACAAGTAGAGATCAAAGAAAAGTTCAATGTTAAAGACATGGGATGTGGGGAGTATATCTTTCATGTTGATCAACTCCTACTATCTCCTAACACATTCAGTTGACAGGAACAACATACAAAGAATTTGCAATGCCAAGGAATTGGGTGTGAACCACCTAGTGTTGTAGCTACTAAGTCTGAATGCAAATCTCCTCTAGTGGTGCAAGCATCTCTTGATATAAATACTCCTAAGAATGGTTCCAACGAAGAATCTTTTGAGTGTATCGCCAACCCTCTTGAAAAATCACATAGCCTTACCATATCATCCATTCATTCCATTTCCTCTCCACTTCCAAACTTGGATCAACAAGAATCACAAAAGCCCTTACTAATTGGGGATAAAAAAATCAAGCTTTGAAAAGAAAAATCTAAAAGTCAATAATAAAGAAAAGTTCTTTAGTCCAAATCAAAATCAAAAGCTATTGGACTCTGCAAAAATCAAAGTCAAGGATAAAAATCATATGAAGAAAAAAGAGCAAGAGTTGATCTCCCCTAATATCAAAATAACTGGAGGCAAAAGTTTTAAAATTTCAAATAAAAAAACATACTTGTTGATCCTAAGTCTTCATCATGTCATGATACTTTCACTTCTTTTCACAATCATAAGCCTTCATAACTCAACCACTTGTTCCACACATCCTTTCCCTTCCGACGATACGTCATGGACCTTTAATGGACATTCCTTGAAGGACTTTGTTATCAAGGATGCTCAAACTTCTTCAGGTGACACACATACAAGCCTGTGTAGTCCACACATTAGTAATTCTATCTCAGTTCCTTTATCAAGGAAGACAGTCACTCAAGTTACATATCATTTAGTCAAGGAACGTTGCAGCTACAATCACAAAGTCAAGCCTTGCACATTTGAGGTAGGTGATTTGGCTCTAAGAGAAAACCCCAAAAATCAGCAAGACAGAGAGAAGAAGGTCAAGTTTGAACCAAATTGGCTTGGTCCTTACATCATTACAGCAGCATATGGATGTGGGGCATATCAGCTCTCAACTACAGAAGGTGAACTTTTGGAGGATCCTATCAACAACATGCACCTTCGCAGGTTCTACACATAGCTCTTTGGAATATCCTAATTCAAAAAATACAAAAAAATAAAAAAAATTCAAAATATAAAAAAATCATAAAACATAAAAAATCGTTACTTGGTGAAAACCTGACAAATAGGCGCCTTGTGACAAAAAAAAAAAAAAAACATTGAAAAATCGAAAAAAGTAAAGAAATAATTTCGTCCAATGGTGAAAACCACTTCGGTTGCGCCCTAGGCAAGTACTATAGTGAAAACTGGGTCACCAGCGCCATGCGTAGAGACATTGCTCCTCCCTCCTTCAAGATTCACTTTCATCCTTTCACTTTGCACACACTCACAACCTATTCGTTCATAATAAACTTACCCATTCCCATCATGGCTTGTTATTGATCTACCCAAGATTGATTAGCCATTCATAATAAACCTCCCTTTTCACCTCCCTTTCCATCCATAATAAATCAGATCCTATCTGTGGCTAAGGCAAATCCTACGTCTAGTGATGGGTGTGGAACTGAGAACATCACATGTTTCGAGGAGTACAGTTTCTTTTAGCTTCCTTCAGTCTATCCATGTGCAATCTGCAATAAAACAACATTTGCATCACAGATCTGCAATAAAGTTTCATCTTCGTCGCAATAAAGTATCAGTTTCATGGATTCAGTCAGTTTCAGATGAGACACAACAACAACAATGGGCTTCAACAAATCAAATCTTTCAACAGACTCAGACAACATATGGTTCAGTGCTATCTATCCTTTCTGTGAAAGTAAACATTGTGACCACAATCAAATAAGACTTATACAAGTGACAAGAGACACTAAATTTGAGGACTATAGTGGATGTTGGTGTCGAGTCTTGGTTTTCTTTTGATTTTATCTTTTGGTGACATATCTATTAGCTTTTCCAGGATATCTCTGACTAGAGATTTTATCTCCAGGATGTCTTTGACTAGAAAGGCAAGGATGGGGTATCGTCACCTATTTGTATTTGCTGTCTGTGGATTGTCTCTTAGTAATGCTATGACTTGTCCAAGGATATGAGGACACTGTGAGTCTAGTGTGAACTGGGGCATTCCTTGTTTGTAACTATCTTATCTCCATGCAAACAGGTACAATGACTTTCTGAGTCGAACATATGCCTCGATTGTCATAACCTACTTGCCATAATAAAGCCCAATGATGATAATGCATAAGAAGCTCTTTTCACTTTCATATCTTCTGTCTTTCATCCCCCTTTCTTGATTGACTTCCATCGTCCTTCTCGAGTCCGTGTAGCCCGCTATCACATGACTAAGTATAATGACACACCAAAAACATTTTAATTTCATGTAGTTGCACCTGCATTACCACATATAGGCATTTCATACATACATATAGATATCACAACTGCATCCTGTAGACACCCAAAATTGTCCAATCTAATTAAATAAATATTTTATTTATTTAATTATCTAAGCTTAATTCTTCTATTAATTAAATAAATCTTTATTTATTTAATTAATTAATTTATCCTCTTGTAGCCTTATTTCTCATTTAAATAAATACATTTATTTATTTCAATTATCTTTTTCCTAAATTAAATAAATATCTTATTTATTTAATTGATCCCACTTCTTCTATTAATTAAATAAATCTTTATTTATTTAATTAATTCATTAAACTTTTCTACCCATGACACATGTCATTCATCTCTTAATTCATACACTACCTACCCCTTTCATTATTTTATTATTTCCTCTACCTACCCTCTAATCATAGCCGACCTCCTTTTACACCTCTCAATCTTATCCTTCCATTTTATATAGTGTCTTATATATAAGAGGATACTTCCTTCATTATCAAACCCTAATAATCTTTTATGCACTTGACTACATTACGATCCTACTTGCAACCACATTCCGTTCTTTGTTGAGCTCTTGTGCACATAAAATCTGAGAACAAATACATCAAGCAAGATTAATGGAGATAGGAAGAATGGAGATCCAAACCCTATTGGACATGTGATGGTATAATCTTTGTGATTTCATTTGATTTGCATTGTCTTAGGTAATCTTCATATGTTATGGTGGATCTTTGTTGTTGTTAGGCTAGGGTTTTGTGGTTGAATTCATTTAGCCTTTCAATATCGTTATTATTGTTATCCATTTTCACCATATACACATCCCATCTTGCACACAACACCTGTTAGCACAATTTACATTTGCATTATCATATTCATCTGCATTACATACATTCACATTTGCATCATGCATACACATATAAAACATAAAAGAACAAAAAAATATATTGCATTGCATCATATACATATTTGCATCCATATCATAAGTATCACATAGAAACATACATCACATAGGTACACATGCATATAACTGCCGTAAAGATGAATCATCTCATATATATAATCATAAGTGTCATGATACAATGATGTCAAAATCATATGGCTACAATCACCCAAAGGTGTTTACATCATCATACAAAATGGTACAAAATTGATACATAGGGAGCCCTCTACGGCTATGATGAACTCCCTTCCTCAGAGCCAGTTGGCCTTGACAGAGTCTGAGCCCTGGAAGGACTCACCCCATGATCATCTCTCTTGTCCCCTCTGTCTCCTGAGCCTAGTTGTCTCATCCTCCTCCTTTCCTCCTCCCCAATCCCGCAGCCAATTCTCGTGTCGCCCTATCCAGACAGAGGAACCCACTGATCACTCCTGCCAACACTGTTGGTAGTACTAATCCTGTCCATGTCACGGTATCCCATGCCACATGTCCCACCCTCATCTCCAGTCTCAGATCCTAGAACACTCACCTAAGGGCATCCCTGTCTCCGTCTCGATCGTACAGAATTAGCTCCCCATCGATCGGTATCCGTAGAATCCTGTATACATCCTCCAGGGTGACTGTCATCTCCCCCATCGGCAAATGAAAAATACAAGTCTCAGAGTGCCACCTCTCCGCCAGTGCAGTTAGCAATCCCATGTTCACCCGAAACTCAGGCACATACAAAATATGTCTCAATCCCATAGTCTCAATCGCAGCTCGGTCCTCGGCTGTCAACTCAGGTCACAACATCTGAGTCGATGAGAATCTCTCCCGTGACTTCAGCATAGGCAAATGCTCCTACAGTCACACAAATCAATCATCTCAGTGCTAGTGACACTCACTGTTCATCACAAAATGTTGCTATTTATCCTAGTGGTACTCCCTGTTCATCACAAAGTACTATGTGTTTGGCACTCCCTGTTCATCACAAAGTGCTGCTCACATTTGCACTCACTGTTCATCATAAAGTGCTGCTTACATTTACACTCATTGTTCATCACAAAGTGCTGCTCTTTTTTTAGTACTCCCTGTTCATCACAAAGTACTTTGTCTTGGTACTCCCTGTTCATCACAAAGTGCCTTGATCTATCCTATCCTAGGGCCTCTGCTTGAGTGAATCCTCCTGAGAAGTTTCATAATTGGCAACGTATGTTTTATCACAGAATTGTCAATCCTAGCCCTATTTGCTATCCTAGTTTTCTCCAGAGGATCTGCTTGAGTGTATCCTCTCAACAACTTATCCAATCGACAACGTATGTTCATCACAGAACTGTCGATTTGACCTAGAAGACACAAATTCACATTTTTGGACACAAACACGTTTTCCTAACATAAACACACATTTATTACATTACCTAGCATGCATTAATGACAACATTTATTACAACAAAGTACAAGGAGGTTTTGTGGTACTTATCGGCTCTCTTGCATCTGCTGGCCTCTGATATCGGTGAACGCGATTGAATCTATGCACTAATGCCATCTCTGCTGACTGCTGCTGCTCTATTCTCTCTCTGCACTCCGATCTCTTGGATGTGTAGATGACAATGAGGATGTTTTCCCCTCGTGGTCTATCTTATAGACTACCCTAACCCTAGTCTCTTGTGTCAGTTTTCGTTATCCTGTGACTTTGTCACTTTATCTGGTCAGTCCATTCTAGCCTTTCTTTCTTATCGAGAGATTGTCTGTGGTCTTTTCACACATTTTCATCCAATCTCTCGAGGGGGCATATCATTCCCATCTTGGGGCAACTCTGTATCAATTCATCTTATCTTCTTTGAAACAACACGACAAGCCGCATTGTCTCAAAGAGGGGCAAAATGTAGACACCCAAAATTGTCCAGTCTAAATAAATAAATATTTAATTATCTAAGCTTAATTCTTCTATTAATTAAATAAATCTTTATTTATTTAATTAATTCATTTATCCTCTTCTAGCCTTATTTCTCATTTAAATAAATACATTTATTTATTTAAATTATCCTTTTCCTAAATTAAATAAATATCTTATTTATTTAATTGATCTCACTCCTTCTATTAATTAAATAAATCTTTATTTATTTAATTAATTCATTAACCTTTTCTACCCATGACACATGTCATTCATCTCTTAATTCATACACTACATACCCCTTTCATTATTTTATTATTTCTTTTACCTACCCTCTAATCATAGCCGACCTCCTTTTACACCTCTCAATCTTATCCCTCCATTTCATATAGTGTCTTCTATATAAGGAGATGTTTCCTTCATTATCAAACCCCCCTGTTGACTATTTGACTACACTACGCTTTTGAACATAGGCGATCCTACTTGCAGCCACATTCCGTTTTTTGTTGAGCTCTTGTGCACATAAAATCTGAGAGCAAATATATCAAGCAAGATCAATGAAGATATGAAGAATGGAGATTCAAACCCTATTGGACATGTGATAGTATAATCTTTGTGATTTCATTTGATTTGCATTGTCTTAGGTAATCTTCATATGTTATGGTGGATCTTTGTTGTTGTTAGGCTAGGGTTTTGTGGTTGAATTCATTTAGCCTTTCAATATCGTTATTATTGTTATCCATTTTCACCATAAACAGTTTTAAAACAGATTCACTAGATACAAGTTTTGCATAGGTAGTGCCTTCAATCATTTCCTGCTTCGGTGCTTCTTCATCCATAACATCTTCATCAATTTGAATAGTGTCAGCTGGGTCTGGACCTTGCTCGGTGACACCAGGATCTTGCTCGGTGACATCAACAATTTCAATTTGAGATTGTTCACCGACATCCTTTAGTTTGAAGATTTCCTGCCACTTGGCTTTTGTCTCATTTTCCACATCAATGTATAGCCCATTCATCAATTTTAAGGCTCTCTGTTTGACAAGAAATTTATAATTGTATGTGGTCAAATGTTCCTTAATTTCTGCTACAGACATATAAGGAAATAGATGGACTAGACTTCTTTCTCTTATTTTTTTCTCTGAGTCCATTGCATATTTCCATCTGTTATCAATATGTAAGTATAATTCACTTGGAAGTGACTTTACTAGTTCTAATGGAGCTAGCTGAAACTTTAGAAGTGTGCAGATGACAACTTCTTCAATTTGTCGCTTCTCATCATTATTCCTAGTCTCATAGTTAAGATATCTAAATCCTGCAAATCCACCGTATTCTTTAAGATTGGCACAAAAATTTTCAACACTATGAATATTTACCTTTTTGCTTTTTACAATCTAAAATTTGTTCACATCATCAGATTCTGTATCACTAGACTCTTTTGCCAAAATGAGTCTCCGAGTAGATTTCTTATAGGTCTTGGTTACCTTGGGTACAGTAACACTCTTTTGTTTCTTACTCGGTTATGTAGCTGATGCTCTAGTGCTGGGTCTCTTTGTTGGTGGTGTCGGTAGGGCCTTTGAAATGTCCTGTATCTTTCTCTTCAAAACTTTACCCTTAGGCAACTCGGTACTTAATGTTATTGCTGCCTCTTGAGCTTCTGATTCCTCTTCGGTAATGGCAAGATTGCCTTTGACAGGTGTAGAGGAGGATTCTTCTCCGAATTTCTTAGATAAAACCTTTATCATTTTTGTAGCTTTTCTTGTAGCCTTAGGTACTACAATGCTCATTTTTACTTTTTCCTTCACCTCTTCATATGTTCCATATCTTAGTTCAGTAGCATGCCTTGGCAACGATAGATAGGCATCGATTTGCTGATGTGTTATATCATAGTCAATCTCATAACCCATTGGTGGAAAAGATTGAGTCCTCAGTTCAACAACATTCATGTAACAATAATCAATGTCCACCTCAAAACATATATCATCCTTATATTTTTCTACCAGTTGTGGTGGAATCCTGTACCTGTTGTGCATCTTCTCTTGAAATTTGCTAAAATAGTCATCCATGATATCATTAAAGTTATCTCCCAGTTTCTTGATAAAATCATTGATTTGATGGGTGATAGGTCAGTGTAGCTCCCAAACTAGTTTATTGACTGAGGGAAAGAACTTCTCAAAGTAGAAAAACACGCATACAAGAAGTGAACCAAACTTCAGTCTATTTGCCGAGTTGTTTTTCTTCGGCTTCCTTATTGTGTTCAGGTTCTCAAACAAGTTCTTCAGTAGCACTTCACATAAATCTACTTTCATTCCCTTCTTCACTATTTTGTAGGCCAAGTCAACTGCGACACATGGTACACTGTTTTCCCTTGCAGATTGGAAGAAATAGTAACCAATTACTCTAATTGCAAACTTGAGTTCTGCATCAGTGACATTGTTCAATTTCAGTCCTCGGTAATCAAATTCTACTGTACTTAGACTGATTAGCTCCTTCTGTGATATCATTTTCTGTGCTTGTGCATGATCATAGATAGGATACCCGGTGATCACATGAATGATTTCCTTAGTGATTTTGAATGGTTGCTCCTCTAGCTACATAAAATCATCATGTACTCTACTCAAGACAAACTTAACCCATTGGGGTTTGAACACACGGGGATAGGCTAGGGCTTTAGTTAATCCCTTGATTTTGATATGCTCGAATTTGCTATTCATTTTGCCATTAGTACAAAGTTCATCATATGTATCACTAATCTCAACATGACCAAGTTCCTCAACACGACATTTGGTGAAGAATCTAACATCTTCAACTAACAAGACTCGATCCGGGATGAGTGAAAATGCAGTTTTGTCATCCGGTTTAGAGGCGACTTTGGGAGTCAAAGAATATTTCAGCGAGGGCTTCTCCACATTTTTGACAACTAAGGGATCTTGGATCTTGGGCGCCATAGTAGGTTTCAGGTAAAATTTAGCAAATTATCCTTAGGGTTTACAAACGATTGACGCTTCACACTCGATAGATAATAGCAATTTGACTAGATCAGAAACTAGCTTAACAGTGTGAATAGATTTGATGTAAATACCTTGAAATTCGCTCTGAATGAAGGTTGATCACCTTGATTCGCTCTACTCTGCTCTCTTGAAAACTTAGTGAAAGAAAATGACCGCGAAAATACCTTTAAGTACTCAAAAATACCTTATTGGGCTCCGTGCAAGTTAAGTCAAAACATTAAATGCACTCGGTTCACCTTTTACCGATTTACTCCTTTTTTTTTTTCGTTTTAACCGAGTAACCAATTTCCTTCATTAACTGACTTGACAGGTTTCCTGTAAAGTACTTTTGATAGAATTTCAAACTGACTAATTGCATCTTAACTATGCAGATTTTGAATTTTGTACATAATAGAATAGGATATGTTATGATATAACCTTTAGAGAATGCAGTCCCTTCATACCTTTTCTGACTAATTTGGAATAGGTGCACCTAACTCGGTAGGTAAGGTGCTTTCTTCATCTAACATGATTTCCTTCTTTTTCCAAATCATCGTGAATTTTTCTTTTATCTCTTCAGTGTCTCTTCTAGGTTGATCTTTGCAATCTCCAGCTAAATATCCAACTTTGTGACAATGAAAACTTGCCATACCAGGATTTCTCCATGATCTTCGGTTGTTCATTCCAAACCTTATAAAACAATTGGCACTAATATGTCCATATCTTCCACAACATTCACACCATATCCTTGTATTGTAATCCCATGGTACTGCTGCATTATGTCAGTAAAGATCTGTTTGATTTCGGTAACCTCTAGTGTTTGCTCGGTGTGGATGCCGCATGTAGTTCTTTTGCTGAGACTAGCACTTCTCGGTACTATGTCCATATCTATTGTAGTTTCTACAAAACCCTTTGAATTTTGCCTTCTGATAGTTGTTAACAAACTTTGTCCTACATTGATTAGATGTGTGACCATATTTATTGCAATTGTAACAATATCCGTTGGACTTAGTGATATTCGGTTGCTTATCTTTTCTAATCTGACATATGTTGGCAGTATGACCTTGATTTCCATAGTAGTAGCAAATAGGCTTCTTCTTTTTGATGTTATTCCTGTTTCCAGCTTGCTTTGATGATTCTCCTCTCTCGGTAGTATGAATTCCTTTCTTGGTTGATTCTTTTCCTTTGTAACCGAGTCCTGCATCTTTGTTGGGTCTTCTTGTATTCAGTTGCTCATCCAACATCTTTGATGCTTCATAACTCTTCTTCAATGTTTCTTTGGATTTCTTCTCTATTTCAAGTTCACTAGTCAACCTTGATACTTCAAGTTTCAATGCTTGATTTTCATCATTTTTTAGAATTGCTTCATGATGTGCATAACCTAGTTGATCTGTCATATTTTGTTGAATACCTGTTAGCCTTATGATTTCATCATTCTTATCAGATACTAAGACTTCAAGTTGTTGTTTCTCTCTTTGTAGATCTCTTGCTTTATCCTCAGCTATCCTTAATGCATCTAGATTTTCAGTCATCTGTGTACTGAAATGTTCATGTTCTCTTTTCATTGCTTTTAGTTGATCAACCAATGCTTTGTTCTTTTCTTTCAACATTCCAATAATTTCTTTAGTCTCTTCAGATATACTATTCTCAAATGATGTCTCAATTTGTTCCACTAACTCTTAAGAATCCTGCAAGTCATCAGATAATCTTCTTCTTACTTTCAGAGATTTTTGCATTTGCCTTTGCATGTCTGCAATCACTTGATTTGCATGATCCAGCTCTTCTTGTGGATACACAATCCTCCGAGATTGTTTATAGCCTTCCATTGATAAGATCTTTCTCTTTAGGTAATTAAACCCTTTTCCAAGATTCAAGCTCTGATACCAATTGTTAGGCCCAATATGAAAAGCTAATGTACTGAGAGGGGAGGGGTGAATCAGTAATCCAAAACCTTTCTTCAATAATAACCTTACTGTTATGCATAAATAGAATAGTGCAGTAACATAAAATAAAGTTAAAACAAACAAATAACAATCATACATGATTCACTCCATAACACATATATTTTGGTCACGCAGAAACTCTTGGTTAGAGAGAAAAATTGTGGTGGGGATGGCACCCACAACTTCACTACTGCAATAATAAAGATTGCTCAGTTAGAGCTACATTTAGCTATTTCTGATAGCTTACCCTATTAGGAGTAACAAGATCTGTTAGATCTACCTTGCTAAAGGATTTTACAACATTAATTTGAATGTTGCACCTAGTTAGAGGCTTTACAATTTATAGACTTGGTTAGAGTCTTTTACCCTGTTAAAGGTTTCTCTTTCAACTTCACAATATTACAATAAAATCATTATAAATATCTGCAACTTTACATCTGAAATGTTATACTAGATTCTATGTGCTCAGAATAAGATTACCTTGCTTATAGCATACCTTGGTAACTCATATTGTAACTCGGTAAACCCTTCTATTTACTCTGTTCTTCGACTATTCTCTAATAACCTTCTCAGTGACCTCTTTGTGTCTCTGTAACAGTCTTCCTTCATATACACACACACTTTTTACTCTCTTCCCATGCTGTATAAATAGATATCTAAAAACGGTGATCTAATTCATTGCTTCGATCTTACAAACAAGATTCCTCAAATGAATAAGTAAACAAAATATTTCATTGGTTAGATTGACCTTGCAATCATACACAATCTTCTAGTGCAATTTCCAATATAATAATGGTTAGATGTGCCTCGATCTTGTAACACGTTTTCATGTGCATGTCTAGGTTCAATGTATCTGGTAACACGTTTCACTCGGTGAATATCAACTCGGTGTGTTAACTTTACTGCTCGGTAGCCATAAAAAGATACTCGGTAAATAGCTCGGTGAATACTGCGTTCTGTGATTGCTTTCTTCTGTAATCGACTAGACTGTTCATACCGACTTCTCTGTGTGTACTGATTGCATGATTCGGTAATGCTAATCGACTAGAATATATAGTATGACTTTGAATATAAAAACTAATGGCAATTTGATAAGTAGTAACACTCATTTGTTCATCAATTTGATGTTTCATCCACATGCTCTTCCTTCTATCTAATTTCTCTCCAATTGTCATTTTTGGCCAGTGATGAGTCTCTATGTTATCTAATCTTCTTAGATAAGTTAACAACCAAAACATAGATGATGCTTTAACAGGGAAAGTCCCAGCTTTTGCCAAGATAATCTCTCATATAGAATAGTTGATTTAATCTTGAGGCTATTTGTGATTAAATGTTTTGTAATCTTTCCAACTCTGTCCACTAATTTTCTTGAAGTGTTGCTACCCCATACTTCACATCCATATAGTACCACTGGAACCACTAGAGGCCCAAAAAGAGTTTTCCTAGTCTTCTAGACCCATATCTCATCTCTTTGCATCTATTTTGCAATGAGTATAAAGCTTTCAACCCCCTTGTATCCTTTTTGCTCTACATGTTTCCTTAGTTGATTTAGGAAGTGAGCAATAGAATCAGACCACATTAGTTTACTTGGCAAGTCCTTTGTTAATAAGTAAGGTTTTAGGGTCACATCATCACATATGATGTCATATTACCATGTTTTTGTTGAGGTGTCTAGAAAGGTCCAAAAGAAAAGTAAGGCTGTTAATTGTGTATTAAATCTAATATTACCATGTTTCATTGTTGTACTGAACTGACAAACATAATATGTTGCTTTTTAAATCTAAGAAGTACATTTCATTCAGCTATAAATACTCATGATCAACACTGACAACTTCTAATTCATAACATTAAATCATATGTTATTAATGGTCAACCATCCAATCTTTTCCAATCCTTTCCCCCATTTTGTTTCTAATGCAAAATTGCGGTTCACTGCTAAGAGTGTGGGCGCAATTGTGCCAATTTCATCCATAAAGTTAATTGTTGGTGTGACATCCTTCGTCATTGAAAAAGCTACTTCAGACCGGCAATACTCCTATTCGATTGTATAGTTCAACAACATTACCAGAAAACATTGGCATCATTGGTGCTACCTCAGGTATTGATCTCAGATGAAAATTAATCGTGAATCTTCAATATTGTTTTCCAAATCCTTCACTGAACGGGTATTCGTCGGAGCAGTATCAATGTCCGTTTGGAAAATGTTGCACGAACTGCAGTGACTCCTCGCATCTGCTACAGAATGAATACCAAAAACTCAATCTAATAAATAAATTTAGTTCCATGGAGATATCGGCCTTTGGGATGATTTTACATTCTGTGCAACTGACCATAAAGCACACATTGGACGTAGTTTCTTCTTTTTTTATTAAAAAACAAGCTCGATCCATTAAAACATCTTGTATGAAATCCATCGATTCTGTAACTACATTTATGACCATTTTGTTAAGTTATCCGATTAATAGATTGCTTGTTATAAACCAGTGTGTATTACAGAATATCAGTTGTGGGTCGCTTCAGGATAATTTTATTTTTAAACAAATATTGTATTCGTACATACTCGGTAAATAAAATATTGAGATTATCAACTGGTAACATTAGGAAGTTCGAAAATATATAATTTGATTAAATTTAATATTTTTTTTAAAGTGTGAAAGAGAGTTTTGGAAAATGCCACAACTTTTTTACAAAGGCTATACATTAAAATGGCTAAATAATAATAACACAAATAGCCATAAAGAAGAAATAGAATTAAGGTTGTTAAGCAACAACCACCACCACAAAATATCATCTCATTTGAAGAATTAAAAAATAATAAAAAAGTTATACCACTTTTAAATAAAGGATCAAATTGACTCCTTTCTATTGAGAATGTAGACATAACCAACAACTCTATCCGTGGACTCATTGAAGCAAATTTTTGTTTTGGTGGTTCTCTCCTTTTAATTATTGAACTTGAAATAAACAATTCAAAGGGGTTCTTGAAAGCGTTTTGTCTAATTCCATCTTCCTTTTTGGTATAGGGTGAGCAAGGTGAATATTGAATCATTTCTGTTGGGCTGTTCATATGTATATTTTGGAGAGAACCACTCCCTACAATTCACCTATAAAATTATTACATCTAAATGCTTCAATGTTAAGTCTAACCAAGAAGGGATAAAACTCCTCAATTCTATTTAACAAGTGCAATTCTTCAATAGTTCAAGGGTGATCAAACTCTTTTTTTTTCTTTTTCTTTAGAAATTAAGTTTCCTACTATTTCTCAAGCCAATAATAGTAGCGTAACTTGCTTTGAAATGCATTGGCTCCACCTCCCACTTGTTCTTTCCCACCCCGACCTAGTAGGGAGGGGCCAAAATTTGTATTACCCATCCCCCATCTCCCACTTCTTGTTCCATTGATGAATCGATTGATTAACAATCTCTTTGGGTTCGCTCCCCGCTTCTCTCGCAATGGGTAGGAGTAATAGAGCAAAGTGAGATGCTCATGAAGAGTTGGTAAGCTCCTTGAATTCTTTATCGGCTCACTCTTATCCTCTTATTCAGAAACAATTGAGGAATATTCATAAATAATTGAGTGCAATCAATTCCCTAATTTTAAAGATAATGTGATGGAATAAGGAAGCACTTTATCCCCATTTTCATTCACACAAAATTTGACATACGATAAATACTTTTTGGATTTGATCACCACATTGGGTGCAATGAGTTGACCAAAAGAGAACAATATCCATTAAAACCTCCTCTTAATATTCCAATAACAAGCTTAGAAGCCTAACCTAACTTGATAAATTGTTGACGCATTCATTTCTAGGAACACTCATTTTTAATCTTTTAAGGGAAAGCCTTGACTTAGAAACCATAGGTCATGTATTCATCAAACAAGAGCTGTGAGACAACTAAAGTCCCTTCTTAGGTGCAAAGAGCCAAAATTGTCTAAATTTGCAATGTTAAAATTATAATAATGAAGATGATATCTTTTTATAGGAAGGTTGAAATTCGTAACTATTATGTGACTGAAATGATGATTTTATAAATTATGAGAAGTGGAAGTGTAACGCCCCGCTATGAGGCCTAGATAATTTAAACAAATTAAATAATGAAAAAATAATGAACAATTTTTTTTTGTAAAGATAAACTATATATATGCATTGAGATACATTCAACAAGTTACTAAAAGAAAGACAATGGTAACTAACAAAAGTCCTCAAGGCCCCACAACGATGTTACTCAAGAAGGAACATAAGAATCATCATTAAATATATTAACACTGACCATACAACGCTCATGATACATATACATTACCATGAGAAAATGCAAATGAACATCAAGATGTAAAACAAAGGATCCATAATGATACAATCTCCAAGGGAACAATAATGAAATGAATGCATGGATCTGGATCAATATTAAGGTCTTCAATCTTCACACGAGCCATTGCGAACATGATGCAAGTTGAACAAAGTCCAATGGGTGCGAATAGCACTCCATTCAACCATGTGGTACCAATAGGTCCACCCCCCGTGCAAGGAGGTATCAACTAGACTTACAACACATACAAGAGTACCCACAAGACTCACAAGAGAACTCACAAGACTGAACTCACATGAGACTCACAAGGCTATAATCACAATAAACTCATAAGACTAAACTCACAAGAGACTCATGAGAATAATACAATCTCTAGAGGCACAAAGAATTCCACAAAAAGATAAGCAACATGAGTTACCACTAGGTATGCAATATGGAAGAGTGTCATCACTAGGTTGTCATGAGTTACCCTGGCAAGTCTTCACTAGGCCCCGACCCCCATCTTGGGTTACCCTTTTGACCTCTACCAACCCCCGACCCCCATACAAACACTAGTGGACCACACCAACCTTTCAAAGGGACAAGATTGGTGGATGCCATTCCAGGCCTTCTCTACTTACCCCAAACATTTACAAGCATCTGAGCGTAAGAGAGGCAACAATTAATCCTTTTTAGTGTTACCTATCTACCCACCCAAGTTCATTAATTAAGTTTCCACTTGATTACAAAACTCCCATTGAGTTACCTTAGCGACCACTTTGGGTCTTGACCCCTAATGAGAGCCACTCCCCCTTGACTTGCACCTAGGAATCCAAGTACACACCAGACCAATGACACTCACAACTCGAGGTGGCAAGGTCCCGACCATAGAAGGACTGACTCACTTGCTAGAACAAGAAAACCAAAGGTGGTAGTAGTTACTAGTAAGGGAGGACCATTTAGCATGAAAAACATAAAGAGCCACCGATCTAATAACTTCAAGAGAAGAAGTACACCAATGTTGAAAACAAGAATATAAAACCCTCCCTAGCCTCTGGAAATGATATACATTTACACAAAACATCAGAGATTTCAAAATATATAAAACAAACTACAAAGCACAAAAGGACACAACGTGCCAATCACATTTGTTTACCATAAATCAATACTTAGTCATTTACTTTACTTCAACCCATCTAGTTCAAATTAATTTTACTAACCACAAGGACATTACATAATATTCCACTTGAGCCTCTTTAACATGCTTGTTTTAATTGATATTTGCTACCAAATCATAAAACATCATAGCCCTATAATTCCATTATTTAATTGACAATTATAATGACGCACTAATCTTGACAATAATATTTGAGCGAGTAAAATAATTGTACAAAGGAATAATTAAGTTCATATACATATACCTATTTACATAGATATACTTGAATATATATATATATATATATATATATATATATATATATATATATATATATATATATATATATATAAAATCTATCTAAGAATATCTCATACCGAATGCTATCAAAATTAAACAAGAGCGACAAATAAATAATGGTTCATATAAGATTTAATTATACATATGCACACTACAAATAGCAATAAACACGCAAGTTTGGAAGATTACAACCGAAGGAAGCACACAGAAAGCAGGGACAAGGCAACAAAGGCTTATAAGGAAGGTAAGATAGGGGTCGAAGCCCCCAAATGTCACAACCACGAAAAGGCTATTGTGATAACCTTACACATCTCCTCGGCTTCAACACGGAAGGAACACCTTGAAATGATGACCCATATTGGAATCTAAGGAGGACTGTTGAATTTGGATATTTGATCTGCGAACACATTTGTGTTGATACATGACAGATAGGGCAACAACTTGAGGAGTGCAAAGGAAGATCGATAGGTCCAATTCAACTGTAACCGAATACATGAACAAGGCTGATGAAGGATTGTACGAATAAGCCGAACAAGGGTCAAAACCCCTAATATGACGTTGGCCATAAGCCCTCGGATTTCCACAGAGGTTAAAAGGTTAAAGAAAATAATTAAAAAATAAAACTCAATCATTTCGATTTCCAGAGGCAGGTTGAATACAAAATCTAGAATGAAGTCGATAAACATAAAACAAGGATGACAATGAAAACAATCAAGGTGCATCTGGAGATGAGGGTCATTACATTACAACAATCCATGCAAAACTTGCTCAAAACAACAATCAATTATAAAAGGAAATGACTATCGAAAGGAAATTACATATCTATTTCTCCAAATCAATTAATGAAGACGGAAGCCAAAAGGAACCACATGATCCTAAGCATGCAACAATCAGATTGCACAGGGCATTCTTCAAAAAGGAAGAGTACATCAAGAGGAATTAAGAGGGTGAGATCCGAATACAATCGTAGATACTGTACGCAGGAAAATGTGGTGATCAAAACGAATGAATCGAGATCAAATGACCTACATACCAATGAGACTCTTAGTACAAGTATAAACTAATTTAAACTAGTTTAACTTCCCAAGGGGTGTCCCATTGTTCTCTATCTCACAGGATCCCTAAAGCCAATGTTTTGCTCTCAGATCATTGAGCAAATGACTTAGGAATGACAACTCCAATAATGAGTGATATTGTGATCTATATGCATGAATGCATTCTAAGATCTATATGATATGTTAAAAACTATGATGCTTAAGCTAAGATTGAGATAGTGATATGATAAAGATATTGCTAAATTATCCTAACATAATATACTAGCATGGATATACTATGACATGAAAATGAAATGCTTCTAAATGTTATGATAGCTTTTAACAAAGAGAGGCTAAAATTCTTAATAAATTAAACTATAATGTAGATGCATAAAACTTGGATATGGAGAATGAGGAATGAGAGCTCTATTTATAGGAAAAATAGGGCAATGGAGGGTTAAGATTGAATAATCTTAACAATGGTTAGGATTGAAATTTACTTAGTCCAGGTTTACAATTTTCACCAATGAAATGGTGACAATTGTCAACAAGAGGTGGCTTGAGAGGAGATGCAAGAGGCATTAAATGCCTGAGAAGACATGAAGGTTACCTTAGGAGGTAAGGTTGAAGTTGGGTTAGGGTAATCCATTGGATAAAGCTTTTACCCAAGGGGTAAACTCTTGTGCAAGGGTTAATAGGATAACCAAAGTTAAATCCATGGGCGCTTGATAAGACCCTTAGGTTAGATGAGGGTTAAGTTAGAGAGAAATTCTCTAACCATGAGGGGAAGGTTGAGTTAACCATTAATGGTTTGGAAGACTTTGGGGACAAATTTGTAAGAGTCCTTCCAAATTTAGGGGAACTCAACAAGTTAGCTTGTTGAAGAAATATAGCCTTAAATGCATTTAGAAGACTTGCCTCCAAATTTGAGAAGTGATTTCCTCAAATTTAGGGAAAGGACATGATTAGGAGTTTATTAGGCCAATTAAGACAGTTTAGAATAATCTAGAAGGCTCTAGAAGAGGTTTATGATGCAAGTGAGAGATGTAGGAAAATGCAAGTGGGAGAAAAAGATTTTTAATTAAAATTAAATATTTTATTTCAACTAAAATAGATGCAACTTGCATAAATACAAGTGGGGGAATTTTTATAAATAAATTAGATTTATTTATATGCAAGGGTCAATTTCATTAAATGTAAATTTAATTAAAAGGAAGAAAGGGAAATTAATTAAATAAAGTGATTTATTTAATTAAAGGCTAGAAAAGGTTTAGGTGAATTTAATTAGATAAATTAAATAATTTGTTTAATCAAATAGATGAAAATGATGAAATTAATTAAATAAGATTTAATTAATAAGGGGATGGGGTTAAAATAAATATTAAATATTTATTTAAGAAAGTGGTCAGATTTATACGTCTACATTTTGCCTCTCTTTGAAGTGACGTGTGTGCACATGTTAATTCAAAGAAGAACACTCAATTTATGGTCAAATATTTTGATATGATGTCCTTGCCAAAATTGCCGATATGACTCTCTGGATATGAAAAGTTGATATGAGACTGATATGAAATTGATGTTGAGATTCGATATGATAATGCTAATGTGATTTTGTCAATATGAAGCTGATATGAGATTGATATGGAGATTCGATATGATAATGCTGTCATCAAAATTGTTGATATGATGCCCCAGATATGAAGAATTGATTTGATATGAAAAGTTGATATGAGACTGATGTCGATATGAGACTTGTTGGTTGAAAATTTTGTACACCTGGGAAATGTACAAAATATGTTTTTAGCCACAGTGTGTGAGTATGATACTCTCCTAATTTAGGGAAGGCTCCCCCTATCTACAAACTAAACTAATCTAATATGGCTGGGACAATAGTCTTTCTTCTTCTTTCAAGAAAAACTATACTCTTTTCTCTTCAAGGAAACGTAATAGCAATTGGAAATAAATAACAACAAATACAGAAATGAGACTTTTTTGTAGGATTTTTGGAACATAAAGGGAAACAAAGTTTCCATAAAGGCACAAAGAACTCTGTCACTTCCCCAGGACAGGAAAATATAAATGAAAGCACAAAGTCTTCAACACTTCTATTGTCCTATCAACCTTTGTAGATGATTTTCTAGTAACCAAACACAATATGTAGCAGCTCAAAGTCTAATTACATGATGCACTTCATCTTACATGCACAAGTTTTAAAAATAGAAGCAACACAAAGTCTACATGCAATCTTTCCTCTTGAGCTTTCCATACTAGCTTCAAATATGATAAGCAACTCAAAGTCTGCAAGACCAAATTTGAAAACCAAACATATAACTCTAAATACAATTAGCAACTCAAAGTCTACAAGATTGAATTTAAATCTCTTTTGAACAATAGAAAAAAAATCACAATCAACTCCAGAAAATGTCGTCACATAACAACTTGAATTGGCACAAAGTGTCAACAAAACTTGCCTCTTTTATTGAAAAAAATCTAATTTACATCTAAGCTCAAATTCTTAAAGTGCAAATACAAAGTGGCAAAATTTTGTTGTATTGCCAAAAGATAAAAATTACAATAGACCCCCTCAAGTATTTATAGGAGAGGAGCCTTGAGAAAAAGGTCGGATGATCCCAACTAACTTGAGAAATTCTCTCAACCACCATGACTTATTCCAACTACAGTCCTAATTGAACTCAACTTGTAGTTGCTTTACATGGAATTACAAAAGTGCAAGTGATGAGTTAACTTGCAATTACAAAGTTATTTTTTTACATGTAACTTGTCAAAACAAAATTACAAAGGCATAATTAAAACTAATTGTTCAAAGATACGACTTCAATTGCATCATCCTTTGTCTATGATGATCTTCATGCTGCTTCAAGATGCTAGATCTTGAAGTATTCTGGATCAGTGAAGACATCTTGAACCAGAACGAGAACTTGCATCCTTAATTATCTTTGTGTCCTTGGCCAACGAACTTCAACCTTATCTTCTTGCATGGGGAAGTACTGGCTTTTCAGGAAGGAATGGGTTGCCTTCCTCTTTTCATGTCATGAACCTCTCTGTCTTGAAAGCATTCTATTCTCTCAACCATGAATTGTTGTTGTATCTCTTCTCTGTATCATATTCCAATCTTGAAATCTACTTGCAAAATAAGGCCCATTCCTTAATCCATTGATTTGGTAGATAGTGTGTGCAAACTAGATTGACATGGGATGTGATAAATTGATGCAAAAATGGGCTCACAAGTGAATTTCGGGTTCTGGAAGCTGCATTACATGTGTGGGAAAAACAAGAGCATTAACTTGCAATTGTGGAGAACAAACATGCAACTTCATATGTGTAATGGGTAAACACAAGTTTGTAATTGTAATTGGAGCTTTAAAACTCATTTCAAGTGTTTTTTGAGTGCATTTTGGATCAATTTCGGGTTCTGGATGGCTGATTGCAAGTGAAGTCTTCAAATGGGAAAATTGAATGAAGGTGTGAAATGAGTGGATAAAATGGTGGGAATTGTATGTACGGATGATGGCAATGAATATGAGTGAAAATGAAAAGATTTTGGGAAGATCATCTTTATGAAAATGGGAAGAACTTTCAACTCGTAATCAAGTTTTAAAAACCCGATTTTGAATGGATGAGCATTTTTCCAACTTTGAAACTAGGAATTTAAACAAAAGATGGTTAAGATTTTTCAACCAAAGGGGTAGATCAACTATTTTCATCTCACTTGCAATTGGGTTTTTAAATCCCGAATGCAAGCAAAGAGGGAAAATGGGGAAAGACAATGCAATTTGCAAACTTGGAACAAAGGGTAAAATCTCACACAAAACTGATTCTAGGAAAGAGTAAAATAAAAACTTTCATATATATAAATTGATCAAGGAAACTCAAACAAACAAGAAATGAAAATAATAAAAAGAGAGAAGAACATACCTTGATCAATCAAAACGTCCTCCAAGAAGAAAAAAAAAATTCTTGAAAGAAGAGAGGAAAACTCTGAAATAGACATCAAACCACACTCCAAACCCTAGCCACGTTTTTGCCAAAATACCATGTGCAGCAAAAACAGCTATCAAAATGGCATAATAAATGGTCAAATCTCCAAACCCCATGCCTAGGTGAAGGAAGAAAAAATGACTTAGGAAAGAATGGATTTGTGGCAAATTTCAAAGGCAAATCGTGGCATTTATAAACACTTTTTTTTGCTGTTAAACACCAAAAACCAGCGATCATGACCTCCAAATGGCGTGGGACGTGTTTGAAAATTCATGAAAATAGGAAGGAATCCAAAACGCCTTTCACCTCCTAAGATTTGTCCACAAAAAATGCTTGAAATCTTCAACAAACTCCACCTCTATAGCTAGTTGGGTTCTTGGGAGTGAACAATAAGTTTAAAAAATGCATGTAATGAAGAAAATCGGGTTTCTTTCATCTTATTACAAGTTAAAAAATGTCTTTATTTTTAATTCTAGAGCAAATTGGGTTTGTGAGAGAGAAATGCAAGTTATAATAACTTGTAAGGGGAAAATAGAATCCCTTCAACAAGTTTTAATAACTTAACTTTAAAAAGCACTTGTAAATAGGGAAATAGAATTCCCTTTACAAGTGACTTGAAAATAAGACATGTAATAGGGAAATAAAATCCCTATTACAACTGAAATCACTTAAATAGGAACTTTATAAGAGAATTTCAAGTGACTTTTAAATTTATAATTTAAAATTAACTTGTAACTTATCCAAAAAGTTCCTATTATGACTTAAAAAGCCAAAAAGCATCAAGGGGGAAATAAAAAGTAAGTTACAAGTTCTTTTTAATGTGAACTTGTAACTAACTAAAAATTTCCTTACAAAGACTAAAACAAAGGAAAACATAAAACTTGCAACTTAAGAAAAATTTCCCACTTGTAGTCAGGGAGAAAAAACCCGAAATTGAAGGAAAAACATAACAAACAAATTTGAAACATGATGAAATTCAAAATGTGGTTCGAGGATAGAATGAGGGTTAAGCTAGTCTAGGGGTAGGGCAAAATTATACCTCGGGAAGCATGCCTTAGAGTAAAATTTTCATTTTTTAACAATTTTTTTATGTAATGGTCCATCATTTTTGAAAACAAAAAATGAGGACAAGAAGACTAATATGAAATTAATGTCTAGGTTAGATATGATAATCCCCCTCGAGAGATCGTTAATGCACTAAAGGTGTGAATGATCTCTCGAAAGAAGAAGAAAGCTATTTGAAAGATAGAAGGGTGGATAGTTGATGACATGCATGGGTTTGATAAGATTGATCACATTGATTGGATTGATAAGAATGAGATCAAGTTTGGTTTCAAGAATGACACCTCCTATATATGACAAAGATGATCAAAACATCTGGTTTCAAGAATGACACCTTGTGTATAAGACGATCAAAACGTCTAGTTTCAGGAAAGATACATCCTATATAAGACATGATAGAATGGATTAGATGAAATGGTTTGATAGAATTGATAAGATTGAGACCAAGTCTGGTTTCAGGAATGACGCCTCCTGTATAAGACAAATATGATCAAAACGTCTAGTTTCAGGAACGATATATCTTGTATAAGACTTGATCAAAATGTTTGGTATTAGGAAAGATACATCCGATATAAGACTAAGATAGATAAGAGAACGTCTAGTTTCAAGAAAGATACATCCTGTACAAGACATGATAGATGAGAGTTGGATGAATGATGAAGATATGAAAGTGAAGAAAGATTCTATGATGATGCGATAGATATGCATGCAAGGGATGCAATGATGAATATGACTAGATGATGATGATGAGATGTATCTTGAAAATGAGATGTATGATGTGAGATATCTTGAAAATGAGATGTATGAGGTGAGATGTATCTTGAAAATGAGATGTAAATGATATGAGATTTATAAATGCAGCTAAATGAATGCAACTGAGTATGAAATGCCACTAAATGATCATTGTAATCTTGTCATTATCATTCGTGTTAGTCACTTTGTTTGTGCTCTTTTTGTCATCATTGAGCTTTTGATATGTTGAAAGTTAATACAAGCATCATTGTATAATTAAACCATGATGACCTGAGTATAACTTACATGATTTTTGATATTGCAAGATGACACAAGCATCGATGTATAATTGAACCAAGACGACCTGAGTGTTGCTTGCGTAAAATAGATAAGAGTTAACCATTTGTATGTGCAAAATGGAAAATGTCTTCAATGATATGTTTCCAATCATGTCTCGAGACAAATTTGCACCATACTAATGATCGCCTCATAGACAGAAAACCAAAGAAAATATCAGATTCCTTCGTTGCTTCTCTAGCTCAGTGCATCCTTGAGTAGCTCAAGAGATCTAATGATTCATAAATCAAGATACAAATAGTCAAAAATTTATGCCAAATGTAAACAAATCATAATTCAGAAAATATCATCCATCATGTGTGTGTTGCATTTGTAGTTGGATAATGATCCCGTTTTCCAGTCCGATGAGTAGTTTTGACAATGGTTTCCTTAGTATGTTGTGATCCTTGTTTGTTGTCTGAATGCTAAAACGAGATGAATGCTGCCCCCAGTTATGGACACTTGTCGATGTAGAATATACATTGATCACCAAGCCATGGTGGGATATGATATGGATAACTGTTCTAGAGAATCAAGGATAGTGACTATGCTAAGTATGCCCAGGATAATGCTGCGTGTATAAGTGTTTTGCGATGGATATGGGCTTAGATTAAATGGATTAAAGATATGATGTGAGTAACGATAGATAGAGGAGTCATTCTCTCACAAATAGTGCATGTTGCCAGGTTTTCACCACTTGTTTTTATTGCATTTTTTGATTTGTTTTTCATTTTTTTGTATTTTTCTCATTTTTTGATTTTTTTGTCACAAGGTGCCTGTTTGCCAGGTTTTCACCATAGTGACGATTTTTGATATATATATATTTTTTTTGCTTGATCCGTGTATTGGACGACTCAAGTGTAGAACTTCTTCAAATGGATGCCGTTGGTTGGTTTTTCGAGCACGTCCCCTTCTGAATTTGACAACTGATATGCTCTTGATCCATAGGCTGATATGATGACAAAGGGTCCCAACCAATTAGGTTCAAATTTGCCCTTCTTTTCCCGAGCTTGCTGATTTCTGGGATTTTCTTTTAGAACTAGATCACCAATTTTGAAAGCCCTCGGGATGACCTTATGATTATAGCTTCTGTACATTCTTTGTTGATATGCCTTGAGATGATCGAAGACATGTTAGCGATGTTCATCAAGCAACTCTAGCTCTTGTAACTTGTTGACTCGATATTCCTCATCTGGAATGAGGCCTTTCAAGATACCTACAATGATATAATCTCTACCTCAATAGGTAAAATAGCTTCTGATCCATACACCAATGAATATGGTGTAGCTCTTGTAGGTGTGCAGATACTTGTCCTGTAGGCCCAAAGTGTAGGATTGAGTTGCACATGCCAATATTTGCCAGCATCATTCACGATTTTCTTGAGGACTTTTAGAATTGTTTTATTTGAGGCCTCTGCTTGACTATTCCCTTGTAGATAATAAGGTGTCGAAAAGCGATGTTGGATATGGAATAGCTCCCAAAGCTCTTGGACATCTTGATTTTTAAAAGGTCTTCCATTATTTGTGATAATGGAGCTAGGGATGTGTTATCGATAGATGAGGTAATTCAAGATGAAGGAAGCGATTTGTTTCCTAGCCACTGTAGTCAATGGAACTGCTTCAATCCATTTGGTGAAGTACTCAGTGGCTGTGATGATGAACTTGTGCCCATTTGATGAGGAAGGATGAACTTTTCCCACTAGATCAAGTCCCCATTGATAGAAAGCCCATGATGTGGTGAATGATTGCAACTCTTGCACTGGTGCATGCACGAGGTTGCCATGAATTTGGCACTTAGGACATTTCCTAGCAAACTGATAGGACTCTTTCTCCATTGTCGGCCATAATATCCCATCCTTGGGAATATCTTAGCAAGAGTAGGACCACGTGAATGCGTACCACAAATACCTTCGTGAAGCTCATGTAAGGCAGAGTCAAATTCGTAAGGATCGAGGCATCAAATAAGAGTACCATCAAGACCTAGACGATAAAGTGTGTCATCGGTTAAGGTGTAGCGGGATGCTTGTTGGATAAAGCTTCTTTTTTGGTTACAAGATAAGTCATGATGGAGGGTATTGTCTTTGAGATAATCATGAATTTTCTTGTATAGAGGGGAATTAGAACCGGTCAGCGTACAAATAACTTGGGATTCTGGATTGTCATAGGCTGGGGAAAATAATTGCTCCACCAGGAATTCATAACGATTCTGTTTATCTAGAAGTTGTAGGAGTGAGGTGATAGTGGCCATTGCATCAGCTACTCTGTTATCCAACCTTGGAATCTGCTCGAAGGTGATGTTTACAAAATACTTCTTGAAATCATCCATCATACATTTGTAGGGCATCAACTTGTCATCCTTTGTTTGATAATCATTCTTGACTTGATTGATGACTAATTGAGAATCTCCATAGACTTTCAATTTTGTAATTCTCCATTCCACAACTATTTTGATACCAGTGACCAAAGATTCATACTCGACAATGTTATTGGTGGAAGAGATCATCAATCTTTAGGATCTTGGATTTGTGTGTCCTTCCAAAGTGATGAACAAGATGCCGAAACCTGATCCATCTTGGGTATAGGATCCATCAAAGTATAGGGTCCATTGTTTGGGTGTGATAGTGAGTACATCTATAACTGGAAATTCCACCTGTAGTGGATTTTTATCTGGTGAAGGTGTTTTTGCCAATTGATCTACAATTGCTTGTCCTTTGATGGCTCACCGTTCTATGTATTGAATGTCAAACTCACTTAGGATCATAACCCATTTAGCTAACTTCCCTATGAGAGAAGATTTGCTAAGTAGATATTTTAGTGGGTCAATCTTTGCTACTAGCTTGATTGTATGGGCTAGCATGTAAACTTTTGAGAGGCGAACACGACAACTAAACAAGCCTTTTCAATGAATGTATAGTTGAGTTCATATCCATTCAAAGTCCTACTAATGGAGTAGATAGCCCTTTCCTTTCCTACTGGATCTTCTTGTGCTAGCAGTGCCCCCAATGACACTTCTGTTGCTGATATATAGAGGATGAGTGGCTTTCCTGCTATTGGTGGTGAGTGTGTGAAAAGTGGACCTGTATCTGTATCTGTATCTGGAATACACAACACTTCAATTAATTCATTAGATGAATGGTTAGTAAATCAATAATCGATGAATAATAAACCATTACAAAGCGACCTATTGCCTTCTAGTAGATGCAAGTTTAGATTGCTCTCAGATTGCTAAGCTATCTAGTGACTAGACAACACCTAAACGAAGGATTTTTAATCTATATGAGCATAGATTTAAGCTACATGAATGCAAGATTAATCTAACATGATTTAAGCAATATGAAATAACTAATATGCAATATCTCAATGAAATTAGAGCAAAAACAACATAATAACAATATATTCTCCAGGATTTTTGAATGAGAGATGAGAGCCTGAATTTATAGAAAATTCAGAAAGAAACCAACGGCTGAGATCAAATGATGATGAGTGGTAAATATTTTCCAAGAGGAAGCACAATCCAAGTGAATTGATGTGATTGGATGCTTTTCTCAGTTTTAAAGGAAATTGAACTAAAATTAAGAAAAAAATCAGAAAAAACTGATTTATTCTCTATTTCATTCAATTTTAATATTTAATTGTTTTAATTGCTTTCTTTGAGATTATTTATCAAATTTTAATTTCTTTTTCAAGATAATCTCCAATTGATTTCTTTTCTCAAATTTTAATTCTTTTTTGTCAATTAATTCATCTTTTTGATGATTTAATGGCAAATTGATTTATTTAATTAAATATGCTAGGATATTCAATAAAATAAATAGGATATTTGTTTAAAAATGATTTACTTGGAATGATTTATTTGATTAATATTGAGTAATTAATTTTGCCATGTGACATTGATGATTTTAGAAATTAATTGTGTGCTCAAGATTTATTTAATTGTCTTTGGTTAGGACCTTGGTGATGTCGGGATTAGGGGCTCATGGTTTAGATGACCATTTTTAGGGTATTACAAGTGGTACCAAAACTGGTGGATTCATTAGATATTGTTTGAGATGGTGAAATGATTCTACACATTTGTCTTCCCACTTGAAATGTACATTCTTATGAAGCAAATGGTTGAATGGAAGACATTTATCTGCTAACTGAGCAATGAATCATCAGATAGATTGTAGCCATCCTTGTATAGATCTCAATTGGCTGATATTTTTAGGAGGTGGCATTTCCATGATAGCTTGAACCTTTGTTGGATCCACCTCAATGCCTTTTTCTAATACTATGTATCCCAAAAGTTTGCCAGATGTTATCCCAATGACACACTTCTTAGGGTTCAATCTCACATTGAATTGTTCTAGTCTTTGAAATATTTTATCCAAGATGTCCAGGTGTTTTGTTCTTGTGAATGATTTGGCTAACAAATCATCCACACAATCTTCCATAAAAGTGTGCATCATGTCATGGAAGATTGTTGTCATGACCCTGTGATAAGTTTTCTGTCCATTTGGAGGAATTGATTATGTGTTGCATTGATGTTTTGTTATTGATGCCAACACTAGATGTTTGGATTCTTTATCGACACCCTTTTTGTCCTGGTATGTTAAGTAGTTTATGGTTGGTTTAGATCCGGCATGATACGGTATAGTTTGGTTCTGGAATTGGCTTATTCATGATACTCATGTTCATATTCAGTAAGTTGGTTTTGGTCTGGTGATTGGATGCTATCCTGTTTGCTTGGAAGCTTGGCTTGTGGTTTCAATGAGGGTTTCACTGGCAGAGCTTTTGGTGAAGATCTTTGATGATATGCATAAGTGGTGTTGGTTTAGCTTCTGGTGGAGATTCATGATACTATTGGTGATCATGTTTGAGACTTCACAAACAGAGATCATTGCTTTAGCGTGTGGACCTATATTGGCTCCCGATTGATCTAGGTTATGGACTAGCTTAATGTAACGTGTGGATTGGACCTCTTGATGTGTTTCCAGGATGTCTTATGTGTTGGATATTATTTGTTTGGTCTAAGACCGACATGTTTTGTAATTATGTAATTGGTTTATTGTGTGGTGGCCTACTTGATTGTTTATGGTCGAGGGTTTGTATATATATGATGTAATATCTCATTGTAGATCATCATGGTATATGATCATAGGTATAAGGTCAAGGAATGGGATATGTAATGTGTAAATAATGTAATATCATTCAGGCAGAGGATTTGGATGATCATTAGAGATCAAATTGGGTTTATGTAAGAGGATTTAGTCCTTCGGTATAGAGCTTAACCAGAACTGTACTCAGGTATAGGAGATGCTATCTTTGCAGTTCAAACACTTCTCCGGATTGTAGTCTAGATTTCTATATAGTCAGTGAGACTCCTTTTGTGATGAGTAGTGTGCTCTAGGCTGTTGGCCTTTTTGAAAGTGCAGGCCTCTCAATTGTAATTCACATACTTACTGCAAAAGTATTATCTGACTGTGGGTAGGCTTCCCACCATGCTTTTTCCCTTTACCGGGGTTTCCACGTATAAATCTTGGTGTCATGTGGATGGTATTTATTCTGTGATTATTGTTTATGCTTAATTGGTTTAACTGATATTCCCGTATTTGGTTTAAGCATTCCGGTATTAATGTTTTGGGTTCTGATTTTAAATTTTTAATTGCTAAATGTTCTGGTAATCTGTGACAACTGATTCACCCCCCCCTCTTAGTTGTGTTCCGGTTATTTGAATTGTCTAACAAACTTGCCCTAGCATTTTTCAAGCCAAAAGGCATGACGTTCCAATAGTATGTACCCTAAGAAGATGTGAATGCAGTTTTATCTTGATCTTCAGGAGCTATCTTGATTTGGTTATAGCCAGAAAAGCCATCCATGAGGGATAATATAGCATGTCCCGCTGTTAGATCGACAATGGTGTCGATGCTTGGCAAAGGAAAGTCATCCTTTGGAAAAGATTTATTGAGATCTCTGAAGTCTGTACATATTCTGATGCTTTTGTCCTGTTCAGACACTAGCACGATGTTAGAAATCCATTTCGCATAATCAATGGGTTTGATGAATCCTACATCAAGTAATTTATTTAGCTCTGCTTTTACCAAGATGACCATATGCAGGTTCATCTTTCTTAATTTTTGTTTTATAGGTTTATCTCTACAAGCAATGGACAATTGATGCATGATAAGGTTTGGATCTACCCCTAGCATGTCTGCATAAGACCAAGCAAAATTTATTTGCTTCTCCTTGAAGAATTGGATGTAGCTCAGTCTTTCTTGTTCTGTGAGTGATTTTGCCAGATGTATGATTTTGGCTGCTGCTTCAGTGCCGATGTTTATTGATTGAGTTGGTTCAATCAATATTGGTAACTACTCCTGGTAATGTTTAGGAAGAGTGTCAAGTCTCCCATCCTCAGGTGCCTCAAAGAGGTTTTCACTATTAGATGCGTCCTTTGTTTTTACTTTTTTGCGATCTAATACTGCCATTAAATGGTTTTTACCATTAGATCAATTTTTAATTTTGTTCTTTTTGCGAATGAGAGACTTGGCACTCCCCTGATTGCAGATATCATCATGTGGTTCTCTGGTGGAGCAAGTTTCTAGATTAACAGAGGAGAGGTATTGAACAATGGTCTCGTCATTGTGGAATATGGGCATATCATGTTCAAGTTCTTCCCACTCTATGAGGTCAAGATATATGAGCGGTAGGGATTCATTTGGTGGGTCAAGATTTGCCGTTGTGAGGGTCATGATAGAGACATTGTCATAGTCATCTGCAGTAGGGGTAAGGTCTATAACAGTCTCAAGTTTTTCGATGGTACTCTCCTTGACATTGCCTCTTTCGTATCGAAGCTGTTCATTCTCACTAGCCTCATAGATATGTTACGGTACGAATTCAAATGATCTAGAGCTCGAGTCTTGTTCCTCATAAGGAATGGATGTTTATGCATCCATTGTATCCACCTCAATATCCTCAATAATATCAGAAAAGGTGTCCCACTCATACTCATTGGAATCTATTTCAGAATCGCTATCCATGGTGGCTTCACTGAATCTGACATGTATGCTGTATGGTGAGAAAAGATTACTGATAATTGACACAAGTTTGGTAGCTTGTTCTGATTTGGGATTGGTGCTTTATTGTACTCTTTGAATTTGTTCATACGCCATTCCTTTCTTTGAGTATCAATTTGCTCAGGTTGTGGCTCAGACTTGGCTTGATCAAGTTCTTGTACATGATGCATATTTTTACAAGAAGCTTCCTCCCTTTGGATAGCGAGTTATTCTTGTTGCTTTTCTTTTTCTTCAAACTCTGGGTCTTTTCTTGTCTTTGTAGCTTCTTGATGTAGTGCTTCTTGCCACGAGTCTTCATTATGTTTTATCTTTTCTTTCCGTTGAGGTTTTTGAAGGTGATCTCACTTTTGCACAGGTGGAACATGTTGGCCATACCCAAGTCCTGTTTTGTCTTTTGCAAATTGTGAACAAGGTTGTATGGGTTCTATGATACCTTCTTGATTCTTGCTAATAGGATCTTTTCCTTTGTAACCCATGGGCTGCATGATTTTGAACCCATTGTCGTACTATTATGTTGGAACGACCACTTCTAGGGCAACAACTCTGATTTATTCCTTGTCTTTGTATAGCCAACTGAGGATGTCTTTGTCTTCTGACTCTTCTACTAGTGTGGCTATTTGTATAAATTTACCATGAAAATTATTGATGGGTTGTGCTGCCTGATGTCTTGACATGGAAGGTTTTCCATGAGACTTTGGTGAAGTTGGTAACTTAGATAGACATAGGGGTTCAAAAGAGTACTCCCCCATGCCTTGGTCTTTTATTTTCATCTTTTTCTCATAGCTTATGGACAATGATTTGAGTTTTTATTGACCTTGAGATGATGAGGAATCTTGGGCCTCCCTATTGTGTGGAACCAGGCAATCTTGAGTTGCCCCCATAGCATTGCATTATTGAAAAGGGTTAGTATCTGCAGATCTTGAAATTTCTTGTCCATTGTAGGGGAACTTGAGACATTGATGGTACATGGAAGGTACCACTTGCATTTTATGGATCCATGGATGACCCAATAGTATATTGTATGTCAAGTCTATGTCCAAGACTTGGCATAATGTGTCTCTTTGCACAGGTCCTACCTGAATGGGTAGTACCACTATTCCTTCAGATGACCTTTCTTCATCATCATAGGCTTTGATGGTGATCTTGTTTTGGGGATCAATAGCTTGCTCGGAGAAGCCCAATGCTTGAATAAGATTTAGGGTACATATATTGAGACCATCTCCTCCATCTATGAGTACTCTTTTCACCCGATGGTTGTAGACTAGGACTTCGATATGGAGCAGGGTGTTATGTGGATGACTCAAAGAGACGTCATCATGTTCAGAAAAAGGATATGTTATGTGGCACCGTCATATGGGCCACCATGACTTGTAATAAATTGACATCCTGATCATTTGGAATAATTGTTTCGATAAGAGCTTTCTCAAATATATCTTTGTGTTTCGGTGAGAGTTTGAGCAACTCAAGTATTGATATTTGAGCGGGTGTTCTCCGTAGTAGGTCGACCAAGTTATATTGAGTCTTGGTGAGAGTTGTTGCTGTTGATGTGTTCCCCTTCAAGACATATTTCTGAGCCGTTGTTGTCACATTTATCGACGCATGTTCTTGTTTATCTTTTATCTTAATGACATTTATTTGATTGTCATATGCGGATATGTGATTGATGGTGTTTTCATATATGTGATTAATACGAGCTCCTTTATTGTTATTTGAGATTGATGTTCCTCCCTTGTCGTAATTAGGAAGAGTATTTTTTAGGGCTTCATGATCATAATTGGTTTTATGACCGTCTATCATTATGTCACCATTATCAATTAGATCTTGAACCATGTTCCTCAATCTTAGGCAATCATTCGTGCGATGGCCTTTGTTTCTATGATAATCACAATAGTATGTATCGTTCCACCATGGTGGTTTGATTTGAGGGTCAAAATATCTTGCATTTTGTAATGTAATGACCTTAATTTCTAGTATCTCTTGAAACATGGATTCAAGGGTTTGTCCCAATGGTGTGAAATTTCGTCGGTATGGTGTTGGTTTCGGATTAGCGTTATTGTTATTCCCTTGGTTGATATTGGCTTGATTGTTTGTTCCTGGATTGTTGGTTCTTTGTTTGTTGTTTTGAGGATTTGTTGGTGGAGTAATTCCAGATAGGTTTAACATTGGTAGTTTTGTTTTAACATTGTCTACCACACCATCATTAACAATGTTTTTATTCCTTTTCCAAAACTTGGACTTGTCTGAGTTGTTCTTGTTATTTTGGTTGTTGTAGGTGTTATTATTTGACGAGGTAACAACTTCCTTGAATAAATTCAAGGTCTCTTTCTTGATGAAGTCTTCCTCTACTTGGATGCCATTTTTGATCAACTTTGTAAAAGTAGGAAGACATTGCAGTTTGAGTTGATAACTCATTTCACTATTTAAGTTGCCTATGAAGATCTCCATCTTTTCTTTTTCAAGTACGTCGCGTGGGTACCTTGAGACCACGCATCTCCATCATTGCAAGAAGACCATGAATCGTTCATTGTTCTTTTTCTTTGTGTTGCAAATGTCAAGCATGGTGATTTCATGTTGGTTGTTGTAGGAGTATTGTGTAATGAATTTGTTTATCAACTCATCAAATGATCTGATGAGAAGTGTGAGTTTTGACAACCACTCCGTTATTTTCCGTCCCAAATTTCTTGGGAATAACCTCATCATGTACGTATCATTGTGAGAAAACTCCGAGCTCATAGTATAAAATTCCTTGACGTGATCACGAGGATCACTTTTACCATTGTATTTATCATACTTTGGTATATTTGAATTTGGTGGGAAAGGTATCATGTTTAGCCTCCTGTCAAAAGGGTAAGGACAAATATCCTCCAAAGAATACCTCGTTATAGATCCTTGTTGCATATCTTGCATTTTTCATTGGAGTGTTTGGAGTTGTTGTGTAAGAAGAGCTAGGGCCACATTTCCTTCTCCAGACCTTCGGTGAGGAACATCCCCTTATTCACTAAGGTTGTCATAATCACTATATTGTCTTGGTTGCGTGTGTTGTCTTGATCATGTGTTTCTTCCTATCTCAAATGCTCTTGATTTTAGGTATTGTAAGTATAGGTCCTTGCCCTTGTTCGTGAGTTTCTCTCATCAGTATTCCTTAAAAATTCCATGTCAAAATTCGCAGGAATCCTGACTCTTTTACTAGTTAGCATGAGGAAATACTTTTGCTTATCTGATTCTATAAGCCTTTCCATGAGTTTTTGGAAAGAGACACTCTTGTGACATTTTTGGAGAAGTTCTTCGATGATCTCTGTTTCCCGTACATTCACATATTCATCAAAAGGATCGGACTCCATTTGTCGTGTACTTGATTCTGGTTGTGGATCCTTTGCTTTGTTTCTCTAAGATCAAGTGATATTGGGCATCAATATATCTCTATAGTTGTCAATTACTCTTCTTCTATTGGGGTTCTTGGCAGAGTTGGTGGTTCAAATTGAGTTTCATTGTAGGTGATAAGAAGTTTTGGAAGCAAGGTGGGATTGATCCTTCCTCCAGTGTTAAGGCATCGATTGAAGGCTGCCTTTTGAATGTATGCTTTGATTCTCAAAGGTTCTTTGTCAAATTTGTTGGTTTTTCCTTGGAGATACAACCGCATATGTCACAAGAACTCGCGATGTGATTTAAAAAGTTGACGGTTCATATATAGAATTTTACTCCTCTTGATAAGTGCCTTAGAACTAGGTTGTCTCTTCTTCAACTTAGTCTTTTGATCATGCGCTAAAACAGAGCCCTGATGTGCTAAAGGATGACCTCAAAGCACTACAGAACATTCTAGATGCACTTATGATGTCCTTAAATGCGCTATTTCTTACTATCTGCTATCACAAGGGTTGAAAAGGTTATGCGCTAATATGTCACTCTTAAGCGCTAATGTTTGGTTTGAATACACTATAATATGGTTCAGATGTGCTAGGATGATGCTTCAATACACTGTAATGATGTTGGAAAGCATTGTCTAAGTTTTCACCAACATAATACTGGTTATGGGCTAATGTGAGTGATGGACACTCTAATTTTTGGTTGAAATACGCTATCTGATGGTCGATATGTGCTAGGGTGTTGCTCGCACATGCTAACTGTCCTGATAACTTTGATTTGATGACTTTGCTGAGATGTTGAGAAATGATTTCTGTGTTTGATGGATGGTTTTCTGAGAAATGACATGCAAATATAGTAGACAAAGCAATAAGAATTTTCCTATGCTAACAAATAGTGTATGTTCTTGTGAGGATGTTTTCAAATCCTTGATGTTTTCACTGGTTTGGATTACAAAGAAGACATATTAGGCAGACTCTTTATTCAAAGGTAATTAACAATATCATAGCCCACTAGTCTCGATATTTCGTCAGCTCAAACAACCTTGTTAACCCGTAGGGGGTGCCAGGTTTTTTGCCTTTGTCCATAAATTAACGCAAAGTGAATTACTTCACAACTGGGTAGTTATCTTGGGAGACATATGGTGAGTAATATTGGGGGTGGATTCTTCCCCACCCTTGCACTATGATATTGCTAGTGTTTGGTAACTAACTCGGCTCAAATTTTCTAATGCTAAGATTCGTAATCAGATTTCCATTCGGTCTTCAGTGATAAAGTCCCTCAGGAGGCTTCCCAACCTTTAGAACAAAGGCTTTACGTATCTTAAAGATACTCGGGGAAGACTAATCACTGAGAAAAACCATTGGAGGGTATTTTCATCAGCCTCTACATTTGATTATAGTGTGTTGGAATACTTGGCAATAAAACCATTTCCCACTTGGGTCGCACCCTTCTCACTATCCCTTTCGAGGTTTTAGGAAGAAAGACCCTCTAAAGGATTTAATTGCTTGAAAGTAAAAGAAAGCATAAAAGAGTGGGTTTGGTTTTTTGATCACCCAGTTAAGGGGAAATCAGATGCCTACCACTTTAGAGACATGAAATACACACTTTCTTTTTATCCAATATCGTAATTGTTTTCTAAAAAGATATTTAGAAGACATGTGGTTCTTTTAAACCCAATATAGCAATGTGTGAAGATAGCAAAGATTTTAAACCAAAGAGGTCTTGGTCAACCAAAGTAAATTCATCAAATGAATAACAATGATTTTGCAATCTTGAAAGCTTTTTGAAATGAAGTGTAAGTTCTTTTTAAATCTCCCGAATGAAATATGAAGTTCGTTTTAATCAACGCCAAAGGAAAATTCAATTTTAAACTTTTGCAGAAATGAGAAATTTTGTTTTGTTCTTTTTAGAACCCAAATAAAGATGATCCTATCGTGCATAAAATGAAAGATTTGAATTTGTTGTTCTTTTTTTGTCCATACAAGAAAGAAAAGTAAGGTTTATTTTAGGCACAAAAAAGAGATCATGAAGTTCATTTTAGGCATCCAAAAGAAAAGGTGGGATTCATTTTAACTTTTGCATTAAAAGGAAAAGTGAGTTCTTTTTACCAACTTATAAAGAAAGTAAAGAAAACAAACTAACTCCTCCTTTTCTTGCACTAAGAAAATGTTAGCACCTGCACATAGTTAGTCAAAAAATTAAATCCTAATGGTGGGCTTCATAAGCCTAAAATTCAGACTCGGTTACAAATTTTTTGCTTCTGTAAGAGCTACACGCTAAACTTTGGCACATATGCGCAAAAAAGTGGTGCAAAAGCGCTAAAAGATAGTACTAAAGTGCTATTCTGAGGCCTGAATGGGCTATTCCAGTGCTCCTATGCATTGAAAAATCAAAGAAGGATATGTGCCAGAAAGGGAGTCCAATGCACTAAGTAATGGTTTCTAAGCGCTAAAGTTTGCAATGTATACACTAAAGTTCCGAATATATGCGCAAAAAGAAGTCCCATATGTGCTATTCTGATATTTTGGAGTGATTGTTGCCTTCTACCTGCACACAAAATGATGTTATTTTTGGGGACAAGGCCCACGGTGGGTGCCAAAAATGTACATAGGAAAATGTGGTGATCAAAATGAATAAATTGAGATCAAATGACCTACATACCAATGAGACTCTTTGTACAAGTATAAACTAATTTAAACTAGTTTAACTTCCCAAGGGGTGTCCCATTGTTCTCTATCTCACAGGATCCCTGAAGCCAATGTTTTGCTCTCAAATCATTGATCAAATGACTTAGGGATGACAACTCCAAGAACGAGTGATATTGTGATCTATATGCATGAATGCATTCGAAGATCTATATGAAATGTTAAAAACTATGATGCTTAAGCTATGATTGAGATAGTGATATGATAAAGATATTGCTAAATTATCCTAAATGATACACTACCATGGATATACCATGACATGAAAATGAAATGATTCTAAATGTTATGATGATATTTTAACAAAGAGAGGCTAAAATGCTTAGTAAATTAGACTATAATGTAGATGCATAAAGCTTGGATATGGAGAATGAGGAATGAGAGCTCCATTTATAGGAAAAATAGGGAAATGGAGGGTTAAGATTGAATAATCTTAACAATGGCTAGGATTGAAAGTTACTCAATCCAAGTTTACAATTTTGACTAATGAAATGGTGACAATTGTCAACAAGAGGTGGCTTGAGAGGAGATGCAAGAGGCATTAAATGCCATAGAAGACATGAAGGTTACCTTAGGAGGTAAGGTTGAAGTTGGGTTAGGGTCATCCATCGGATAAAGATTTTACCCAAGGGGTAAACTCTTGTGCAAGAGTTAATAGGATAACCAAGGTTAAAGCCATGGGTGCTTGATAAGACCCTTGGGTTAGATGAGGGTTAAGCTAGAGAGAAAGTCTCTAACCATGAGGGGAAGGTTAAGTTAATCATTAATGGTTTGGAAGACTTTGGGGACAAATTTGTAAGAGTCCTTCCAAATTTAGGGGAACTCAACAAGTTAGCTTGTTGAAGAAATATAGCCTTAAATGCATTTAGAAGACTTTCCTCCAAATTTGAGAAGTGACTTCCTCAAATTTAGGGAAAGGAGATGATTAGGAGTTGATTAGACCAATTAAGATAGTTGAGAAGAATCTAGATGACTCTAGAAGAGGTTTAGGATGCAAGTGAGAGATGTAGGAAAATGCAAGTTGGAGAAAAATAATTTTAATTAAAATAAAATGTTTTATTTCAACTACAATAGTTGCAACTTGCATAAATACAAGTGGGGGGAATTTTTAAAATTTTTTTGATTTATTTATATGCAAGGGTCAATTTAATTAAATGTAAATTTATTAAAAGGAAGAAAGAGAAATTAATTAAATAAAGTGATTTATTTAATTAAAGGCTAGAAAAGGTTTAGGTGAATTTAATTAAATAAATTAAATAATTTATTTAATCAAATAGATGAAAATGAAGAAATTAATTAAATAGGATTTAATTAATAAGGGGATGGGGTGAAAATAAAAATTAAATATTTATTTAAGAAAGTGGTTAGATTTATACATCTACAAATATAACAAGCTATGCGCTCTTACAAAGCACCAAACTTAATAGGGGAATATGCTGTCCGGTTAAAACAACTGGTGACAAGATTAAAAAAGAAGTATATAATTGATTATGTAAATCGAAATAAATCACCACGGGAACAACCAATACTTTGAACAGACAAAATATTTCTAACCTAGCTGAAGCATATATTTAATACCCACATACATAGAAACAAAAGATCTTAAAGAAGGAAATCCCACTGTTAATCTTTAATCCATTAATCTACAAAGGACAATCAAATCAAAAGAAGCAAATCCTACTTAGAGTGCTACGTTCATTGAAGGTTTCCTGAGATATAGAGAGATCCACAACGAATTCCTTTCGAAGGTTAGATTCATGAGCCTCCTCAATATCTTCGGATCAATTGAAGAATCCAAATACAACACCCCCCCAAAATTCAGAAAATTCCACTGCAAAAAAATTTCATGGGAGTGCAAAATTCCTCCTCAACCTCCCCCAAAATTGTAACTCACCATTAATTTGCATTCTAAGATATCCTGCACTAACTCCAAAATAATTAAATTTCATAGCTTCCTTTTACACATTCATATTTTAAATTTTGAAACCAATAAATTATTAATTATATTTAACTAAATTATCTCACAAGCACAAAAAAAATACATAAATCTTTCGTTCGCTATTAAATTAATTAAAGGAATATGTAGTAAAAGATAAATAAGACCATTTAACTAATTAAATTAATTTAAAATAATATTGCACAATTTTTTTAAATTTATTAATTTTTTAATCTTTAATACTCAAATACCCAAATAGGTATTAATATTAATAGTCTCCCACTACAATATTAGATAAGTATAAAACCATACACACGAGTAACAAACTGTGACAAGAAAAACACGAAGGACTAATCTGACGACTACTGACATGACAGACAACAATACACAATACTAAGAACAACCACAAAGATACTTGACACGGATCCCGTTTAGTAGGAACGATGACACGTCAAAAAGGGTCTGACTGATAGCTCCAGTTTTCAGCATTGCCATTGGGTCAAAGAGCATGCTCAGACCTGAGTTTCAGGTGTAGTCGATGCTCGATACCTACAACTACATAAACCCACTGTCGAGCATATACATATAATAAAAAATATATCATATCATGAAAATGGAATGTAAGTGACGTAGCTTGCTCGTAAAGAGTAGTGTGACACTTTTCCCTTTTACCCAAGCACATCAAGGATAAGAAGCAATATACGTCAGTTGAATAACATCAATAAGCATAATGATTATGTTACAACTACACATATATAATCCATCACAATAATCGTCTGACTAATTCTACATGAATAACATCATATGGAATCACATCAAGGTCAACATCATGAAAATCATCATTGTTCCAATGAGCCAAAGAGAAAAGAGCATGAACATCACATATAAAGCCAAAAGAAATAATATATATCATATCCAAGATCAAAATCGACCAACACCAAAAGTGTTCTAAGCCACATAGAAACACAAGATCATAAAATCAAGAAGCCAAAAAGAGTAGGAACTACATCCTCCTCCCCTAGTGTCAGGATTACTCCTAGAAGCCTATGAAGAGGAAAGGATAGAACTCACGCACACGACAAGCCTTCTTCCTAGAAGCGAAAGACTCAACATAAGGATCCTACTGAACCTTGACCTGCTCCAAACCTCTACCTCAGAGAACCCGATGCTTGTGCTCCCAAACGCCCACAACCTCGAGAACCAGTTGCCCGTGCTTGACCTGATGACTCTACCATAGCACCCTGATGCTCCTCTAGGCAGTTATCAACCACTGTATGAATCCTTTAGCTCTTTCCTGCATCTCCAATTGTAGGCTCTGAAGTAGCTGGCCTATCATTGGATCATTGCAAACCCTTCTGACAACAATACCTAACAATGTGTCCCTGCTAGCCACATGAAAAACATCTTGTACTACGATGAAAACCACCACCACCAGAGGATGCACTCGACTATTGGTGTCCATCCCAAGTAACTACTGACTGAGTATTGTGTGAAGGCTTTTCAATGCGATCATGCTTATTCCTCTCCCAATTCCTATTCCTCCCTAACTGAGAACCCTCACCTTGCTGATAGTCAAAGTTCTTGCGCTTGAATTGATGTTGCTGCTGACCGCAGAATGATCCTGCTCCTTGAGAGTGAAATGCACTAGAACCCTGACCACCAATAGATGTACTACCATTCTTCACTCTAGTGTGAGTCCTAGGTGTCCTAGCAAGTTTCTCCTCCACCAAACGAGCTTTCTCAACTGCGACCTCCATGGTCTTAGGTTAAAAAACCCGCACATCTCCACTGATCCAATCATTGACACCTCTGATAAAGTGCTGCACTAACATGGTCTCGACATTTCTGATACTTGAATATCTCTTGAGATTGTAGAAATGATGCTCATACAACTTGATAGATATGGTTAACTATCTCAATTCATGGAAGTCATCTACTCTAAACTGCCTCCAATGATCCGATAGGAACCGTGTTCAAAATCGTTCCACAAACAACTCCTAAGAGATGATGCTAATATCGAAATGGAACTTTTTCTCATGTAACTACCACCAGGTGGATGTGAAACCCCTCAGATGCATAATTGCACATCTTTCCTTAGTAGTGGTACTGAAGGGATGCATAGCGAAACATCGGTCTAGCTCTATCAACCAATTTTCTGCCTTGAGACCTATTTCGACACTATTGAATTTAGGAGGCCGAGTCTTCATCAAATCCCTCATGTAGAATGCCTCCTATTCTGACATGTCATTGAGAGGCCTCACAAGAGACCTCTCACAAGCTCCGTTCTCCTGGCGAGGGCCCAATCAGTTAAGGAGCTGCTCAAGAAAAAGTTGCAACTGATTTCTTGCTGAAGCAGACTGCTCGTGATTTTGATTCCCATAATCTCTATGGGAACTCTATGAGGGAGTACTGTTAGATGCAACCCCTCTTCTACATCTACCTTGGGCTCTACCATCTCGTGCTTTTGGCATTCTTCCAGACAACACAACCACACGTATGAGACAAGCTAATGTCAGGAATTACACACACGCATAAACATACAAACAACAAATGAATTCAAGAACACCTAGAGAACCTAGTGTTTGAACATGGGATCTGACACCAAGTGTAACACCCCACTATGAGGCCCAAAGGACTTAAACTAATTAAACAATGAAATCAATGAACAATTTTTTTTTTGTAAAGATAAACTATATATATGCATTGAGATACACTCAACAAGATACTAAAAGAAAGACAATGGTAACTAACAAAAGTCCTCAAGGCCCCATAACAATGTTACTCAAGAATGAACATAAGAATCAACATTAAATATTTTGACCATACAATGATCATGATACATATACATTGCCATGAGAAAATATGAATGGACATCAAGATGTATTACAAAGAATTCATAATGATACAATCTTCAAGGGAACAATAATGAAATGAATACATGGATCTGGATCAATATGAAGGTCCTCAATATACCCACGAGCCATCATGAACATGATGCAGGTTGAAAAAAACCCAATGGGTGCGAATAGAACTCCACCCAACCATGTGGTACCAATAGGTCCACTCCTCGTGCAAGGAGGTATCAGCCAAACCCACAACGCATACAAGAGTACCCACAAGATTCACAAGAGAACTCACAAGACTAAACTCACATGAGACTCACAAGGTTATAATCATAGGAGACTCATAAGAGTAAAATCATAAGAGACTCACGAGAATAACACAATCTCTAGAGGCAGAAAGCATTCCATAAAAAGATAAGCAACATGAGTTACCACTAGGTATGCAATAGGGAAGAGTGTCATCACTAGGTTATCATGAGTTACCCTGATGAGTCTTCACTAGCCTTGACCCCCAGCCTAGGTTACCTTGGTGACCTCTACCGACCCTCGACCCTCATATAAACACTAGTGGACCACACCAACCTTTCGAAGGAACAAGATTGGTGGATGCCATTCTAGGCCTTCTCTACTTACCCCAAACCTTTACAAGCATTTGAGCATAATAGGAAACAATTAATCATTTTAGTGTTACCTATCTACCCACCCAAGCTCATTAGTTAAGTTTCTTCTTGATTACAAAACTCTCATTGAGTTACCCTAGCGACCACTTTGGGCCCCGATCCCTAATGAGAGCCACTCCCCCTTGAATTGCACCTAGGAATCCAAGTACACACCAGACCAACAACTCGAGGTTGCAAGGTCCCAACCATAGCAAGTTTGATTTATTTGCTAGAATAAGAAAACCAAAGGTGGTAGTAGTTACCATCAAGGGAGGACCATCTAGCGTGAAAAAAATAAAGATCCATTGATCCAATAACATCAAGAGAAGAAATACATCAATATTGAACAAGAATATAAAACCATCCCTAGCCTCTGAAAATGATATACATTTACAAAAAACATCTGAGGTTTCAAAATATGACAAAAAAAACTACAAAGCACAAAAAGGACACAACGTGCCTATCACATTCGTTTATCATAAATCAATACTTAGTCATTTACTTTACTTCAACCCATCTACTTCAAATTAATTTTATTAACCACAACGACATTACATAATATTTACTTAAGCCTCTATAACATGCTCGCTTTAAGTGATATTTGCTACCAAATCATAAAAATATCATAGCCCTATAATTCCATTATTTGACTAACAATTATAATGATGTACTAATCTTGACAATAATATTTGAGTGAGAAAAATAATTAAATAGAGGAATATTTAAGTTCATATACATATAACTATTTACATAGATATACTTATATATATATATATACATATACATATACATACACACACACACATATATATGTACATATACATATATCTATGTATATGTATATATACATATATCTTTATATATATGTATATATATATATACATATACATATATCTATACATATACATATATGTATATATATCTACATATACATATATCTATGTATATGTATATATACATATATGTATATATGTATATATATATGTATATATATGTGTGTATATATATACATATGTATATATACATATATGTATGTATATATACACACACATATGTATACATATATACATATACATATGTATATGTATATATACATATATACATATACATATGTATATGTATATATACATATATATACATATGTATATATAGATATGTATATATGTATACATGTCTATATATATACATATCTATATATACATATGTATATATATGTATATATATTTATATAAGATTTTATTATACATATGCACACGAAAAATAGCAATAAACATGCAAGTTTGAAAGATTACAGTTGAAGGAAGCACACAGAAAGAAGGGACAAGGAAACAAAGGCTTATAAGGAAGGTAAGACATGGGTTGAATCCCCCAAATATCACAACCACTGAAAAGGCTACTGCGATAACCCTATGAATCTCCCCGACTCGAATAGGGAAGTAACACCCTGAAAGGACGATACAGACTGGAATCTAAGCAGGACTGTTGAATTTGGATATTCGGCCAGTGAACACATTTGTGTCTATACATGATGGATAGGGCAACAACTTGTGGAGTGCAAATGAATATTGGTAGGTCAAATTCAACTGTAACCGAATACATGAACAAGGCCAATGAAGGATTATACGAATAAGCCGAACAGGGGTCGAAGCCCCTAATATGACATTGGCCATAAGCTATCAGATTTCCACTGAGGTTAAAATATTAAGGAAAATAATTTTAAAATAAAACTCAATCATTTTGAATGCTAGACATAGCTCGAATACAAAATCCAAAATGAAGCCGGTAAATAGAAAACAAGGATGACAATGAAAACAACCAGGGTGCATCCGGATATGAGGGTCATTACATTACAAAAAGCCATGCAAAACTTGCTCAAAACAATAATCAATTATAAAATGAAATGACTACTGAAAGGAAATTACATATTGATTTCTCCAAATAAATGAATGAAGAAGTAAGCCAAAACAAACCAGGAGATTCTAAGCATGCAACAATCAGATTGCACAGGGCATTCTTCAAAAGGGAAGAGTAGATCAAGATGAATTAAGAGGGTGAGATCCGGATATAGAGTCATAGATACAACAAGATATGCACTCTTACATAGCACTAGATGGCATAGGGGTATATGCCCTCTCGTTAAAACAACTAGTGATAGGATATAAAAAAAAACAAAAACAAAAACAATATAATTGATTAGGTAAATCGAAATAAATCACCATTGGAACAACCAATACCTCGAACAAGCAAAATATTTCCAACCTTGCTGAAGCATATATTTAATACCAACATATAGAGAGAAAGAAAATATTTTAAAGAACGAAACCCCACTATTATTCTTTAATCCATTAAACTGCAAAGGGCAACCAAATCAAAAGAAGCAAATCCTACCTGGAGTCCCACGTCCATTGAAGGTTTCCCGAGATACCGAGAGATCCACAAAAAATTCCTTTCAAAGGTTTTGATTTGTGAGCCTCCTCAATATCTACACATCAATTGTAGAATCCAAATACAAAACCCCCCCAAAACCTAGAAAATTCCACTACCAAAAACTTTCACGGGAGCGCCAAATTCCTCCTCCCCGCTTTTTCAGAAAAGAAGGGAGATAACCTCCCCCAAAATTGTAACTCCCCATTAATTTGCAGGCCAAGATATGCCCCACTAACTCCAAAATAATTAAATTTCATAACTTCCATTTACACATTCATATTTTAAATTTTAAAACCAATAAATTAATAATTATATTTAACTAAATTATCTCATGAGCACAAAAAAAATACACAAATCTTTAGTTCCCTATTAAATTAATTAAAGGCATAGTAAAATATAAATAAGATCATTTAACTAATTATTTATTAATTTAATATAATATTGCACATTTTTTTTAATTTATTAATTAATTAATTTTTAATACTCAAATATCCAAATAGGTATTAATATTAATACTCTCCCGCTACAATATTAGATAAGTATAAAACTATACACACAAGTAACATACAACGACAAGGAAAACACGAAGGACCAATCTGATGACTACTAACATGACATACAAAATTACACAAGACTAACAACAACCACAAAAATACCTGACACGAATTCCATTTCCTAGGAAAGATGACACGTGAAAAAAGGTCTGACTGACAACTCCAGTTTTCAACATTACCATTGGGTCAAAGAACATGCTCAGACCTGAAGATTTAGGTGGAGTCGATGCTCGGTACTTGCAGCTGCATAAACCCAATGTCGAGCATATACATATAATAAAAAATATATCATATCGTGAAAAGGGAATGGAAGAGATGTAGCTTGCTAGTAAAGAGAAGTGCGACACTTTTCCCTTTCACCCAAGAACATCAAGGATAAGAAGCAATATACGTTAGTTGAATAACATAAACAAGCATAATGATTAACTTACAACTACACATATATAATCCATCACAATAATCATCTGACTAATTAGACATGAATAACATTATATGAAATCACATCAAGGTCAACATCATGAAAATCATCATTGTTCCAAAGAGCCAAATAGCAAAGAGCATGAACATCACATATAAATCCAAAAGACATAATAGATATCATATCCATGATCAAAATTGACCAACACCAAAAGGGGTCTAAGCAACACAAAAACACAAGATCATAAAATCAGGAAGCCAAAAGAGAGTGGGCACTACCAGAAGCGGTAAGAAAAGGGTTTGTGTTTTGAGATTGTCAAAATTTTATTATTTTGCATGTTCATATGTGAATAAGAGATGTTTAAGTACCATTATTATTTACAATATGAAGGCAAACTTAATTATGTACTATTGCAAATCGATTAAAGTTATCAACAATTGAAATTGGAGAATTAATACGTGAGCTCAAGAAATTGTAAATTATGCAAAAATCTAAATGTCAATAAATATGATGAAAATCATATGTTTGTAAAATTGGATTTAAATATTTTATTTGTAGTAAAAAGATGTGACAATGATTTTATCAAAAACACCAACATGAATGTCATGGCTAAGAAGCTAATTGTTTCTCTAGTTTTGAAGCAATAGTACGAAGTGGAGCTTAGTTGAGTCATATAATTCATGTAAGGAATTGAAGCTTGTTGAACACTAGATGTCACTGAGAGGGGGGTGAATATGTGGTTTCCAAATCTTTTCCCTTTTCTATCCTATGTGTATATATTGGTTAATTGATCTATCATAAAGAAGACATACTGATTAGATGGGAGAATGACACAAATTCATCCACACATAAAAGGGACATCACATAACATCAAATGTACGAGGAAAACCTAAGATGGGAAAAACCTCGGTGATAAATGCTGCTGGAGACTACTCCTCCAATCCAGCCTCATAATGAAAACCTCGGTTACAACATTTAGGGCACCAAACCAAGGAGTACTACTCCTGGTTTAGGGCACAACCCAAGGAGCACCGACCCCTGATTTTAGGGCACCAACCCAAGGAGCACCAACCCCTGCACCAAGCTCCAACTCAGTGATCTACAATGAACATAATCAATTACAAAAGTAATATCCTTGTTTCAAAATAACTTTGTAATACTTATGCAAGTCTCTTCACCGACTGTCCTCTATCCTATTTACTGCCCGTTCTTTGCTCACCTTTCTTTTGCAACAATATCTCCTGCTACAACTCATTCTCTACTGCAACCTTACCGGTTGAAACTCTTCTTCTTCTCCACCTGTTCTTCTCTCTTCCCGTTCTCTTTTCTCTCTGTCACACTGCTGCTAGCCACCATCGGTCTTGATAACTCAGTCAGATGTCTACTATCTCATTACTGTCGGTTCTCAGCTTTCCAATTCTCTTCTCTTTCTCACTATGCTCTTCTCTTACCTACAATATTTAATGGATCTTCTTTGCTGGTTCAATCATCACTGGTGCACTCCTTTGTCAGACTGTCGATTGTCTCACTTTTTCCAGTTGAAGTTTTGACACTGATTCTCCTTCACACACTCAGTCTCTTCTCTGATTGATAGTGAGCATTTGACCAATTTTCTCTCTTCACTAGCCTCACACTCTTAGGCAACAACATCATTAATCATATTCATTCATGAGTCGACATACTTATACTTGAGTTTTCCCTCCATGACTGACATTAAAACTTCTGGCTCACTAGAGTTTCTTCATCGATCCTGAGGTAGACCAAATCCAATCAGATCTCAATCTAGAGATCAATCACTTGCAACGGATCAATCAGACTTTGCCAATCCTGTTGCATGTTTACCCTGTTTGGCAAATAGGACACCTTCTTTGGTCTGCACTTGTCAAACACCTATGAAGAGATCACACAGATAGCTTCACCTACCCTGATCAACACCTGGACACTTGACCTCGATCCTGAAGTCATCAAATTATATCTCTATCCTCTGATCAGTCTCGAGCCACACTCTTCTGTTCTCAACCTGTGAAACACACTATCAACATTAATGTTGACCAGTCACCACCTACCTCACTGACAACAATTCACTGACATGTGCGTGCATGTGACTTCAACTACATGTGGCCCCTTTGTCAGCATCCACTTTTGATTGGTCTTCTTCGTCGGTCAAGACAAGATCACCGACCAACCACACAACTGGGTTCATCTACACATTCACAAACCCTACCGGTTTTACACTAGCCGGTCTGTCTTCACTCTTTCACATTGCTTCTCTTTTGGTGGAACTCTCAAACTGGTCAACACACTAGCCAAATTACCTCATTCACATCTTCAATAGATGGGAGCCTTTCACTTCTGCACCAAGCACCTTGATGACACCATGTCATCAACCTTCACCAAACACCATCTTCAATCTGGTTGCATTCTCTATCTGCAACTGCTCAACCTTGCCTTCTTCATCATTTTACCAGTTCTCCTATCATCTAGTTTGTCAAAGTGACAAACATATCCTTCCTTCTTTGTATCGACAATGCATTATGTCTACCTGGCCAATCCGGTGCATATCTTTGGTATCATGAACAAAAGGCAACTTAGTGTTTCACTGGTTGATCCGGTGTGAGAATTCAATCACCCGTCTTTAATTCTTTAGTCTTATCTTAGAGAGATATGCTTCATTCTATGCATATTGGGAGATAAGCTCAGTAATACCACTTACTGGTGGGAGTGGATCCTTGTCATCTTTGTCTGACATCGCACCAATATGGCTTGCCTGTTTGAGCATTCATATCTTCAAACATGCACATATTATCTGGTTGGGCACATTGACTGTCAATCATCGCTTCATATGGTGACTGCATATTGATCTGGTGGGAATGCTTCTATTTCACATGGATGCAACATACTGATGGCTTGCACATACTTCACCTCCACTGTTGATGTGATTTTTGTAACATTCTGCCTCTTCATCACAATCAACAACCCAACATCTTGCTCTCTTGTTGGTTGGCAACAATGCACTGCCAACATGCCACTTACCGGTATGCAATCCTTATCTCTTCAACACAAGTGAACACTAACCTGTGTACTGGTGACCTGCTAGGCTAGGTGACATCAAAGATATCATATCCTGTATGTATCAAGGACAATACTGCTTATACATCTCCCATACCGGTTGCCATCCTATACCGGTTGACATCAATGTCAAAAGAATGCCAACAATCTCCCCCTTAGCATTGATGTCAACACATAGTATTCGACATACTACATAATCAATCTCCCCCTTTGTGTGTTCCATGGATTCTCAAACATGTAGTATGCAACATACTACATAATATCTCTCCCCCTTTGACAACAATGGCAAAGGGCACTGACAAGGTTTCTCTCCTCCTTGTGTCTACCAGGCACTGATACTTTTCTCTCTCCCTTTTACTCTACCAAATGCTTCTCTTCTTCTAACCATCATACATTTCATCCTCTCAATTCATAGCACTGGAGAGGTCAACCACTAACTGACACCAATTGCTCAACAACCAAGTGTATATGAAAACTGGAAACACATGCATATACAAGTCTGAGACCAATTGAAAGCACATGTGTCAGTGAATACAACATACTTTCCGGTCAGACTGTATCATCTCCCCTTGGTATGTAGAAGCCATTTTGACCCCAAATTTCTTATACCAAGTGTTGAAGCTAGCAATGATACCAATTGTATCTCTTCTGATACCAAATGCATGTTTTCTTGTGTAGGTAACTCTTGCTCTTTGCAAGCAACACTTTCAGTGTTCCAGTTGTGATTTCAATATCTGTCATTGGAGTACCCTAAAACCCCAGACCGATGAGCACATCCCAAGGTCTCAATCATACCGGTACAACCATAGACACTTGCTCTCCCCCGTGTTTAGCATGTCTGATACTAATAAGAAAATATGGCTATGAACACCCCCCGAGTCATACATCTCAATTCTTTATTTTTTTCTGTTCGATTCAAAACTGGAGCCAAACTACCCCTTATACCGATTGAATTGTGGATATGTGATCAATCTAATGATCTATCAACTTCATAATTTCCCCCACAACATCTGACATGATCCTAGATGTAGACAATACAATAGAATATCACTATCATTCCTTATATCAAACCGGTTAGCCCACAAAGGATGCATGCATGCAAGATCAACTACTAGGCCATCATATGCCATTCAGATCTTTTCCAATACCACCTAAGAAATAGCCACTTCTTCATATCACATCACCAAAGTTATTGCAATGATCTCATACCTCATTGACTTAAATAACCTGCACTACTGGGTAGTATTCATATCGGTACCACACTGCACATACCGGTTTACTACACCAGTCCATCGTTTCTACCGAAGCACCTTCCTCTAATGCCTGTCTTGTTGTGTCAATTTGTTTCCAATCGAAAATGAAAATTTTCCCTCCATTGACACATGCAGTAGTGATCCATTTTTCATTTGTAGATGTGTAGCCAAGGCAGCCACTACACACACTTGTCATCTCATTTTCTTCCTTCATACCGACATCAACTTGTTCTTCCATGTGTCCTCTTCTACTGAGGGGGTGAATGATATGGTTAGTGTACTATTCCCCCTAAGGTCCTGCATCTCCTTTAAGCCTGAGGAGATATCACCTGTGCATTGAATTCACAGTCTCGGTCCTTGGTTCTACTCTCTTCCTTCTTCCTCCAAACGTACTTGGTCTCATTCTTCTTCCCATTTTCAATCTTGGGAGCAGGTCTTACTTTCTTTTTTTGAGTGGTACTTGCTTTACTAGATTCTTCCACATGACCAAAGATGTTGCTGTAGAAGAAAATAGTGTTCATGCCATATGCATGATTGGCGGACCTTCTCATATACTGGTTTTCTCTTCCTTTTCTGACTAAGCCGTTGTAGCTAGCTACCAGTCTCCATGGATTCCTTGAATGCAGAGGAACACTTCTCCTCTTGTACCTTGTAGTTTTTTGTTTCTCATATACCCTGTAACTGCTTCCATACTGAGCATGATTGTTCCATCGGCTGCCATAGGATTGAGAATTCTTCTTCCTGCATTCATGACTTCTATGGCCAAAATGATTGCCTTGATAATATAAAGCATTTGCATATTCAGGAGAGGGGATATGCAAGTTTCTAGTCTTTGAAACATTGAGCCCATATGTAGAATATCTATGAAAACCTAAATTGTTTCTCTTAGATCCCTTTCTACATTCTTCTTCTCTATGGCCATATCCATTACAAGCAAAGTAGTAACTAGAGAGGGAGGACTTATTACTTACACATTTATTTTGCCAAACATGAGGTGATCTTACTGGTTTGGCATTTCAATTTTTGTTTCTGCGGGAGTGGATCCTGGGTTGTCCACTTTCTGTAGCTCTTCCATCCGATCTCATATTTTCCCACCCTTGCTTTGTCTTGTGGGCAATAGAATTTCCTTGTCTTCTACCGGTAGGGGGTCTTCTATGCTGTCTTCTTCTGTTCTTTCCTCCGATGAAGTTTCCTTCTCCCATTTTCCCTTTTCCTTTAGTATTCACATTGATTCTCCTTCTTGCAACACCGATCATCATCCTTGGCTTCATGTCTTCAATGGTTGTGGTCAGATCAACCTTCTTTCAGGGAAAATTCCAGACAGTAAAGATCTATCCCTTGTTATGTCCATTTGAGGAGACAAACAAAATGCCATTGTGGGGGACATTATTGCTTTTGGATAATTCACTAACACCACTTCCTAATCCTCCGGTATCCTTGGAATGCTTTTTCTTCTTCAACATTTTATCGAAGGCATCACTGCTGCCATCAAACCAGATTCTCACCTTGAGCTCATCCTGATATTTCTCAAGGTCATTTTGGAGGTTCTCCATATCTCCTTCTAACTTATGATAATATTTGTCTTTGGCCTTTAGCTCAGATGCTAGATCATTACACTAACACTCCTTGGTATCTTCTTGTTGAGTCTTTAACTCTGAGATACATTTCTTAGATTCTTCAAGGCATTTGATTAACTGGTTTTGTTCCACAAATACAATTTTTTTTGAATAACTTGTATTCATTCCTCACTCTACTAAGTTCTTCGAGTGCACTTACAAGTTCTCCTTTAAGATCAACTTTTGCTTCATATTTTTCTTCACCTTTAATATCACTGCAAAACATATCTTGCTAGTAGGAATGATCTGCATGATCATTCTCATATATGTGCCTTTCATCCATCGATTCTTGAGCCATGAAGAGGTGGGGTCCTTCTTCATCATTGCTGCAGCTACTAACAGATCTGCCTTCATCATCTGCAAACACATTTTTTGCATTTCTCATCTTATCTACACAAACTAGTTTTGTAGTGGTAGGCTCATTTCCATAGAGCTTCTTCAATATGTCCCATATACTTTTTGCCCATTTGCATTTGTCCACCTATGAGGAGACATCACCGGATAACCCATAGAGTATAGCCTTCACTGCTATATCATTACACCGATATATTCTTTCTTCTTCTGAATCGGTGGGAGGACTCACATTACTAGTGCAGCCATTAACAAATGACAACCACACATCAAACCCTAAGGAGGATAGGTACACTTCCATCCTACAACTCCAAACAAAAAAAATGAGCCATCAAATACATGAGTAGGGATTGAAACTAAACAAACCATTGTGTTCAAATACCAGAATCTACCCAAGCTGGAGAAATCTTATCAACAGGGAACCTAGGCTCTGATACCAATTGTTGAACACTCGATGTCACTGAGAGGGGGGTGAATCTGTGGTTTCCAAATATTTTCCCTTTTATATCCTATGTGTATATATCGATTAACTGATCTATCATAAAACAAAAATACTGGTTAGATGGGAGAGTGACATAAATGCATCCACACATAAAAGGAACATCACATAACATCAGATGTACGAGGAAAACCCAAGATGGGAAAAACCTCGGTGAGAAATGCTGTTGGAGACTACTGTTCCAATCTAGCCTCATAATGAAAACCTTAGTTACAACATTTAGGACACCAACCGAAGGAGTACCACTCCTACTTTAGGGCACCAACCCAAGGAGCGCTGACCCCTGATTTTAGAGCACCAACCCAAGGAGCACCAAACCGGACACTGAGCTCCAACTCAGTGATCTACAATAAACATAATCTTTTACAAAAGTAATAGCCTTGTTACAAAAGAACTTTGTAATACTTATGCAAGTCTCTTCACCAGTTCTACTCTATCCAATTTATTGCCAGTTCTCTGCTCACCTTTCTGTTGCAACCCTATCTCCTACTGTAACTCATTCTCAGCTCCAAACTTACTAGTTCGGCCTCTTCTTCTTCTCCACCGGTTCTACTCTCTGTCGCTTCTCTTTTCTCTCTGTAACACTGCTTCTAGCCACCACCGGTCTTCATAACTTAGTCATATGTCTACTATCTGATTACTGCTGGTTCTCAGCTTGCCAATTCTCTTCTCTTTCTTGCTGTGCTCTTCTCTTACATGCAATCGTCAACAGACTTCTCTGCCAGTTCAATCATCACCCGTGCACTCCTCTATTAGACTTAATGACAGACTGCCAGTTTTCTCACTCTCGTCGATTGAACTCTTCACACTGGTTCTCCCTCACACACTCAATCTCTTCTCTGATTAACGTTGAACACTTGATTGATTTTCTGTCTTCACTAGCCTCACTCTCTCAGGTAGCAACATCATCAATCATCTTCAGTCATGAGTCGGCATACTTATACTTGTGTTTTCCCGCCATGATCGACATTCAAACTTCTGGCTCGCTAGGGTTTCTTCATCGATCTTGATGCAAACCAAATCCAATCAGATCTTTGTCCAGAGATCAACCACCTGCAACAGATCAATCAAACTTCACTAATCCTGCTAGGATAAGAACACGTTTGCCCTATTTGGAAAACACGACACCTTATTTGGTTTGTACTTGTCAAACACCTATGAGGCGATCATACAGATAGCTTCACCTACCCTAATAAACACCTGGACACTCGGCCTCGATCATGAAGTCATCAAATCAGATCTCTTTCCTCTGATCAGTCTCAAGCCACACTCTTCTGCTCTCGACCTGTGAAACACGCTATTGATATTAATGTCGACCAGTCACCACCTACCTCACCGAAAACACTTTACTGACCTATGGAAAACTCAAACCAGTCAACACACTAGCCAACCTACTTCATGCATATCTTCAACAGATGGGAGCATTTAACTTCTACACCTTTTTAGCTTTACAGGTGGACATATTTACTGGTAACCACCTTGATGACACCATGTCATCAACCTTCAACAAACACCATCTTCAATCTGGTTGCATTCACTGTCTGCAACTGCTCAACCTTGCCTTCATCATTTTATCGGTTCTTCTATAATCTAGTTTGTCAAAGTGACAAACATATCCTTCCTTCTCTATACTGGCAACTCATCATGTCTACCCGGCTGATCCAATGAATATGTCCGATCTCATGCACCTAAGGTAGCTTAGTGTTTCATTGGTTGATTCGATGTGAGCCTTCAATAACCTGTCTTTAGTTCTTCTATCTTATCTCAGAGAGATATGATACATTCCATGCATATTGGGAGATAAGCTCAGTATTACCACTTACCAGTGGTAGTGGATCCTTGTCATCTACATCCTACATTGCACCAATATGGATTCCCTATTTGAGCATGCATATATTCAAATAGACACATATGATCTGGTTGGGCACATTCACTGTTAGTCATCGCTTCATATGGTGACTGCATCTTTATCCGGTGGGAGTCTTTGTGTTTCACATCCACACAACATATCGGTGGCCTACACATACTCCACCTTCGGTGTTGATGTGATTTTTGTAACATTTCACCTGTTCATCATAATCAACAACCCAACATCTTTCTCTCTTGTTGGTTGGAAATAATGCATTACTAACATGTCACTTACCGGTCTACAATCCTTATGTCTTCAACACAAGTCAACACTAACCTGTGTACCGATGATGTGCAAGGATAGGTGACATCAAAGACATCACATCCTATATGTATCATTGATAGTATTGCACATACATCTCCCATACTGGTTTCCATCCTATACTGGTTGACATCAATGACAACACAATGCCAACAATCTCTCCCTTTGGCATTGATGTCAACACATGTAGTATCCAACATACTACATAATCAATCTCCCCTTTTGTGTGTTCCATGGATTCTCACACATGTAGTATGCAACATACTACAAAATCTCTCTCCCCCTTTGAAAACAATGGTGAAGGGACTGACAAGGTTTCTCTCCTCCTTGTGTCTACTGGGCACTGACACTTTTCTCTCTCCCTTTTACTCTACTAGATGCTTCTCCTCTTTTGACTATCATACATTTTATCCTCTCAATTCACAACACTAGAGGGCTCAACCACCAATTGACACCAATTTCTTAGTAACCAAGTTTAGATTGCTCTCAGATTGCTAAGCTATCTAGTGAGTAGACAACACCTAAATGAAGGATTTTTAATCTATATGAGCATAGATTTAAGCTAGATGAATGCAAGATTAATCTAACATGATTTAAGCAATATATGTATATTTAAGCTAAATGATTTAAGCAATATGAAATAACTAATATGCAATATCTCAATGAAATTAGAGCAAAAACAACATAATAACAATATATTCTCCATGATTTTTGAATGAGAGATGAGAGCCTGAATTTATAGAAAATTAAGAAAGAAACCAACGGCTGAGATCAAATGATGATGAATGGTCAATATTTTCCAAGAGGAAGCAAAATCCAAGTGAATTGATGTGATTGGATGCTTTTCTCAGTTTTAAAGGAAATTGAACTAAAATTAAGAAAAAAATCAGAAAAAACTGATTTATTCTCTATTTCATTCAATTTTAATATTTAATTGTTTAATTGCTTTCTTTGAGATTATTTATCAAATTTTAATTTGTTTTTCAAGATTATCTCCAATTGATTTCTTTTCTCAAATTTTAATTCTTTTTTGTCAATTAATTCCTCTTCTTGATGATTTAATGGCAAATTGATTTATTTAATTAAATATGCTAGGATATTCAATAAAATAAATAGGATATTTGTTTAAAAATGATTTACTTGGAATGATTTATTTAATTAATATTGAGTAATTAATTTTTCCATGTGACATTGATGATTTTAGAAATTAATTGTGTGCTCAAGATTTATTTAATTGCCTTTGGTTAGGACCTTGGTGATGTCGGGATTAGGGGCTCATGGTTTAGATGACCATTTTTAGGGTATTACAAGTGGTACCAAAACTGGTGGATTCATTAGATATTGTTTGAGATGGTGAAATGATTCTGCACATTTGTCTTCCCACTTGAAATGTACATTCTTATGAAGCAGATGGTTGAATGGAAGACATTTATCTGCTAACTGAGCAATGAATCGTTGGATAGATTGTAGCCATCCTTGTAGAGATCTCAATTGACTGATATTTTTAGGAGGTGGCATTTCCATGATAGCTTGAACCTTTGTTGGATCCACCTTGATGCCTTTTTCTAATACTATGTATCCCTAAAGTTTGCCAGATGTTACCCCAATGACACACTTCTTAGGGTTCAATCTCACATTGAATTGTTCTAGTCTTTGAAATATTTTATCCAAGATATCCAGGTGTTCTATTCTTGTGAATGATTTGGCTAACAAATCATCCACACAATCTTCCATAAAAGTGTGCATCATGTCGTGGAAGATTGTTGTCATGACCCTGTGATAAGTTTTCTGGCCATTTGGAGGAATTGATTATGTGTTGCATTGATGTTTTGTCATTGATGCCAACACTAGATGTTTGGATTCTTTATTGACACCCTTTTTGTCCTGGTAGGTTGAGTAGTTTCTGGTTGGTTTAGATCCTGCATGATACAGTATAGTTTGGTTATGGAATTGGCTTATTCATGATACTCATGTTCATATTCAATAAGTTGGTTTTGGTCTAGTGATTGGATGCTATCCTGTTTGCTTGGAAGCTTGGCTTGTGGTTTCAACGAGGGTTTCATTGGCAGAGCTTTTGGTGAAGATCTTTGATGATATGCATAAGTGGTGTTGGTTTAGCTTCTGGTGGAGATTCATGATACTATTGGTGATCATGTTTGAGACTTCACAAATAGAGATCATTGCTTTAGCGTGTGGACCTATATTGGCTCCCGATTGATCTAGGTTATGGACTAGCTTAATGTAACGTGTGAATTGGACCTCTTGATGTGTTTCCAGGATGTCTTATGTGCTGGATATTATTTGTTTGGTCTAAGACTGACATGTTTTGTAATTATGTAATTGGTTTATTGTGTGGTGGCCGACTTGATTGTTTATGGTCAAGGGTTTGTATATATATGATGTAATATCTCATTGTAGATCATCATGGTATATGATCATAGGTATAAGGTCAATGAATGGGATATGTAATGTGTAAATAATGTAATATCATTCAGGCAGAGGATTTGGATGATCATTAGAGATCAAATTGGGTTTATGTAAGAGGATTTAGTCCTCTGGTATAGAGCTTAACCAGGACTGTACTCAGGCATAGGAGATGTTATCTTTGCAGTTCAAACACTTCTCCGAATTGTAGTTTGGATTCTATGTAGTCAGTGAGACTCCTTTTGTGATGAGTAGTGTGCTCTAGGTTGTTGGCCTTTGTGCAAGTGCAGGCCCCTCAATTATAATTCACATAGTTACTGCAAAAGTATTATCTAACTGTGGGTAGGCTTCCCACCATGCTTTTTCCCTTTACCGGGGTTTCCACGTATAAATCTTGGTGTCATGTGGATGGTATTTATTCTGTGATTATTGTTTATTCTTAATTGGTTTAACAGATATTCCCATATTTGGTTTAAGCATTCCGGTATTAATGTTTTGGGTTCCGATTTTAAATTTTTAATTGCTAAATGTTCTGGTAATCTATGACAACTGATTCACCCCCCCTCTTAGTTGTGTTCTGGTTATTTGAATTGTCTAACAAAGTTGCCCTAGCATTTTTTAAGCCAAAAGGCATGACGTTCCAGTAGTATGTACCCCAAGAACATGTGAATGTAGTTTTATCTTGATCTTCAGGAGCTATCTTGATTTGGTTATAGCTAGAAAAGCCATCCATGGGGGATAATATAGCATGTCCCACTGTTAGATCGACAATGGTGTCGATGCTTGGCAAAGGAAAGTCATCCTTTGGACAAGATTTATTGAGATCTCTGAAGTCTGTACATATTCTGATGGTTTTGTCCTATTTAGACACTAGCACAATGTTAGAAATCCATTCCGCATAATCAATGGGTCCGATGAATCCTACATCAAGTAATTTATTTAGCTCTGCTTTTACCAAGATGACCATATGCGGGTTCATCTTTCTTAATTTTTTTTTACAGGTTTATCTCTACAAGCAATGGACAAGTGATGCATGATAAGGTTTGGATCTACCCCAGGCATGTATGCATAAGACCAAGCAAAATTTATTTGCTTCTCCTTGAAGAACTGGATGTAGCTCAGTCTTTCTTGTTCTTTGAGTGATTTTGCTATATGTATGATTTTGGCTGCTGCTTCAGTGCTGATGTTTATTGATTGAGTTGGTTCAATAAATATTGGTAACTGCTCCTGGTAATGTATAGGAAGAGTGTCAAGTCTCCCATCCTCAGGTGCCTCAAAGAGGTTTTCACCATTAGATGTGTCCTTTGTTTTTGCTTTTTTGCGATCTAATACTGCCATTAAATGGTTTTTACCATTAGATCAATTTTTAATTTTGTTCTTTTTGCGAATGAGATTGCAGATATCATCATGTGGTTCTCTGGTTGAGCAAGTTTCCAGATTAATAGAGGAGAGGTATTGAACAATGGTCTCATCATTTTGGAATATGGGCATATCATGTTCAAGTTCTCCCCGCTCTATGAGGTCAGAATATATGAGCGGTAGGGATTCATTTGGTGGGTCAAGATCTGCCGTTGTGAGGGTCATGATAGAGACATTTTCATAGTCATCTGCAGCAGGGGTAAGGTCTATAACAATCTCAAGGTTTTTGATGGTACTCTCATCGACATTGCCTCTTTTGTATCGAGGCTGTTCATTCTCACTAGCCTCATAGATATGTTACGGTTCAAATTCAAATGATCTAGAGCTTGAGTCTTGTTCCTCATAAGGAATGGATGTGTATGCATGCATTGTATCTACCTCAATATCCTCAATAATATAAGAAAAGGTATCCCATTCATACTCATTGGAATCTATTTCAGAATCGCTATCCCTGGTGGCTTCACTGAATCTGACATGTATGCTGTATGGTGAGAAAAGATCACTGATAATTGACACAAGTTTGGTAGCTTGTTCTGATTTGGGATTGGTGCTTTATTGTACTCTTTGAATTTGTTCATACACCATTCCTTTCTTTGAGTATCAATTTCCTTAGGTTGTGGCTCAAACTTGGCTTGATCAGGTTCTTGTACATGATGCTTTTTTTTATAAGAAGCTTCCTCCCTTTGGATAGCTAGTTATTCTTGTTGATTTTCTTTTTCTTCACACTCTTGGTCTTTTCTTGTCTTTGTAGCTGCTTGATGTAGTGCTTCTTGCCATGAGTCTTCATTATGTTTTATCTTTTCTTTCCGTTGAGGTTTTTGATGGTGATCTCACTTTTGCACAGATGGAACATGTTGGCCATACCTGAGTCCTGTTTTGTCTTTTGCAAATTTTGAATGATGTTGTATGGGTTCTATGATGCCTTCTTGATGCTTGCTAATAGGACCTTTTCCTTTGTAACCTATGGGTTGCATGATTTTGAACCCATTGCCATACTGTTATGTTGGAACGACCACTTCTAGGGCAGCAACTCTGATTTATTCCTTGTCTTTGTATAGCCAACTGAGGATGTCTTTGTCTTCTGACTCTTTTGCTAGTGTGCCTATTTGTATAAATTTACCATCAAAATTATTGATGGGTTGTGCTGCCTGATGTCTTGACGTGGAAGGTTTTCCATGAGACTTTGGTGAAGTTGGTAACTTAGATAGACATAGGGGTTCAAAAGAGTACTCCCCCATGCCTTGGTCTTTTATTTTCATCTTTTTCTCATAGTTTATGGACAATGATTTGAGTTTTTCTTGACCTTGAGATGATGAAGAATCTTGGGCCTCCCTATTGTGTGGAACCAGGCAATCTTGAGTTGCCCCCATAGCATTGCATTATTGAAAAGGGTTAGTATCTGCAGATATTAAAATTTCTTGTCCATTGTAAGGGAACTTGAGACATTGATGGTACATGGAAGGTACCACTTGCATTTCATGGATCCATGGATGACCCAATAGCATATTGTATGTCAATTCTATGTCCAAGACTTGGCATAATGTGTCTCTTTGCACAGGTCCTACCTGAATGGGTAGTACCACTGTTCCTTCAGATGACCTTTCTTCATCATCATAGGCTTTGATGGTGATCTTCTTTTGGGGATCAATAGCTTGCTCGGAGAAGCCCGATGCATGAATAATATTTAGGGTACATATATTGAGACCATCTCCTCCATCTATGAGTACTCTTTTCACCCAATGTTTGTAGACTAGGACTTCGATATGGAGCAGGGTGTTATGTGGATGACTCAAAGAGACGTCATCGTGTTCAGAAAAAGGATATGTTATGTGGCACCGTCATATGGGCCACCATGACTTGTAATAAATTGACATCCTGATCATTTGGAATAATTGTTTCGATAAGAGCTTTCTCCAAAATATCTTTGTGTTTTGGTGAGAGTTTGAGCAACTCAAGTATTGATATTTGAGCGGGTGTTCTCCGTAGTTGGTCAACCAAGTTATATTGAGTTTTGGGGAGAGTTGTTGCTGTTGATGTGTTCCCCTTCAAGACATATTTCTGAGCCGTTGTTGTCACATTTATCAACGCATGTTCTTGTTTATCTTTGATCTTAATGACATTTATTTGATTGTCATATGCCGATATGTGATTGATGGTGTTTTCGTATATGTGATTGATACAAGCTCCTTTGTTATTAGTTGACATTGATGCTCCTCCCTTGTCATAATTAGGAAGAGTATTTTTTAGGGCTTCATGATCATAATTGGTTTTATGACCATCTATCATTATGTCACCATTATCAATTAGATCTTGAACCATGTTCCTCAATCTTAGGCAATCATTTGTGCGATGGGCATTGTTTCTATGATAATCACAATAGTATGTATCGTTCCACCATGGTGGTTTGATTTGAGGGTCAAAATATCTTGCATTTTGTAATGTAATAACCTTATTTTCTAGTATCTCTTGAAACATGGATTCAAGGGTTTGTCCCAAAGGTGCGAACTTTCATCGATATAGTGTTGGTTTCAAATTAGCGTTATTGTTATTCCCTTGGTTGATATTGGCTTGATTGTTTGTTCCTGGATTGTTGGTTCTTTGTTTGTTGTTTTGAGGAATTGTTGGTGGAGTAATTCTAGATAAGTTTAACACTGGTAGTTTTGTTTTAACGTTGTCTACCACACCATCATTAAAAATGTTTTTATTCCTTGTCCAAAACTTTGACTTGTCTGAGTTGTTCTTGTTATTTTGGTTGTTGTAGGTGTTACTATTTGATGAGCTAACACCTTCCTTGAATAAATTCAAGGTCCCTTTCTTGATGAAGTCTTCCTCTACTTGGATGCCATTTTTGATCAACTTTGTAAAAGTAGGAAGACATTGTAGTTTGAGTTGATAACTCATTTCACAATTTAAGTTGCCTATGAAGATCTCCATCTTTTCTTTTTCAAGTACGTCGCGTGGGTACCTTGAGACCACGTGTCTCCATCGTTGCAAGAAGACCATGAATGTTTCATTGTTCTTTTTCTTTGTGTTGCAAATGTCAAGCATGGTGATTTCATGTTGGATGTTGTAGGAGTATTGTGTAATGAATTTGTTTATCAACTCATCAAATGATCTGATGAGAAGTGTGATTTTTGACAGCCACTCCATTATTTTCCCTTCCAAAGTTCTTGGGAATAGCCTTATCATGTACGTATCATTGTGAGAAAACTCCGAGCTCATAGTATAAAATTCCCTGACGTGATCACGAGGATCACTTTTATCATTGTATTTATCATACTTTGGTATATTTGAATTTGGCGGGAAAGGTATCATGTTTAGCCTCCTGTCAAAAGGGTAAGGACAAATATCCTCCAAAGAATACCTCATTATAGATCCTTGTTGCATATCTTGCATTTGTCTTTGGAGTGTTTGGAGTTTTTGTGTAAGAAGAGCTAGGGCCACATTTCCTTCTCCGGACCTTCGGTGAGGAACATCCCCTTATTCACTAAGGTTGTCATAATCACTATATTGTCTTGGTTGCGTGTGTTGTCTTGATCATGTGTGTCTTCCTATCTCAAATGCTCTTGATTTTGGGTATTGTAAGTATAGGTCCTTGCCCTTGTTCATGAGTTTCTCTCATCAGTATTCCTTAAATTTTCCTTGTCAAAATTCACAGGAATCCTGACTCTTTTACTAGTCAGCACGAGGAAATACTTTTGCTTATCTGATTCTATAAGCCTTTCCATGAGTTTTTGGAAAGAGACACTCTTGTGACATTTTTGGAGAAGTTCTTCGATGATCTCTGTTTCCCGTACATTCGCATATTCATCAAAATGATCGGACTCCATTTGTTGTGTACTTGATTCTGGTTGTGGATCCTTTCCTTTGTTTCTCTAAGATCGAGTGATAGTGGGCATCAATATATCTCTATAGTTGTGAATTACTCTTCTTCTATTGGGGTTCTTGGCAGAGTTGGTGGTTCAGGTCGAGTTTCATTGTAGGTGATAAGACATTTTGGAAGCAAGGTGGGATTGTTCCTTCCTCCAGTGTTAAGGCATTGATTGAAGGCTACCTTTTGAATGTAAGCTTTGATTCTCAAAGGTTCTTTGTCAAATTCGTTGGTTTTTCCTTGGAGATACAACCGCATATGTCACAAGAATTCGCGATGTGATTTAAAAAGTTGACGGTTGATATATAGAATTTTACTCCTCTTGATAAGTGCCTTAGAACTAGGTTGTCTCTTCTTCAACTTAGTCTTTTGATGAAGACTTATTCTTAAAATATGGGGAATGGTCATATAAAATGATCAATGTTGATGTTGATGGTTGACATGGATACTTTGTTTTGGATACTCAAGTTTACTTGTCTAGTAGAGGTTTAATTCGATTCACCCCCAAGACAAACTGTGCCAAATGATATGAGTCAAGTTTCATGATATAGAAACTTAATTTGGCCCTAACTGGGTATTGTTTTGATAATATTTTATGGTTGGTGGAACCTTTGATCACTATATTTGATACTCATTAATTTTGTTGGATGAAATCTTATCTCAAGGTAGTTGAAGATGTGATACTTCTTCCTAAATATGCTAGTTGGTTTTGGAAATTTGTTTACTTATGATCCTTCCTTGCAATTTTTCCTTTTTGTGTTGGATTTATTAGAGGACCTAAAAGGGTATCCGAAACTGTTGATGAAAATTTCGCAAGGTTGTTGGTTTGCTCTCTATTTTTTGCTATTTTTGATCATGCGCTAAAACAGAGCCTTGATGTGCTAAAGGATGACCTCAAAGCACTATAGAACATTCTAGATGCACTTATGATGTCCTTAAATGCGCTATTTCTTACTATCTGCTATCACAAAGGTTGAAAAGGTTATGCACTAATATGTCACTCTTAAGCGCTAATATTTGGTCTGAATACACTATAATATGGTTCAGATGCGCTAGGATGATGCTTCAATACGCTGTAATGATGTTGGAAAACATTGTCTAAGTTTTCACCAACATAATACTGGTTATGCGCTAATGTAATTGATGGACGCGCTAATTGTTCGTTGAAATGTGCTATCTGATGGTCGATATGCGCTAGGGTGTTTTGTCGCAGGTGCTAACTGTCCTGATAACTTTGATTTGATGACTTTGCTAAGATGTTGAGAAATGATTTCTGTGTTTGATGGATGGTTTTCTAAAAAATGACATGCAAATATAGTAGACAAAGCAATAAGAATTTTCCTATGCTAACAAATAGTGTATGTTCTTGTGAGGATGTTTTCAAATCCTCGATATTTTCACTGGTTTGGATTACAAAGAAGACATATTAGGCAGACTCTTTATTCAAAGGTAATTAACAATATCATAGCCCACTAGTCTCGATACTCCGTCAGCTCAAACAACCTTGTTAGCCCTTAGGGGGTGCCAGGTTTTTTGCCTTTGTCCATAAATTAACCCAAAGTGAATTACTTCACAACTGGGTATTTATTTTGGGAGATATATGGTGAGTAATATTGGGGGCGGATTCTTCCCCACCCTTGCACTATGATATTGCCAATGTTTGGTAACTAACTCGGCTCAAATTTTCTAATGCTAAGGTTCTTAATAAAATTTCCGTTCGGTCTTCAGTGATAAACTCCCTCAGGAGGCTTCCCAACCTTTAGAACAAAGAATTTACGTATCTTAAAGATACTGGGGGAAGACTAATCACTGAGAAAAACTGTTGGAGGGTATTTTCATCAGCCTCTACATTTGATTATAGTGGGTTGGAATACTTGGCGATAAAACCATTTCCCACTTGGGTCACACCCTTCTCACTAGCCCTTTCGAGGTTTCAGGAAGAAAGACCCTCTAAAGGATTTAATTGCTTGAAAGTAAAAGAAAGCATAAAAGAGTGGGTTTGGTTTTTTGATCACCCAGTTAAGGGGAAATCAGATGCCTACCACTTTAGAGACATGGAATAAACACTTTCTTTTTATCCAATATCGTAATTGTTTTCAAAAAGGATATTCAGAAGACATGTGGTTCTTTTTAACCCAATATAGCAATGTGTGAAGATAGCAAAAATTTTGAACCAAAGAGCTCTTGGTCAACCAAAGTAAATTCATCAAATGAATAAACAATGATTTTGCAATCTTGAAAGCTTTTTGAAATGAAGTGTAAGTTGTTTTTAAATCTCCCGAATGAAATATGAAGTTCGTTTTAATCAACGCCAAAGGAAAATTCAATTTTAAACTTTTGCAGAAATGAGAAATTTTGTTTTGTTCTTTTTAGAACCCAAAGAAAGATGATCCTATCTTGCATAAAATGAAAGATTTGAATTTGTTGTTCTTTTTATCCATACAAGAAAGAAAAGTAAGGTTTATTTTAGGCACAAAAAAGAGATCATGAAGTTCATTTTAGGCATCCAAAAGAAAAGGTGAGATTCATTTTAACTTTTGCATTAAAAGGAAAAGTGAGTTCTTTTTACCAACTTATAAACAAAGTAAAGAAAAAAAACTAACTCCTCCTTTTCTTGCACTAAGAAAATGTTAGCACCTGCACATAGTTAGTCAAAAAATTAAATCCTGATGGTGGGCTTCACAAACCTAAAATTCCGACTCGGTTACAAATTTTTTTCTTCTGTTAGAGTTACACGCTAAACTTTGGCACATATGTGCAAAAAAGTGGTGCAAAAGTGCTAAAAGATACTACCAAAGTGCTAGTCTGAGGCCTGAATGCGCTATTCCAGTGCTCCTATGCATTGAAAAATCAAAGAAGGATATGCGTCAGAAAGGGAGTCCAATGCGCTAAGTAATGGTTTCTAAGCGCTAAAGTGTGCAATGTATGCACTAATGTTCCGAATATATGTGCTAAAAGAAGTCCCATATGCACTATTATGATATTTTGGAGTGATTGCTGTCTTCTACCTGCACACAAAATGATGTTATTTTTGGGGACAAGGCCCACGGTGGGCGCCAAAAATGTACATAGGAAAATTTGGTGATCAAAATGAATAAATCGAGATCAAATGACCTACATACCAATGAGACTCTTTGTACAAGTATAAACTAATTTAAACTAGTTTAACTTCCCAAGGGGTGTCCCATTGTTCTCTATCTCATAGGATCCCTAAAGCCAATGTTTTGCTCTCAGATCATTGATCAAATGACTTAGGAATGACAACTCCAAGAATGAGTGATATTGTGATCTATATGCATGAATGCATTCGAAGATCTATATGATATGTTAAAAACTATGATGCTTAAGCTATGATTGAGATAGTGATATGATAAAGATATTGCTAAATTATCCTAAATGATACACTACCATGGATATACCATGACATGAAAATGAAGTGATTCTAAATGTTATGATGATATTTTAACAAAGAGAGGCTAAAATGCTTAGTAAATTAGACTATAATGGAGATTCATAAAGCTTGGATATGGAGAATGAGGAATGAGAGCTCCATTTATAGGAAAAATAGGGAAATGGAGGGTTAAGATTGAATAATCTTAACAATGGCTAGGATTGAAAGTTACTCAATCTAGGTTTACAATTTTGACTAATGAAATGGTGACAATTGTCAACAAGAGGTGGCTTGAGAGGAGATGCAAGAGGCATTAAATGCTAGAGAAGACATGAAGGTTACCTTAGGAGGTAAGGTTGAAGTTGGGTTAGGGTCATCCATCGGATAAAGATTTTACCCAAGGGGTAAACTCTTGTGTAAGGGTTAATAGGTTAACCAAGGTTAAAGCCATGGGTGCTTGATAAGACCCTTGGGTTAGATGAGGGTTAAGCTAGAGAGAAAGTCTCTAACCATGAGGGGAAGGTTAAGTTAACCATTAATGGTTTGGAAGACTTTGGGGACAAATTTGTAAGAGTCCTTCCAAATTTAGGGGAACTCAACAAGTTAGCTTGTTGAAGAAATATAGCCTTAAATGCATTTAGAAGACTTTCCTCCAAATTTGAGAAGTGACTTCCTCAAATTTAGGGAAAGGACATGATTAGGAGTTGATTAGACCAATTAAGATAGTCAAGAAGAATCTAGATGACTCTAGAAGAGGTTTAGGATGCAAGTGAGTGATGTAGGAAAATGCAAGTGGGAGAAAAAGAATTTTAATTAAAATAAATTTTTTTATTTCAACTACAATAGATGCAACTTGCATATATACAAGTGGGGGGATTTTTAAAAAAAATTTCAATTTATTTATATGCAAGGGTCAATTTAATTAAATGTAAATTTATTAAAAGGAAGAAAGAGAAATTAATTAAATAAACTGATTTATTTAATTAAAGGCTAGAAAAGGTTTAGGTGAATTTAATTAAATAAATTAAATAATTTATTTAATCAAATAGATGAAAATGAAGAAATTAATTAAATAGGATTTAATTAATAAGGGGATGTGGTTAAAATAAACATTAAATATTTATTTAAGAAAGTGGTTAGATTTATACATCTACAAATACAACAAGCTATGCACTCTTACAAAGCACCAAACGTAATAGGGGAATATGCCCTCCGGTTAAAACAATTGGTGACAAGATTAAAAAAGAAGTATATAATTGATTATGTAAATCGAAATAAATCACCACTGGAACAACCAATACCTTGAACAGACAAAATATTTCTAACCTAGCTGAAGCATATATTTAATACCTACATACATAGAAACAAAAGATCTTAAAGAACGAAATCCCACTGTTATTCTTTAATCCATTAATCTACCAAGGACAATCAAATCAAAAGAAGCAAATCCTACTTGGAGTCCTACGTTCATTGAAGGTTTCCTGAGATACAGAGAGATCCACAACGAATTCCTTTTGAAGGTTAGATTCGCGAGGCTCCTCAATATCTTTGGATCAATTTTAGAATCCAAATACAACACCCCCGCAAAACTCAGAAAATTCCACTGCAAAAAAATTTCATGGGATTGCAAAATTCCTGCTCTTGGTTTTTCGTAAAAGCAGGGAGATAACCTCCCCCAAAATTGTAACTCACCATTAATTTGCATGCTAAGATATCCTGCACTAACTCTAAAATAATTAAATTTCATAACTTCCATTTACACTTTCATATTTTAAATTTTGAAACCAATAAATTATTAATTATATTTAACTAAATTATCTCACGAGCACAAAAAAATACATAAATCTTTCGTTCCCTATTAAATTAATTAAAGGAATATGTAGTAAAAGATAAATAAGACCATTTAATTAATTAAATTAATTAAAAATAATATTGCACAATTTTTTTAAATTTATTAATTTTTTAATCTTTAATACTCAAATACCCAAATAGGTATTAATATTAATAGTCTCCCACTACAATATTAGATAAGTATAAAACTATACACACGAGTAACAAACTGCGACAAGAAAAACAGGAAGGACTAATCTGACGACTACTGACATGACAGACAACAATACACAATACTAAGAACAACCACAAAGATACTTGACACAGATCCCGTTTCGTAGGAACGATGACGCGTCAAAAAGGATCTGACTGATAACTCCTGTTTTCAACATTGCTATTGGGTCAAAGAGCATGCTCAGACTTGAGTTTTAGGTGTAGTCGATGCTCGATACCTACAACTACATAAACCCACTGTCGAGCATATACATATAATAAAAAATATATCATATCGTGAAAAGGGAATGTAAGTGACGTAGCTTGCTCGTAAAGAGTAGTGTGATGCTTTTCCCTTTCACCCAAGCACATCAAGGATAAGAAGCAATATACGTCAGTTGAAAAACATGAATAAGCATAATGACTATGTTACAACTACACATATATAATCCATCACAATAATCATCTGACTAATTATACATGAATAACATCATATGGAATCACATCAAGGTCAACATCATGAAAATCATCATTGTTCCAATGAGCCAAAGAGAAAAGAGCATGAACATCACATATAAAGCCAAAAGACATAATAGATATCATATCCAAGATCAAAATTGACCAACACCAAAAGTGTTCTAAGCCACATAGAAACACAAGATCATAAAATCAAGAAGCCAAAAGAGAGCATGAACTACATCCTCCTCCCCTAGTGTCAGGATTACTCCTAGAAGCCTATGAAGAGGAAAGGATAGAACTCACGCACACGACAAGCCTTCTTCCTAGAAGCGGAAGACTCAACATAAGGATCCTACTGAACCTTGACCTGCTCCAAACCTCTACCTCAGAGAACCGGATGCTTGTGCTCTCAAACGCCCTTAACCTCGAGAACCAGCTGCCCATGCTTGACCTGATGACTCTACCATAGCACCTTGATGCTCCTCTAGGCAGTTATCAACCGCTGGATGAATCCTTTAGCTCTTTCTTGCATCTCCAATTGTAGGCTTTGAAGCAATTGTCCTATGACTGGATCATTGCAACCCCTTCTGACGACAATACCTAACAATGTGTCCCCGCTAGCCACATGAAAAACATCTTGTAATACGACCAAAACCACCACCACCAGAGGACGCACTCGACTGTTGGTGTCCATCCCAACTAACTACTGACTGAGTATTGTGTGAAGGCTTGTCAATGCGATCATGCTTATTCCTCTCCCAATTCCTATTCCTCCCTGACTGAGAACCCTCACCTTGCTAATAGTCAAAGTTCTTGCACTTCAACTGATGTTGCTGCTGACTGCAGAATGATCCTGCTCCCTGAGAGTGAAATGCACTAGAACCCTGACCACCAGTAGGTGTACTTGCATTCTTCACTCTAGTGTGAGTCCTAGGTGCCCTAGCAAGTTTCTCCTCCACCAAACGAGCTTTCTCAATTGCGACCTCCATGGTCTTAGGTTAAAAAACTTGTACATATCCACTGATCCAATCATTGACACCTTTGATAAAGTGCTGCACTAACATGGTCTCGTCATTTCTGATACCTGAATATCTCTCGAGATCATAGAAATGATGCTCATACAACTTGATAGACATGGTTAACTATCTCAATTCATGGAACTCATCTACTCTAAACTGCCTCCAATGATCCGATAGGAACCGTGTTCAAAATCGTTCCACAAACAACTCCTAAGAGATGATGCTAATATCGAAATGGAACTTTTTCTCATCTAACTACCACCACGTGGATGTGAAACCCCTCAGATGCATAATTGTACATCTTTCCTTAGTAGTGGTACTGAAGGGATACATAGCAAAACATCGGTCTAGCTCTATCAACCAATTTTTTGCCTCGAGACCTATTCCGACACTATTGAATTTAGGAGGCTGAGTCTTCATCAAATCCCTCATGTAGAATGCCTCCTGTTCTGACATGTCATTAAGAGGCCTCACAGGAGACCTCTCACAAGCTCCGTTGTCCTGGTGAGGGCCCAATTAGTTAAGGAGCTGCTCAAGCAAAAGTTGCAATTGATTTCTTGCTGAAGCGGACTGCTTGCGATTTTGATTCCAAGAATCTCTATGGGAACTCTGTGAGGGAGTACTGTTAGATGCAACCCCTCTTCTACATCTACCTCGGGCTCTACCATCTCGCGCTCTTGGCATTCTTCTAGACAACACAACCACACATATGAGACAAGCTAATGTCAAGAATTACACACACACATAAACATACAAACAACAAATGAATCCAAGAACACCTAGAGAACCTAGTGTTTGAACATGGGATCTGACACCAAGTGTAACACCCCACTATGAGGCCCAAAGGACTTAAACTAATTAAACAATGAAATCAATGAACAATTTTTTTTTTTGTAAAGATAAACTATATATATGCATTGAGATACATTCAACAAGATACTAAAAGAAAGACAATGGTAATTAACAAAAGTCCTCAAGGCCCCATAACAATGTTACTCAAGAAGGAACATAAGAATCAACATTAAATATTTTGACCATACAATGATCATGATACATATACATTGCCATGAGAAAATATGAATGGACATCAAGATGTACTACAAAGGATCCATAATGATACAATCTTCAAGGGAACAATAATGAAATGAATACATGGATCTGGATCAATATGAAGGTCCTCAATATTCCCACAAGCCATCACGAACATGATGCAGGTTGAAAAAAACCCAATGGGTGCGAATAGAACTCCACCCAACCATGTGGTACCAATAGGTCCACCCCTTGTGCAAGGAGGTATCAGCCAAACCCACAACGCATACAAGAGTACCCACAAGATTCACAAGAGAACTCAATGGACTGAACTCACATGAGACTCACAAGGCTATAATCATAGGAGACTCATAAGAGTAAAATCACAAGAGACTCATGAGAATAACACAATCTCTAGAGGCACAAAGCATTCCATAAAAAGATAAGCAACATGAGTTACCACTAGGTATGCAATAGGGAAGAGTGTCATCACTAGGTTATCATGAGTTACCCTGACGAGTCTTCACTAGCCTCGACCCCCATCCTAGGTTACCTTGGTGACCTCTACTGACCCCTGAACCTCATATAAACACTAGTGGACCACACCAACCTATCTACCCACCCAAGCTCATTAGTTAAGTTTCCTCTTGATTACAAAACTCTCATTGAGTTACCCTGGTGACCACTTTGGGTCCCAATCCCTAATGAGAGCCACTCCCCCTTGAATCGCACCTAGGAATCCAAGTACACACCAGACCAACAACTCGAGGTTGCAAGGTCCTGACCATAGCAAGTTTGATTTATTTGCTAGAATCAGAAAACCAAAGGTGGTAGTAGTTACCATAAGGGAGGACCATCTAGCATGAAAAAAATAAAGATCCATTGATCCAATAACATCAAGAGAAGAAATACATCAATATTGAACAAGAATATAAAACCATCCCTAGCCTCTGAAAATGATATACAATTACAAAAAACATCTGAGGTTTCAAAATATAAAAAAAAAAACTACAAAGCACAAAAAGGACACAACGTGCCTATCACATTCGTTTATCATAAATCAATACTTAGTCATTTACTTTAATTCAACCCATCTACTTCAAATTAATTTTATTAACCACAATGACATTACATAATATTCACTTAAGCCTCTATAACATGCTCGGATTTAAGTGATATTTGCTACCAAATCATAAAAATATCGTAGCCCTATAATTCCATTATTTGACTAACAATTATAAGGATGTACTAATCTTGACAATAATATTTGAGTGAGTAAAATAATTATATAGAGGAATATTTAAGTTCATATACATATAACTATTTACATAGATATACTTAGACACACACACACACACACACACACACACACACACACACACACACACACACACACACACACACACACACACACACACACACACACACACACACACACACACACACACACAGAGACACATCACAACCACTGAAAAGGCTACTGCGATAACCCTATGAATCTCCCCAACTCGAATAGGGAAGGAACACCCTGAAATGATGATACACACTGGAATCTAAGCAGGACTGTTGAATTTGGATATTCGGTTAGTGAACACATTTGTGTTGATACATGATGGATAGGGCAACAACTTTCAGAGTGCAAATGAATATTGGTAGGTCAAATTCAATTGTAACCGAATACATGAACAAGGCCAATGAAGGATTATACGAATAAGTCGAACAGGGGTCGAAGCCCCTAATATGACATTGGCCATAAGCTATCGGATTTCCACTGAGGTTAAAATATTAAGGAAAATAATTTTAAAATAAAACTCAATCATTTTGATTGCTAGACATAGGTCGAATACAAAATCCAAAATGAAGCCGGTAAACAGAAAACAAGGATGACAATGAAAACAACCAGGGTGCATCCAGAGATGAGGGTCATTACATTACAAAAAGCCATGCAAAACTTGCTCAAAACAATAATCAATTATAAAAGGAAATGACTACTGAAAGGAAATTACATATTGATTTCTCCAAATAAATGAATGAAGAAGTAAGCCAAAATGAACCAGGAGATTCTAAGCATGCAACAATCAGATTGCACAGGGCATTCTTCAAAAGGGAAGAGTAGATCAAGATGAATTAAGAGGGTGAGATCCGGATACAGAGTCATAGATACAACAAGATATGCACTCTTACATAGCACTAGATGGCATAGGGGCATATGCCCTCTGGTTAAAACAACTAGTGATAGGATATAAAAATAAAATAAAAAACAAAAACAATATAATTGATTAGGTAAATCGAAATAAATCACCACTGGAACAACCAATACCTCGAATAAGAAAAATATTTCCAACCTAGCTGAAGCATATATTTAATACCAACATATAGAGAGAAAAAAAATATTTTAAAGAACGAAACCCCACTATTATTCTTTAATCCATTAAGCTACAAAGGGCAACCAAATCAAAAGAAGCAAATCCTACCTGGAGTCCCATGTCCATTGAAGGTTTCCCGAGATACAGAGAGATCTACAACAAATTCCTTTCCAAGGTTTTGATTCGTGAGCCTCCTCAATATCTTCACAGTAATTGTAGAATCCAAATATAACACCCCCCCAAAACTTAGAAAATTCCACTACCAAAAACTTTCACGGGAGCGCCAAATTCCTCCTCCCTGCTTTTTCAGAAAAGAAGGCAGATAACCTCCCCAAAATTGTAACTCCCCATTAATTTGCATGCCAAGATATGCCCCACTAACTCCAAAATAATTAAATTTCATAACTTCCATTTACACATTCATATTTTAAATTTTAAAACCAATAAATTAATAATTATATTTAACTAAATTATCTCATGAGCACAAAAAAAAAACACAAATCTTTAGTTCCCTATTAAATTAATTAAAGGCATAGTAAAATATAAATAAGATCATTTAACTAATTATTTATTAATTTAATATAATATTGCACATTTTTTTTAATTTATTAATTATTAATTTTTAATACTCAAATATCCAAATAGGTATTAATATTAATACTCTCTCGCTACAATATTAAATAAGTATAAAACTATACACACGAGTAACATACAACGACAAGCAAAACATGAAGGACCAATCCGATGACTATTGACATGACATACAACAATACACAAGACTAACAACAACCACAAAAATACCTGACACGAATTCCATTTCGTAGGAAAGATGACATGTGAAAAAGGGTCTGACTAACAACTCTAGTTTTCAACATTACCACTGGGTCAAAGAACACGCTCACACCTGAAGATTTAGGTGGAGTTGATGCTCGGTACCTGTAGCTACATAAACCCAATGTCAAGCATATACATATAATAAAAAATATATCATATCGTGAAAAGGGAATGGAAGAGATGTAGCTTGCTGGTAAAGAGAAGTGCGACACTTTTCCCTTTCACCCAAGAACATCAAGGATAAGAAACAATATACGTTAGTTGAATAACATAAACAAGCATAATGATTAACTTACAACTACACATATATAATCCATCACAGTAATCATCTGACTAATTAGACATGAATAACATTATATGAAATCACATCAAGGTCAACATCATGAAAATCATCATTGTTCCAAAGAGCCAAATAGCAAAGAGCATGAACATCACATATAAATCCAAAAGACATAATAGATATCATATCCATGATCAAAATTGACCAACACCAAAAAGGGTCTAAGCAACACAAAAACACAAGATCATAAAATCAGGAAGCCAAAAGAGAGTGGGCACTACCAGAAGCGGTAAGAAAAGGGTTTGTGTTTTGAGATTGTCAAAATTTTATTATTTTGCATGTTCATATGTGAATAAGAGATGTTTAAGTACCATTATTATTTACAATATGAAGGCATACTTAATTATGTACTATTGCAAATCGATTAAAGTTATCAACAATTGAAATTGGAGAATTAATACGTGAGCTCAAGAAATTGTAAATTATGCAAAAATCTAAATGTCAATAAATATGATGAAAATCATATGTTTGTAAAATTGGATTTAAATATTTTATTTGTAGCAAAAAGACGTGACAATGATTTTATCAAAAACACCAACATGAATGTCATGGCTAAGAAGCTAAATGTTTCTCTAGTTTTGAAGCAATAATACGAAGTGTAGCTTAGTTGAGTCATATAATTCATGTAAGGAATTGAAGCTTGTTGAACACTAGATGTCACTGAGAGGGGGGTGAATATGTGGTTTCCAAATCTTTTCCCTTTTCTATCCTATGTGTATATATTGGTTAATTGATCTATCATAAAGAAGACATACTGATTAGATGGGAGAATGACACAAATTCATCCACACATAAAAGGGACATCACATAACATCAAATGTACGAGGAAAACCTAAGATGGGAAAAACCTCGGTGATAAATGCTGCTGGAGACTACTCCTCCAATCCAGCCTCATAATGAAAACCTCGGTTACAACATTTAGGGCACCAAACCAAGGAGTACTACTCCTGGTTTAGGGCACAACCCAATGAGCACTGACCCCTGATTTTAGGGCACCAACCCAAGGAGCACCAACCCCTGCACCAAGCTCCAACTCAATGATCTACAATGAACATAATCAATTACAAAAGTAATATCCTTGTTTCAAAATAACTTTGTAATACTTATGCAAGTCTCTTCACCGTCTCTCCTCTATCCAATTTACTGCTGGTTCTCTGCTCACCTTTCTGCTACAACCCTGTCTCCTGCTGCAACTCATTCTCTACTGCAACCTTACCGGTTGAACCTCTTCATCTTCTCCACCAGTTCTTCTCTCTTTTGGTTCTCTTTTCTCTCTGTCACACTACTGCTAGCCACCATCGGTCTTGATAACTCAATCAGATGTCTACTATCTCATTACTGTCGGTTCTCAGCTTGCCAATTCTCTTCTCTTTCTCACTATGCTCTTCTCTTACCTACAATATTCAATGGATCTTCTCTCCCAGTTCAATCATCACCGGTGCACTCCTCTGTCAGACTTAATGATAGACTGCCGATTGTCTCACTTTTGCCAGTTGAACTTTTCACACCAATTCTCCCTCACACACTCAATCTCTTCTTTGATTGACAGTGAGCACTTGACCAATTTTCTCTCTTCACTAGCCTCACACTCTTAGGCAACAACATCATCAATCATATTCATTCATGAGTCAACATACTTATAATTGAGTTTTCCCTCCATGACTGACATTAAAACTTCTGGCTCACTAGGGTTTCTTCATCGATCCTGAGGTAGACTGAATCCAATCTAATCTCCATCTAGAGATCAATCACCTACAATGGATCAATCAGACTTTGCCAATCCTGTTGCGTGTTTACCCTGTTTGGCAAATAGGACACCTTCTTTGGTCTACACTTGTCAAACACCTATGAAGAGATCACACAGATAGCTTCACCTACCCTAATCAACACCTGGACACTTGACCTCGATCATGAAGTCATCAAATTAGACCTCTGTCCTCTGATCAGTCTCGAGCCACACTCTTCTGTTCTTGACCTGTGAAACACACTATCAACATTAATGTTGACCAGTCACCACCTACCTCACTGACAACAATTCACTAACATGTGCATGCATGTGACTTCAACTACATGTGGCCCCTTTGTCAGCATCCACTTTTAATTGGTCTTCTGTGTCGATCAAGACAAGATCACCGACCAACCACACAACTGGGCTTATCTACCAGTTCACAAACCCTACCGGTTTTACACTAGCCGGTCTGTCTTCACTCTTTCACATTGCTTCTCTTTTGGTGGAACACTCAAACCAGTCAGCACACTAGCCAAATTACCTCATTCACATCTTCAATAGATGGGAGCCTTTCACTTCTGCACCTTGTCAGCTTTACCGTTGGACATACTTCCCGATAAACACCTTGATGACACCATGCCATCAACCTTCACTAAACACCATCTTCAATCTGCTTGCATTCTCTATCTACAACTGCTCAACCTTGCCTTCTTCATCATTTTACCAGTTCTCCTATCATCTAGTTTGTCAAAGTAACAAACATATCCTTCCTTCTCTGTATCGACAATTCATTATGTCTACCTGGCCGATCCAGTGCATATCTTCGATCTCATGCACAAAAGGCAACTTAGTGTTTCACTGGTTGATCCGGTGTGAGAATTCAATCACCTGTCTTTAATTCTTTAGTCTTATCTCAGAGAGATATGCTTCATTCTATGCATATTGGGAGATAAGATCAGTATTACCACTTACTGGTGGGAGTGGATCCTTGTCATCTACGTCTGATGTTGCACCAATATGGCTTCCCTGTTTGAGCATGCATATCTTCAAACATGCACATAGTATCTGGTTGGGTACATTAACTTTTAGTCATCGCTTCATATGGTGACTACATATTTATCCGGTGGGAATCCTTCTATTTCAAATCCACGCAACATACCGGTGGCCTGCACATACTTCACCTTCGGTGTTGATGTGATTTTTGTAACATTTTGCCTCTTCATCACAATCAACAACCCAACATCTTGCTCTCTTGTTGGTTGACAACAATGCACTGCCAACATGCCACTTACCGATATGTAGTCCTTATCTCTTCAACACAAGTCAACACTAACCTGTGTATTGGTGACCTGCTAGGCTAGGTGACATCAAAGACATCATATCCTGTATGTATCAAAGATAGTACTGCTTATACATCTCCCATACTGGTTGCCATCCTATACCGGTTGACATCAATGTCAACACAATGCCAAAAATCTCCCCCTTTATCATTGATGTCAACACATAGTATCCGACATACTACATAATCAATCTCCCCCTTTGTGTGTTCCATGGATTCTCAAACATGTAGTATGCAACATACTACATAATATCTCTCCCCCTTTGACAACAATGGCAAAGGGCACTGACAAGGTTTCTCTCCTCCTTGTGTCTACCAGGCACTAACACTTTCCTCTCTCCCTTTTACTCTACCGAATGCTTCTCTTCTTCTGACCATCATACATTTCATCCTCTCAATTCATAGCACTGGAGAGGTCAACCACTAACTGACACCAATTGCTCAACAACCAAGTGTATATGAAAACTGGAAACACATGCATATACAAGTCTGAGACCAATTGAAAGCACATGTGTCAGTGAATACAACATACCTGCCGGTCAGACTGTATCATCTCCCCTTGGTATGTAGAAGCCATTTTGACCCCAAATTTCTTATACCAAGTGTTGAAGCTAGCAATGATACCAATTGTATCTCTTCTGATACCAAATGCATGTTTTCTTGTGTAGGTAACTCTTGCTCTTTGCAAGCAACACTTTCGGTGTTCCAGTTGTGATTTCAATATCTGTCATTGGAGTACCTTAAAACCCCAGACCGATGAGCGCATCCCAAGGTCTCAATCATACCGGTACAACCATAAACACTTGCTCTCCCTTGTGTCTAGCATGTCTGATACTAATAAGAAAATATGGCTATGAAAAACCCCCGAGTCATACATCTCAAGTCTTTATTTGTCTGTTAGGTTCAAAACCGGAGCCAAGCTGCCCCTTATACTGATTGAATTGTGGATATGTGATCAATCTAATGATCTATCACCTCCATAATTTCCACCACAACATATGACATGATCCTAGATGTAGACAATACCATAGAATATCACTATCATTCCTTATATCAAACCGGTTAGCCCACAAAGGATGCATGCATGCAAGATCAACTACTGGGCCATCATATGCCATTCAGATCTTTTCCAATACCACCTAAGAAATAATCACTTCTTCATATCACATCGCCAGAGTTATTGCAATGATCTCAAACCTCATTGACTTAAATAACCTGCCCTACCGGGTAGTATTCATATCGGTACCACACTGCACATACCGGTTTACTACACCGGTCCATCGTTTCTATCGAAGCACCTTCCTCTAATGCATGTCTTGTTGTGTCAATTGTTTCCAATTGAAAATGTAAATTTTCCATCCATTGACACATGCAGTAGTGATCCATCTTTCATTTGTAGATGTGTAGCCAAGGCAACCACTACACACACTTGTCATCTCATTTTCTTCCTTCATACCGACATCAACTTGTTCTTCCATGTGTCCTCTTCTACTGAGGGGGTGAATGATATGGTTTTTGGCTTGCTAGGGTTTCTTCATCGATCTTGATGCAAACCAAATCCAATCAGATCTTTGTACAGAGATCAACCAGCTGCAACAGATCAATCAAACTTCACTAATCTTGCTAGGATCAGAACATGTTTGCCCTATTTGGCAAACATGACACCTTATTCGGTTTGCACTTGTCAAACACCTATGAAGCGATCATACATATAGCTTCACCTACCCTAATAAACACCTAGACACTCGGCCTCGATCATGAAGTCATCAAATCAGATCTCTTTCCTCTGATCAGTCTCAAGCCACACTCTTCTGCTCTCAATTCGTGAAACACGCTATCGACATTAATGTCAACCAGTCACCACCTACCTCACCGAAAACACTTTACCGACCTATGGAAAACTCAAACCGGTCAACACACTAGCCAACCTACTTCATGCATATCTTCAACAAATGGGAGCATTTAACTTCTACACCTTTTTAGCTTTATAGGTGGACATATTTACCAGTAACCACCTTGATGACACCATGTCATCAACCTTCAACAAACACCATCTTCAATCTGGTTGCATTCACTGTCTGCAACTGCTCAACCTTGCCTTCATCATTTTATTGGTTCTTCTATAATCTAGTTTGTCAAAGTGACAAACATATCATTCCTTCTCTATACTGGCAACTCATCATGTCTACCCGGCTGATCCGATGAATATCTCCGATCTCATGCACCTAAGGCAGCTTAGTGTTTCACTGGTTGATTCGATGTGAGCCTTCAATAACCTGTCTTTAGTTCTTTTGTCTTATCTCAGAGAGATATGATACATTCCATGCATATTGGGAGATAAGCTCAGTATTACCACTTACCAGTGGTAGTGGATCTTTGTCATCTACATCCTACATTGCACCAATATGGATTCCCTGTTTGAGAATGCATATATTCAAACAGACACATATGATCTGGTTGGGCACATTCACTGTTAGTCATCGCTTCATATGGTGACTGCATCTTTATCCAGTGGGAGTCTTTGTGTTTCATATCCACACAACATATCGGTGGCCTCAACATATCGGTGGCCTACACATACTTCACCTTCGGTGTCTATGTGATTTTTGTAACATTTCACCTGTTCATCATAATCAACAACCCAACATCTTTCTCTCTTGTTGGTTGGAAATAATGCATTACTAACATGTCACTTACCGGTCTACAATCCTTATGTCTTCAACACAAGTCAACACTAACCTGTGTACCGACAATGTGCTAGGATAGGTGACATCAAAGACATCACATCCTATATGTATCAATGACAGTATTGCACATACATCTCCCATACTGGTTTCCATCCTATACTGGTTGACATCAATGACAACACAATGCCAACAATCTCTCCCTTTGGCATTGATGTCAACACATGTAGTATTCAACATACTACATAATCGATCTCCCCTTTTGTGTGTTCCATGGATTCTCACACATGTAGTATGTGACATACTACAAAATCTCTCTCCCCCTTTGAAAACAATGGCAAAGGGATTGATAGGGTTTCTCTCCTCCTTGTGTCTAATAGGCACTAACACTTTTCTCTCTCCCTTTGACTCTACTAGATGCTTCTCCTCTTTTGACTATCATACATTTTATCCTCTCAATTCACAACACTAGAAGGCTCAACCACCAATTGACACCAATTTCTCAGTAACCAAGTGTATATGCAAATAGGAAACACATGCATATACAAGTTTGAAACCAATTGAAGGCACGTGTTAGTGAATACAACATACCTACCAGTCAGACTACATCATCTCCCCTTGATATTTAGAGGCCATTCTGACCCCAAATTGCTGATACCAAGTATTGAAGCTAATATTGATAGCAATTGTATCTCTTCTGATACTAAATGCATGTTCTCTTGTACAGGTAACTCTCCCTCTTTGCAAGCAACACTTTCGGTGGTCCAGTTGTGGTTTCAATACCTGTCATTGAAGTACTTTACAACCCCAGACTGATGAACATATCTCAAGGTCTCAATCATACCGATATAACCATCGATACTAGCTCTCCCCCTGTGTCCAACATTTCTGATACCTATCAGAAAATATGGCTATGAACTCCCCCTGAGTCATACATCTCAGGTCTTCATTTGTCTGTTAGGTTGAAAACCGGAGCCAAACTGCTCCTTATACCGATTGAATTGTGGATATGTGATCAATCTAATGATCCATCATCTCCATAATTTCCACCACAACATATGACATGATTCTATATGTAGACGATGCCATAGAATATCACTATCATTCCATATATCAAACCGGTTAGCCCACAAAGGATGCATGCATGCAAGATCAACTACTGGACCATCATATGCCATTCAGATCTTTTCCAATACCACCTAAGAAATAACCACTTCTTCATATCACATCGCCAAAGTTATTGCAATGATCTCAAACCTCATTGACTTAAATAACCTGCCCTACCGGGTAGTATTCATATCGATACCACACTGCACATACCGGTTTACTGCACCGGTCCATCGTTTCTACCGAAGCACCTTCCTCTAATGCATGTCTTGTTGTGTCAATTGTTTCCAATCAAAAATGTAAATTTTCCATCCATTGACACATGCAGTAGTGATCCATCTTTCACTTGTAGATGTGTAGCAAAGGCGGCCACTACACACACTTGTCATCTCATTTCCTTCCTTCATACCGACATCAACCTATTCTTCTATGTGTCCTCTTCTACTAAGGGGGTGAATGATATGCTTAGTGCACTACTCCCTCTAAGGTCCTACATCTCCTTTAAGCCTTAGGAGATATCACCTGAGCATTGAATGAACATTGTCGGTCCTTGGTTCTACTCTCTTCCTTCTTCCTCCAAACCTGCTTGGTCTCATTCTTCTTCCCATTTTCAATCTTGGGAGCAGGCCTTACTTTCTTTTGTAGACTGGTCCTTGGTTTATTGGATTCTGCCACATGACTAGAAATGTTGCTATAGAAGCAAATAGTGTTCATGCCATATACATGATTGGGGGACCTTCTAATATACCAGTTTTCTCTTGCTTTTCTGATTAAGCCATTGTAGCTAGCTACCGGTCTCCATGGATTCCTTGATTGCATAAGAGCACTTCTCCTCTTGTACTCTGTAGGTCTTTGTCGCTCATATAACTTGTAACTGCTTCCCTACTGAGCATGATTGTTCCAGCAACTGCCATTGGACTGAGAATTCTTCTTCCTGCATTCATGAATTCTATGGCCAAAAATATTGCCTTGATAATATAAAGCATTTGGATAACCGGGAGAGGGGATATGCAAGTTTCTATTCTTTGAAACTTTGAGCCCATATGCAGGATATCTATGAGAACCTAAATTGTTTCTCCTAGACCCCTTTCTACATTCTTCTAGTTTATGGCCATATCCATTACATGGAAAATAGTAACCGGAGAGGGAGGACTTATTACTTACAAATTTATTTTGCCATAAATGAGGTGATCTTACCGGTTTGGCATCTCCATTTCTGCTTCTTCGGGAGTGGATCTTGGGTTGTCCACTTTTTGCAGCTCTTCCATATGATCTCATCTTTTCCTACCCTTGCTTTGTCTTGTGGGCAGTAGAATTTCCTTGTCTTCTACTAGTGGGGATCTTCTATGTTGTCTTCTTTTGTTCTTGCCTCCAATGAAGTTTCCTTCTGCCATCTTCCCTTTTCCTTTGGGATCCACATTGTGTCTCCTTCTTGCAGCACCGATCATCATCCTTGGATTCATGTCTTCACCGGTTGTGGTCTGATCAACCTTCTTTGAGGGAGAATTCTGGATAGTGAAGGTTTGTCCCTTGTTATCTCCATTTGAGGAGACAAACAAAATGCCATTGTGGGGGACATTCTTGTTGGTTGATCATTCACCAACACCACTTCCTAATCCTCTGGTATCCTTGGAATGCTTTTTCTTCTTCAACATTTTGTCCATGGTATCATTGGTGCCATCAAACCAGATTCTCACCTTGATCTCATCTTGATATTTCTCTAGGTCATTTCAGAGATTCTCCATATCCCCTTCTAACTTTTGATAATCTTTGTCTCTGGCCTTTAGATCAGATGCTAGATCATTACACTGACACTCCTTGGTGTCTTCTTGTTGAGTCTTCAACTCTGAGATACATTTCTCAGATTCTTCAAGGCATTTGATTAACTGGTTTTGTTCCATAACTAAAAAATTATTGAATAACTTGTATTTATTCCTCACTCTACTGAGTTCTTTGAGTGCACTTACAAGTTCTCCTTGAAGATCAACTTCTTCTTCATCTTATTCTTCACCTTCACTACCACTGCTAAACACATTTTGCGGGTAGGAATGGTTGGCATGATCATTATTAGATGTGTGCCTTTCATCCTCTGATTCTTGTGCAATGAAGAGGTGGGGTCCTTCTTCATCATTTCTGCGGCTGCGAATAGATCTGACTTCATTATCTGTAGACACATGAGTTGCATTTCTCATCTTGTCTACACAAACTAGTTCTACAGTGGTAGGCTTATTTCCATAGAGATTCTTCAATCTGTCCCATAGACTTTTTACCGATCTGCATCTATCCACCTGTGAGGAGAAATCATTGGATAACCCATAGAGTATAGCCTTCATTTCTATATCATTACACCGGTATCTTCTTTCTTCTTTTGAATTGGCGAGATGACTCACTTTACTAGGGAAGCCATTAACAACCGACATCCACACTTAAAACCCTAAAGAGGATAGGTAGATTTCCATCCTACAACTCCAAACAGAAAAATTTGAGCCATCAAATACAGGAGTAGGGATTGAAACTAAACAAACCATTGTGTTCAAATACTATAATTTACCCAAGCTGGAGAAATCTTATCAACCAGGAACCTAGGCTCCGATACCAATTGTTGAACACTAGATGTCACTGAGAGGGGGGTGAATATGTGGTTTCCAAATATTTTCCCTTTTCTATCCTATGTGTATATATCGGTTAACTAATCTATCATAAATCAGAAATACCGGTTAGATGGGAGAATGCAACGAATGTATCCACACATAAAAGGGACATCACATAACATTAGATGTATGAGGAAAACCTAAGATGGGAAAAACCTCCGTGAGAAATGATGCTGGAGACTACTACTCCAATCTAGCCTCACAATGAAAACCTCAATTACAACATTTAGGGTACCAACCCAAGGAGTACCCCTCCTTTTTTAGGGCACCCACCCAAGGAGCACCGATCCCTGATTTTAGGGCACCAACCCAAGGAGAACCAACCCCTGCACTGAGCTCCAACTCAGTGATCTACAATGATCATAATTAATTACAAAAGTAATAACCTTGTTACAAAAGAACTTTATAACACTTATGCAAGTCTCCTCACCAGTTCTCCTCTATCCAATTTACTGCCGATTCTCTGCTCAACTTTCTGCTGAATTCCTATCTCCTGTTGCAACTCATTCTCTGCTACAACCTTGCCAGTTTAGCCTCTTCTTCTTCTCCACTAGTTCTTCTCTCTACCAGTTCCCATTTCTCTTTTTCACACTTCTGCTAGCCACCACCAGTCTTTATAACTCAATCAGATGTCTACTATCTGATTACTGCCAGTTCTTAACTTTCCAGTTCTCTTTTGTTTCTCACTGTTCTCTTCTCTTACTTGCAATATTCAATGGCTCTTCTCTGTCAGGTCAATCATCACCATTGCAATCCTCTGTCAGACTTAATGGTAGAGTGCCGGTTGTCTCACTCTCACCAGTTGAACTCTTCATATCGGTTCTCCCTCACACACTCAGTCTCTTCTCTTATTGACGTTGAGTACTTGATTGATTTTCTGTCTTCACTAGCCTCACTCTCTTAGGAAACAACATCATCAATCATCTTTAGTTATGAGTCGACTATTGGCATATGTGCAAAGCTTGATGACATGATAATATTGTATGTTGTCATTGATGTCAATATGCTGAAGTATGAACCGGTATATTGAAGTAAGAAAACTGGCAAGAGAACTAGTATGATATTGTGAACCGGTATATATGAAAAAGTGAAGTGGTATGTTGGAATGAGAACCGATATATGGGAAGTTTTGTATCGGGGTTTCATTTGGCATGACTACTGGTTGGTAGTCTCAACTTTAGGGTTTTCGGTTGATGCATTCCAAACTTGTGTGATTCAACTGATGACATCTTGTGATGAGTTAGCATTGTAATGAAGATCAGATAGTGTTTCCACATCAGCCTTGTGCGCGTGAAGGATTTCCTTGAGGATCTTGCATGGAGATTGATCCTATCTACCTTGGGAATGTGCGAAGTCTCTGTAAACGGTGGAGAGCGTGTGATGGGTTATCAACTTCATGAAGAGGCAAAGAATTTACGTTGGAGAACATCTTGAGATCTGTTCAAGACTGTTGTATTCAATGCAGTATGATTAACGGTCAGGATTGAACCGATTGAATTGTTAAATCTAAATGTTTAGGGTTTAGGGTTTATGCTACCAACCTATCTGTTTCCTATAAGGTCGATGATGTTTTTCATTTTGAGGTTGTTGGCAAATGTTATGTGTGTATCCCAATGAAGAGATACTTGATTCTTACCAGACTGGAGAAGTGTGTTGACACCTGCAGAGTGTGATTGCAGAAGCAAAGGAGCTAAAGTGGACCTGCCTTGGCATTGAGTGCTATTATCAAATCAGTGTATTACTTGTTGACTTCTAATCATTTCAGCAGTTGGAAAATCCCTTAACCGGGTAGCTTTAACAGGCTTATGTGTAAATATTTTAACAGGGTGACTCAATTCAATGAGTTCTTCAAATCCTCTTGTGAGGTAGCCTTTAACAGGGTTGTAAACCTCTAACTGGGTATTTAGCCATCCCTTAACCGTGTGATCCCTAGCAGGATCGGTTCCTATTAGAACCTATTGATTCCTAGTAGGATCGGTTCCTAGGAAAACCCAATATGGGAAAAACTTCAGTGAGAAATGCTGCTGGAGACTACTACTCCAATCTAGCCTCACAATGAAAACCTCAATTACAACATTTAGGGCACCAACCCAAGAAGCACCACTCCTATTTTAGGGCACCCACCAAAGGAGCACCGACCCCTGATTTTAGGGCACCAACCCAAGGAGAACCAACCCCTGCACCGAGCTCCAACTCAATGATCTATAATGAGCATAATCAATTACAAAAGTAATAACCTTGTTACAAAAGAAATTTATAACACTTATGCAAGTCTCCTCACAGGTTCTCCTCTATCCAATTTACTGCCAGTTCTCTGCTCAACTTTCTGCTGAATTCCTATCTCCTGTTGCAACTCATTCTCTGCTGCAACCTTATTGGTTTAGCCTCTTCTTCTTCTCCACCAGTTCTTCTCTCTACCAGTTCTCATTTCTCTTTTTCACATTTCTGCTAGCCACCACCGGTCTTGATAACTTAGTCAAATGTCTACTATCTGATTACTGTCGATTCTCAGCTTGCCAGTTCTCTTTTGTTTCTCACTCTTCTCTTCTCTTACCTGCAATATTCAATGGCTCTTCTCTGCCAGTTCAATCATCATCATTGCAATCCTCTGTCAGACTTAATGGTAGAGTGCAAGTTGTCTCACTCTCGCCAGTTGAACTCTTCATACCGGTTCTCCCTCACACACTTAGTCTCTTCTCTGATTGATGTTGAGTACTTGACTAATTTCTATCTTCACTAGACTCACTCTCTTAGGCAACAACATCAACAATCATCTTTAGTTTTGAGTCGACATACTTATACTTGAGTTTTATCACCATGAATGACATTCAAACTTCTGGCTCGCTAGGGTTTCTTCATCAAATCTGAGGCCAAAAAAATCCAATCAGATCTCCATCCAGAGATCAACCACCTACAACGGATCAATCAAACTCCACTAATCCTGCTGCGTTCAGAAAATGTTTGCCCTATTTGGCAAACACGTCACCTTCTTCGGTCTGCACTTGTTAAAAACCTATGAAGTGATCACGTTGATAGCTTCACATACCCTGATCAACACCTCGACACTTGGCCTCAATCATGAAGTCATCACATCAGATCTCTGTCCTTTGACCAGTCTCCAACCACACTCTTCTTCTCTCGACCCGTGAAACACGTTATCAACATTAATGTTGACCAGTCACCACCTACCTCACTGACAACACTTTATCGACCTGTGCATGTATGCCACTTCAACTCCACGTGGCCCCTTTGTTGGTATCCACATTTTCTTGATCTTCTGTGTCGGTCCAAACAAGATCGCCGACCAACCACACAACTGGGTTCATCTGTTGGTTCAAAAACCCTTCCGGTTTTGCCCTAACTGGTCTGTCTTCACCCTTGCACATTGCTTCTCTTCCGATGGAACACTCAAACTGGTCAACACACTAGCCAACCTACTTCATCCACATCTTCAACAGATGGGAGCGTTTCACTTATACACCTTTTCAGCTTTACTGGTGGACATACTTACTAGTAACCACCTTGATGACACCATGTCATCAACTTTCAACAAAAACCATCTTCAATCCGGTTGCATTTTCTATCTGCAATTGCTCAACCTTGCCTTCTTCATCATTTTACCGGTTCTCCTATCAACTAGTTTATCAAAGTGACAAACATATCCTTCCTTCTCTATACTGGCAACTCATCATGTCTACCCGGCTGATTCGGTGCATATATTTGATCTCATGCACCTAAGGCAACTTAGTGTTTCACTGTTTGATCCAGTGTGAGCCTTCAATCATCTGTCTTGAATTCTTCTGTCTTATCTCAAAGAGATCTATTGCATTCCGTGCATATTGGGAGATAAGCTCAGTATTACCACTTACCGATGGGAGTGGATCCTTGTCATCTACATCTAGCATTGCACCAATATGGCTTCCCTGTTTGAGCATACATATCTTCAAACAAGCACACATGATCCAGTTGGGCACATTCACAATTAGTCACCACTTCATACGGTGACTGCATCTTTATCCAGTGGGAGTCCTGCTATTTCACATCCACACAACATACCGGTGGCCTGCACATACTTCACCTCTGGTGTTGATGTGATTTTTGTAACACTCTACCTCTTCATCACAATCAACAACCCAACATTTTTCTCTCTTGTTGGTTGACAACAATGCACTGCCAAAATGTCACTTACCAGTCTGCAGTCCTTATGTCTTCAACACAAGTCAACACTAACTTGTGTACTGGTGACCTGCTAGGATAGGTGACATCAAAGACACACACCCTGTATGTATCAATGACAGTACTGCACATACATCTCCCATACCAGTTGCCATCCTATACCGGTTAACATCAATGACAACACAATGCCAACAAATCTTATGAGTAAAATCATAGTGCATGTTAATCTAGCTAAATTAGAGACATTGATAGTAAAAATGGTTGCTCGATTACCTATTTGTCAATTACATATGTTTGAGTGTTGTACTTTTATGAAAAAAATAAAAATACAATATATTTAAACTTTGATTTTTTTGTAAAAACTTATGTTTTTGTACAGTTAAATTGTGATGTTAATTTTGTAGTATGCATTTATATGTTCCATGATTAACTTCCGTTGTTTTGTTCCTAATATTTTGAGCCAGTAATATTCTTTATATTTGTTAGTTTCAAAATTTTAATAGTTTCACAATGAGAAAGACTAGTCACTATATGACACTTGTTCAAATATATGTTATATCTTCTATGAGAAAGAACACGAAATCAAATATTATTATTTATTACAATTATTTAGTAATCTACATTAATAAATTTATTTATAGTGATATTTATGTTACTTATTTTAGCATAACAAGTTATGATCATTCATTATCTATATTTGATTGACAAGAACTAGTCATTGAATCACACTTATTACCATCGATAATGAAATCTAGGTCATTTATCCCAATAATGACAACTTCTATCATCTTTCATATGATATTGAGCACTATTATAACTATTATAATAGCTTGTTTGTATTGTGAGGTTTTACAAGTCAAGTGCATTGTTGACTTCTAAATTAATAAGTTTTTTTTAAAAAGACTAATACTAAATACATTTTTTTAGCTAACAATTAATAAGAAATCTAAATCAAAAGATTGATCAGAGGTGTTCCATAATATACTTCATGTTTATTGGAAATGGTGAAGAAAGAGAGAGATTATAGTACAAGAAAAATTCAATTGATTAACTACATGCTACATCATGAAAGAAATGGTCAATGAAAGGATGAAAATTAAGACAGTGTCCTTAATGTTTAAAAAATATTCTTTAATCTATTATAATTGTTATATAATTGCTTGTGTTCAATTATAAGTATTATTTTGCACAATCATTTAATTCAAATATTTCTATCTATACTTTAGGTGGTGGTCTAACTGTAGGGACAACTTTAAGAAACCACCCCCTGGGCAAAAGTGTAAAATCCTGGCGAATCTGACATTTTTTTGGGGGGGAAATTTTCATATTGATGGCGAATTTTTTTTTCAAAATAGGGAAAAAAATTATTTTGTATTGGCGATTTTTTTCTAGGGTACGAAAATTCCATAAATTTCTGGCGAATAATACCTTGTTATATGGGGAAAATATATATTGTAGGAGGCGAATAATTTTTGTTAAAAGGAACAAATATATAATTGTATGGGCGAAAAATTTTACTTCGAAGGAAAAATTATTTAAATGTATATATATCTAGTCACTAACTGCAATCCACTCTATCCCCATGACTTCCAATGTGGTACTCGACACTTGCCAACTTGGTACTAGTTTATTGTTGTTTCCAATTTCACACAATAGTGCATTTATGGGAAAGATTTGCAGAGATACGAAAGATTTTAAAAAAATTAAAGCAATTAATACAGTTAGAGAAGTAATTATTACAATCAAGAGCTTCAACTATTTATATACGATCTGTGCTTCTTTCATCTTCAATTAGCCTTTTCCATTTGATAGATAAATCGTCGGAGCTCACAATATTTAAATTCTGCCTCTGGTTTAGGTCTATAGGCTTAGGTTGTTTAATTTGGTAATTTGATTTCTCAAGATGGACACTCCCATCCACTTGAGAAGCATTTCTGCAGAGGACCAGAGGGCCTTTCTGGGCTGCGTTAGAGACCCAACCCTCCAATCAGTCTGCAAGGAGGTTGGGTCGTTCACCAATGAGGCTGTGCGGATGGTGCTGGGTAGAGCTTTTCTGCGAAACAAAAATAGATACCATGTTAACACAAACATTGCATCCCGGTTCCTGGCGTCTCTTTTGGACCTCAGAGGAGACAAGGTGGATATGTTGATGTTGTTAAGGAAGGTGTTTAAGGAAGAATTCCTTGGAGATGAAATTACTATTATCATCCTTGCAAAAGTAGGGGTGGGGATCCCTTGGGTGAGTGAATTATCCAAGCTTCTCCTCTCTGACCAAATAGTGCAAGTGGCCAGGCAACCGTTTCTTTTGAACCTGAATGCAGAGCAGTTGACGCGTCACAGGAAATGGGCGCGGATTGGCAGGGACTTTCTCCGGAAATGGTTGCTCCTAGACGACTTTCCAAACTACATGTGGCTTGAAGAATTCTCTCAGCTTATGCTATCTAAAGAATTCTGCATGGAAGGATGGCCAAATTCTTAGGGTAAACCATCCACTATGTGTGCCCTAGGCCCTACCCCCTAGTAGTTTTTTTTTTGCCTATGTCCTCGAAACCTCAGAGGCTCAGTGGCTCACTCATTTTGGCTTTAAAGTTTTTGAGGGACTCAAGTCTCATACTTGTAAAAATTGTAAATTTCCAAAGCATAAATATTAATGATAATTTTTCAAATTCCAGTTTGTTTCAGTTTGCCTCTTATGGATATAAAAATGCTTTCTATTTCATTTTTATTAATGAAAGTTTTTCAAATGCTTTTTGTCTATGAGCTATGTTATTTCAATATTTTGTTAAACAATGAAAATAAATTTAATACTATGATTTTTTTATGTAATGCTTCTTCCTCTATATTTAATATATAATTTTTTTTTTCAATTCGTTCCATTAATTATTTGTACATTGATTATGGTTGATTATAATTTTATAAATATAAAAAAAAAGATGTTTATCTCACGAAAAACAAGTGAATTAAAACTAAAAGTCCAACTTACTTGCTGTTGAAGTTTTGAACTAGTGCATGCGTGGGTTGGTACTGGGTACATACTATGATTTATAGTTAAGATTTTGTCATAATGAAGAAATTTGAGACATTTATGAAGGGTAGATGGGATCGCTTTCATGGAAGAGAACCAAGGGCAAGGATGTCCCAACTTCACACAAAATTGATCTAATGTAGGATTTATGAATGATAGCAAAAATGACATCTAAGCACTTAGTACCAACCTTAACGGGAAGAGTAATAGAACCTATAGTAGGACAAGAGAAACCATCAAAGATATTAACCACTAAATCAAATTCATCATATCAATGTTACTTCATGCAATTGTAAAGTATAAAGATATTCTTAGGTTATTACATTCACCATACATGTATAACCTAATAATCATCAATGAGAACCCCTCGTGAGAGTATGTCTTTGATCTTTGTAGTGATATATAGACTTATAGTGGGCCATCAGGTGTTTCAATAGTCTCACTAGGATCAAAGGTAATGCATATTGCATAGGTCCTTAGGAGGTGCAGGTTTATCAATAAGATTCACCACATTATTAGACTCAAGGCCAAGGTCATTAGAAGAAAATTCAAGATTCTAGACTCAATTAGAGAACAACATTAGACTCAATTAGATCAACGACTTAGGGTGGATTTTTCATAGAGGCTATAAACTTTGTTGTAAATACAATCATATAATTTTTTTATAGTCTTTATTTGTTTATTAAAATTAATTTGAACTAAATTAAATTAAAACTATATTAAATTAAAATTTATATTAAACTAAATTTATGTTGAACTTTTATATATATATTTTTAGTCTTTATTTATTTATTAAATTAAATTAAATTAAATTAAAATTTATAGTACACTAAATTTATGTTGAGCTTATATATATATTTTTAAACTATTTTTTAAAATTATATATCGTAAACATATTTTTAAAGAATTTTGTTAAACTTTAATTTAATATTTTAGATTTAATATTGAATGTTTTCTTTTTTATATTAAACTTTTACCTTTCAAATTGTATATCAAAATTTATATTTTTATTTAGTTATTTTTTTAATTCTAGAATCTAAGTTTCATGTTCTATACTATTTTTGAATTTCATATTTTTATAAATAATATTAACATTATATTTAATAGTTATCTCAAACTATTGCACATCTTTACATGTCTCTTAATATGGAACCCACAACATCTGACAACAGGTACCATGAACCATCATCCGTTGGATGAGCAAAGATCAGCGACTTAGGGTGGATTTCGGCCCGAATGTGGGAAGTGAACACATTTATGAGAACTTCACCCGGAATTGAACGTTTTACATTTAATTAAATATAATTAAGTCTATAAAGCTCTTTTTCGGGCGGAAGTTTAAAATGATTAAATAGACTTAAAAAATAGTCACGAAAAGTGACTCGAGTGTGGTGATGTGCCCTGAAAATGGCAAAAGTCATGGGACCCATGACAACTGACAACAAATACCATCGTCCATTGGATGAGCATAGATCAACGACTTAGGGGGGATTTCGGCCCGAATGTGGGAAGTGAACACATTTGTGAGAACTTCGCACAGAATTGAATGTTTTACATCAAATCAAATATAATTAAGTCTATAAATCTTTATTTTGGGCTGAAGTTGACAAATTAAAGAGACTTAAAAAACATTCTAGAAAAGTGACTCAAGTGTGGTGACGTGCCCGAAAAATGGGAAAAGTCATGGGACCCACGACAACTGACAACATATACCATCGTCCGTTGGATGAGCACAGATCAACGACTTAGGGTGGAAATCAACCCGAATGTGGGAAGCGAACACATTTATGAGAACTTCACTTGGAATTGAACGTTTTACATTTAATTAAATATAATTAAGTCGATAAAGCTCTATTTGGGACGAAAGTTGAAGGATTAAAAAGACTTAAAAAAAAGTCTAGAAAAATGACTCGAGTGCGGTGACGTGCTCGAAAAATGGCTAAAGTTATGGGACCCACGACAACTGACAACAGATACCATCGTCCGTTGGATGAGCTTAGATCAATGACTTAGGGTGGAATTCGGCCTAAATGTGGGAAGTAAACACATTTCTGAGAACTTTGCTCAGAATTGAACGTTTTACATTTAATGTGCTTAGAATTTCGACTGAAGTAATGAATGTTTTGTCCTTCGGCGGCAAATATATATTAATAATAATTAATAAAATTACAACATGATTCTAGATATTTTGCCCTTGAGGTATTACTTTTGTACTTTTCAGAGTTTTCAAAATAAGTGACTCATAAATCATAATCGTATTTCATTTCATGGACAAACTAGTAAATCGAGGGAGATTAAAAAACAACTACTATATTAAGGAATGCAAGTTGCAATAGAGACTGTCTATGCCAATCTTGTGAAATAGAAATTCGGGTAAAATATAGAACACCTACATCCCGCCTTTTTTGCTTTTTTTAATCTCGTGGTCCAATTTGAGGGTTAGAATTTGCAGGTTTGTATCTAGCATTATTTTGAATTATTAACAATAACAATGATGGGGAAAACGAGAAGCAGTAGTTCAACAGGAAGCCAAGTGAAAAAAATGTACCTAACTGAACTGGTTAAAACACCAGGTTTCATTGTTGAATACCATGATATTTATGACCCTTCTATACATGGTGAAAAGCGTATCATAGATATTAGATATGCATTGTCTAGTAAGGCGACAGATCCAACCAGGGTAAAATTTTCTATTTTCAACACAATGTTAAAACAAAGAACAAATAAAATCGCATCATGGGATGCTGGATTGGGAAGCATGGTTTTACCTGAAGTATTCCGTTGCCCTGATTTTGTCATGGTCTGTGGCGAAAATTATGATGAAGATAAAAAAGCAATTGTCAATAAAAATACAAAAGAGGAAATTCTAGCCATAAACGTAGGAGAATTTGCTTGTTTGTTGAACCTAGGGTTTGAAGCACAAAACTCAAATGTCCAAATTGACCTAGGAAAGCTAGCAGAGAATTATGAGAGTCTCGATCCAAGTCATAGAGATTCATATACCAAAGCTCTTATAAAGCGTGGTACTCTGTTGGGTTAGAATCATAAGCCTCCTTATGATTCTAACATTTTTGTTCCATGGGTTCAAGATACTATTTCCTTGCTGTCGTTTTGCTTGGGATTGGAAAATGATAGGGATGTGGTTATAAGCCTTCTTGAAATGATTTTAAATATCCATTATGTAGATTAGTTAGTAAGATATAATTTTGTTGAGCATGTTGTTCAATCCATGCAAAAACAATTACTAATGATCAAAAAAGGTTCCTGTAAGACATTTAGGTTCTCATCCTACTTGTGCTATCTCCTTCTATCCAAGTATCGAGCAATATTAAAGATGAACAATATTCAAATTGTGAACTATAAGATTGATGAGAAGACTCAGAACATAACAAAGTGTCCAATATATGAATGGACACCAACGATAAGGATGCATGATAACAGAAAGAACTACAACCATTTTGTAGACTTCTTTTTGACACCAATGTATAATAAAATTACAAGCACTCCAATGCCTAGATTGCCTGTGTCTTGTAGAGATTGCATTCAACTTGGAAGTCAAATAGAATTGGCTGAATGGTTCTTCATGGAAGAATACACTGTGTTAAGGTTTTACAGATCAACAGTAAAACCATACAGACTTCCAATACATGTGACAGAGAGGGTATTGGCATTGGAATATGTACGACAGTTGGAGAGCAAAGATAGGCACTTCCATGGTCAGAAAAAGAAGAGCATATTTCCTTCTTTTCCTTTCTCATATGGAGGGTTCACATTTGAGAGAAAAGCATTCAATGTGGCACATGATTTTTTGACAGTTTTTAGCTTTGGTGATGAGGGTCTTTGGCAGTATGATCCAATCGCTATAGTTCAAGAAAGGCTTAAGAAAAATGGGAACTCTTCAGGGTTATGTCAACATGAAAGTAAACCATTGCTAGAAAAGCTTAGAAATATGGACTCCTGGGATGAGGTAAAAAAAGAGATGGAGAAAATTGCCGCTGACAATAACATTTCAACAAAAGAAATGTCATCACAAATTATGGCATTGCACACATAGACGACAATGGAGGAGGGCCAGAGCATCCAAAATAGGAGATCCTATAATTTCTATCAAAAATCTGCTGATCCATCTAACAAATCTATTCCCAAATCAATTCTGTAAGAATGTAAAGAGAGTTATTGGACTCAAACCAAAATAAATGATTTTTGGACTATGAGGAAGAATCTCGCTGAGCCAAAGACCAGTGCAAAATTTGAGGCCATCGATGAGGATGAAGAGATTAGCAAATTGTGGAATATGGAGCATCCCACAACAACATATGACATGAGTGAAGATGATGATAAGTATGAGGGTATGTGCAGGATCATGGTGTGCCAAAACAGGCCCTTAAGTGGCAATGAAATTTAAAAAAATCAGAGTTATGCAACTTGACATGAAAAATTGAATAAGTTATGAACATTATTTTTAAAATATGTAAGAAGAGAATCTATAGAAAATTGAATGTAGTTTCTAAGATACTAGTTATTTTTTGAAAAAAAAAAATCCTATTTGATGAAAATTTCAAATTTCAATGCAGTGGTACAAAAATTTTAGGAAAAGGATAAGAAGTAGGTGTATGTCTGACCACCCTAATCACAATCAAATCATAATATTTTTTTATAAGATTTATAATATAAGTATAAGACTCATGTTCAGATGTGACACATTTTTTTTTATAAAGTAAATAATTATTTATGAATTTTTTACTACAACTTTTTAGAAATTCAGAAACTCCTACGTCTGACCACCTTAACTTGGTCAAAACCTTATAAATTCAATTTTTTAAAATTTTTCCCTATAGTAGACGAAGCATAGGATGTGACGCATGTTTCAGATTCAAAAAATGTTATGCGGTTTGAAAGTTATGAGTATTTTTCAATAAGTTTATCAATCAGGACTTTTGTCAAAATTCAATTAGAAAATAAATAATAATAATTTATTAAAGCCGAAATAAGACAAGCCTTATATTGTTGGAAATCTGAGAATGTCCTTAAAAAACCCTTTTTGTTTTATCAATTTTGGCTATAAAAAAAGTCGTCATCCACTAGTGTAAAGTCTGGAAAATCAAGGAATACTGAAAAACACATTTTTTTAGTTGACTTTCCAGGTTTGTCACTTCCAAGCCAAATCCCAAAGCAAACCCGAACCAAAATATGGAGGGAAAAATTTATGTTTTAAAATCGGATATCTGATTTTTGAAAATTAATAAAAATATATTTTAGTAAATTAGGCATAACTTTTGCGTTTTATATCAAAATTTTGATTTTTACAGGCGTTGGAAAGGTAATTAAGAGCTCTATGATATGGAATAGGTATATTTTCAATTATTTGTTTTTAAAAATAATTATAATTCATTTAAATTCATCCTTCATTTTTAAAACATAAAAAACTCATGACTTTTTCATATGATTTCCCTATTGCATGAATTTTTGTAACAATCATCTCAAAATAAACTAAATAAGTAATTAATTAATAATAGAAAATGTATGAATTTTATTGAGTTCAATAAATTTTGATAAACCATGTTATCTGTGTTTGTTCCTTTCTCCACCTCTCTCCTAAACCTATCACTCCACCTATTTGTTTCTTCCTCCCTCTTTTGTCCATATTTATACATCTCTCTCTAGACCTATATCTTTAACTATCAATGAATACCTCATTAAATCTCTCAAGCTCTACAAGGTGCTTATATTTCTACCTCTTCATAATTTCCTCCTCTATGTCACTCTCTCTTCCCTAAGATCTAGACTATTCTCTCTGTATTTCCTTCTCATCTCTAGCAACAAAATTCAGAGGGGACAAGGAGAGGCGTAGGGAAGTATCAAAAAAAGGAGAGGGGGAGAGAGGTGAGAAGATTGGGGGGAAGAGAAAGTGTGTGAGAGAGAGAGAGCTATAGGTAACTAGGTGGAAGGCGAAGAGAGAGAGAGGGAGGGGGTGATTGGGGTGAAGAGAGAATGAGAGGGGGAGAGGGGAAAGTATCAACAAAGAGAGAAGAGAGATGGGGACAGAGGTAAAGAGAGACATAGAGAGTAATTAGGGGGTGGGTAGAGGGGGAGAGGGAAGTATCTATAAACCCATAGGAGGAGAGAGGTGATCGAGGGTAATTGAGGAAAAGAAATAAGGTGAGAGAGAATATGGTGTCCTAAAGGGTCATATGATGTCTCATTAAACTTTAGGACACCATAAGACACCATATGATGTTGTTATAAGTCTTATGGTGTCCTAAGGGGTCATATGGTGTTCTATGAGCCTTTAGGACACCATATGGTGTCATTAGGGGTCGTATGGTGTGTTAAGGGGTCATATGGTATCTTATGACCCCTTAGGACACCATATGGTATCTTATGACCCCTTATGACACCATATGACCCCTTAAGTATTGTTAGGGGTCATATTGTGTCCGAACGGGTCATATGGTGTCATTGGGGGTTGTATGGTGTTATAAGGGGTCATAGTGTGTCCTAAGGGGTCACAAGACATCATATGACCCCTTAGACACCATATGATCCATTAGGTTTTGTTAGGGCTCATACTATGTCCTAAGAGGTCATATGGTGTCCCATGACCCTTTAAGACACCATATGACCCCTTAGGACATCATATTGTGTTGTTATGGGTCTTATGGTGTCCTAAGGGATCATATGGTGTTCTATAACCCATTTGGACACCATATGACCCCTTAGGACATTATATGACCCCTTAGGATACCATACGATACCTTGGGACACCATATGGTGTCGCTAGGAGTCATATGGTATCCTAAGGGGTCATATGGTGTCCTATGAACCCTTAGGACACTATATGACCCATTAGGTGTCATGAAGGGTGTTCTAATGGGTCATATGGTGTCGTATGACCCCTTAGAACACCATATGCTTAGAGCCTATATGGTGCTATGGGTCGTATGGTGTCCTATGACACCTTAGGACACCATATGACCCCTTAGGATACCATTTGGTGTTTTTATGTGTCGTATGGTGTCCTATGACCCCTTAGGTGTCATTAGGGTTTATTTTATGTCCTAAGGGGTCATATTATGTCCTAAGGGGTCATACGGTTTCCTATGACCCCCTAGGACACTATATGACGTCGTTAGGGATCATATTATGTCCTAAGGGGTCATATTGTGTCTTATGACCCCTTAGGAAACCACATGATGTTGTTATGGGTCTTATGGTGTTCTAAGGGGTCATATGGTGCTTTATGACCCCTTAGGACACCATTTTTATGTTGTTATGGGTCGTATGGTCTTCTAAGGGGTCATATGGTGTCCTATGACCCCTTAGGACACCATATGGTTTCATTATGCATCGTATGGTTTCCTAAGGGGTCATATGGTGTTCTATGACCCCTTAGGACACCATATGGTGTCATTAAGGGTCGTATGGTGTGCTAAGGGGTCATATGGTGTCCAATGACCCTTTATAACACCATATGACCTCTTATGTATTGTTAGGCATCATTTTATGTCGTTAGGGGTCATATGATGTCCTATGACCCCCTAGGACACAATATGTCCCCTTAGGTGTTGTTAGGGGTCATATTGTGTCCTAACGGGTCATATAGTGTCCTACAGCCTCTTAGGACACCATATGGTGTTGTTTGGGATTGTATGGTGTGCTAAGGGGTCATATTGTGTCCTAAAGATTCCTAAGACATCATATAACCTCTCAGGACACCATATGACCCCTTAGATATCATTAGGGGTCATATTGTGTCCTAAGGGGTCATATGGCATCTCATGACACCATATGACCCCTTAGGACACCATATCATGTCGTTATGGGTCTTATTATGTTTTAAGGGGTCATATGGTTTTATATGACCCATTAGGATACCATATGATGCCTTAGGACACCATATGGTGTCGTAAAGGGTCATATGGTGTTCTAAGGGGTCATATGGTGTTCTATGGGGTCATATGGTTTTGTATGACCCCTTAGGACACTATATAACATCGTTAGGGGTCATATTATGTCCTAAGGGGTCATATTGTGTCTTATGACCCCTTAGGACACCACATGGTGTCGTTATGGGTAATATGGTGTTCTAAGGGGTCATATGGTGGTCTATGACCCTCTAGGACATCATATTATGTTGTTATGGGTCATATGGTCTCCTAAGGGGTCATATAGTGTCCTATGACCCCTTAGGACACCATATGACCCCTTAGGACATCATATGGTGTCATTATGCATTTTATGGTGTCTTAAGGGGTCATATGGTGTTATATGACCCCTTAGGACACCATATGATCCCTTAGGACACCATATGGTATTGTTAGGGGTTGTATGGAGTGCTAAGGGGTCATATGGTGTTCTATGACCCCTTAGTACACCATACAGTGTTTTTAGGGGTCATATGGTATCCTATGACCCCTTAGGACATGATATGACCCCTTAGGTGTTATTAGAGGTCATATTGTGTCCTAACGGGTTATAGGGTGTCCTACAACCCCTTAGGATACCATATGGTGTCATTAGGGGTTGTATGGTGTGCTAATGGGTCATATTGTGTTCTAAAGGTTCTTAGGACATCATATAACCCCTTAGGACACCATACAACCCCTTAGGTATCGTTAGGGGTCATATTGTGTCCTAAGGAGTCATATGGTGTCTCCTGACACCATATAACCCCTTAGGACACCATATCATGTGGTTATGGGTCTTCTTGTGTTCTAAGGGGTCATATGGTGTTATATGACCTGTTAGGATACCATATGACCCATTAGGAAACCATATGGTGCTGTAAAGGTTGGTATGGTGTCGCAAGGGGTCGTATGGTGTCCTATGACCCCTTAGGACACTATATGATGTTGTTAGGAGTCATATTATGTCCTAAGGGGTAATATTGTGTCTTATGACCCCTTAAGACACCACATGGTGTTGTTATGGGTCTATGGTGTTCTAAGGGGTCATATGGTGTTCTATTACCCTCTAAGACACCATATTATGTTGTTATGGGTTGTATAGTCCTCTAAGGGGTCATATGATGTCCTATGACCCCTTAGGACACCATATAGTGTCATTATGCATCGTATGGTGTCCTAAGGGGTCATATGGTGTGCTAAGGGGTCAAATGATTTCCTATGACCCCTTAAGACACCACATGGTGCTGTTATGGGTCATATGGTGTTCTAAGGGGTCATATGGTGTTATATGACCCTCTAAGACACCATATTATGTTGTTATGGGTTGTATGATCCTCTTGTATGGTCCTCTAAGGGGTCATATGGTGTCCTATGACACCTTAGGACACCATATAGTGTCATTATGCATCGTATGGAATTCTAAGGGGTCATATGGTGTTCTATGACACCTTAGGACACTATATGACTCCTTAGGACACCATATGGTGTCATTATGAGTCATATGGTGTGCTAAGGGGTCAAATGGTGTCATATGACCCCTTAGAACACCATATGATCCCTTAGGTATCGTTAGGTGTCATTTTGTGCTATTAGGGGTCATATGGTGTCCTATGACCCCTTAGGACACAATATGACCCCTTAAGACACCATATAGTGTCATTAAGGGTCATATGGTGTCCTATGATCCATTATGACACAATATGACCCCTTAGGTGTTGTTAAGGGTCATATTGTGTCCTAACGGGTCATATGGTGTCCTACAACCACTTAGGACACCATATGGTGTCGTTAGGGGTTGTATGGTGTGCTAAGGGGTCAAATTATTTCCTAAAGGTTCCTAGGACATCATATAACCCCTTAGGACACCATATGACCCCTTCGGTATCGTTAGGGGTCATATTATGTCCTAAGGGGTCATATGGTGTCTCCTGACACCATATGACCCCTTAGGACACGATATCATGTTGTTATGGGCCTTCTTGTGTTATAAGGGGTCATATGGTGTTATATGACCCCTTAGGATACGATATGACCTCTTAGGTGTTGTTAGGGGTCATATTTTGTCCTAATGGGTTATATGGTGCCCGACGACCCCTTAAGACACCATATGGTGTCATTAGGGGTTGTATGGTGTGCTAAGGGGTCATATTGTGTCCTAAAGGTTCCTAGGACATCATATAACCCCTTAGGAAACCATATGACCCCTTAGGTATCATTAGGGGTCATATTGTTTCCTAAGGGGTCATATGGTGTCTCATGACACCATATTACCCCTTAGGAAACCATATCGTGTTGTTATGGGTCTTCTTGTGTTCTAAGGGGTCATATGGTGTTATATGACCCCTTAGGATACCATATGACCCCTTAGGAAACCATATGGTGTCGCAAAGGGTGGTATGATGTCGTATGGTGTCCTAAGGGGTCATATGGTATCCTATGACCCATTGGGACACTATATGATGTCGTTAGGGGTCATATTATGTCCTAAGGGGTAATATTGTGTCTTATGACCCCTTAAGAGACTAGATGGCATCATTATGGGTCGTATGGTGTTCTAAGGGGTCATATGGTGTTCTATGACCCTCTAGGACACCATATTATGTTGTTATGGGTCATATAGTCTCCTAAGGGGTCATATGGCGTCCTATGACCCCTTAGGAAACCATATAGTATCAGTATGCATCGTATGGTGTCTTAAGGGGTCATATGGTGTTCTATGACCCCTTAGGACACCATATGGTGTCATTAGGGGTTGTATGGTGTGCTAAGGGGTCATATGGTGTCCTATTACCCCTTAGAACACCATATGATCCCTTAGGTATCATTAGGTGTCATTTTGTGTTGTTACAGGTCATATGGTCTCCTATGAACCCTTAGGACACAATATGACCCCTTAAGACACCATATAGTGTTTTTAGGGGTCATATGGCGTCGTATAACCCCTTAGGACACACTATGACCCCTTAGGTGTTGTTAGGGGTCATATTATGTCCTAACAGGTCATATGGTGTCCTACGACCCCTTAGGACACCATATGGTGTCATTAGGGGTTGTATGGTGTGCTAAGGGGTCATATTATGTCCTAAAGGTTCCTGGGACATCATATAAGCCCTTAGGATACCATATGACCCCTAAGGACACCATATCGTGTCGTTATGGGTCTTCTTATGTTATAAGGGGTCATATGGTGTTATATGACCCCTTAGGACACCATATGGTGTCATAAGGGATCATATGGTGTCATAAGGGGTCATATGGTGTCCTATGACCCCTTATGACAGTATATGACCCCTAAGGTGTCGTCATGGGTTGTATTGTGTCCTAATTGGTCATATGATGTTATTTGACTCCTTAAGACACCATATGACCCCTTGGGACACTATATGGTGCTATGGGTCGCATGGTGTCCTAAGGGGTCATATGGTGTCCTATGACCCCTTAGGACACCATATGACCCTTTAGGACGCCACATTGTGTCATTAGGGGTTGTATGGTGTCCTAAGGGGTCATTTTGTGTCTTATGACCCCTTAGGACACCATATGGTGTCATTAGGTGTCTTATTGTGTCTTAAGGTGTCATATGGTGTTTTATGACCCCTTATGACACCATATGACCCCTTAGGAGACCATATGGTGTCGTTAGGAGTCATATTGTGTCTTAAGGGGTCATATGATGTTCTATGACCCCTTAGGACATGATATAACCCCTTAGGAGACCATATATACTAATTTTCAAATAAGGAGAGATATAAGGGTGAAGAGAGATGAAGAACTAAACAAAGGGAAAAGAACTAAAGGACAAGGACATAAATAGATATATAAATATTAAGGAGTATGAAGTGAGAGGGAGAAAAACTAAAGGACAAGGATGGATAGAAAGAGGTAGACATATCTAGATATTGAAAAGGAGAGAGGAAGATAGAGATATAAATGAAGATAAAGGGAGAGGGAGGTGAATAGATATAGAGAAAGAGAGAGGTAAAGACAAAGATAAATATATGAAGACATGGAGAAAAATGGATAGAGAGGGGTAAAGAGAGAGATAAAAAAAGGAAGAGATAGAGAGATATAAAGGAAGAGAAATATTGATAGATATAGATATATAGATACTGAGAAAGAGAGATAGAGATTATAGATAGGGATAGATAGAGAGGGAGAGAGAAAAAGAGGAAGATATAGAGATATATAAAGGCACTATAGAGAAGGATCTGGGGAGAGAGCAAAAGATATATAAAGATGGAGTAAATAAAGAGATAAAAGTAGAGAAAGGGAAATATACTTCAAGAGGGTGATAGAGGAAGAGACAAAGAAGTAGATTAATCATGTATAGAGGAATATATATAAAGATAGAAGAACATATAAAAAGAGAAATTGATAGGAAAAGAGATGGAGATGTGAAGATGGAGATAGAGATAGATATGGATAGAACATGATAGAGAGAGTAAGACAAATGGAGGGAGAGATGGAGTGAATAAGTGAGATTTAGAGATAATGAGATATAAATATACATGAAGATAGATCTATAGGGATATAGAGAGAGAGGGGACAAGATAGGGAGAGAAAGGAGGTGGTAGAGACAAGTAATATATAAGTATAGGTAGGATAAGGTAAAGGAGGGAGATAAATAGAGTGAAGAGAGATTATTAGAGAGAAATATAGAAATAAGGAGTGACAATGATGGAGTGGGAGAGGGAGAGATATGAATAGAAAGATGGAGATATATGCAGAGATGCATGTAACTTGGAAAATTATTTATCTACATGGAATTATAAAATAAGTGACATAAGTAGAGAAGAAAGAGATATATAAAATATATTATATAAGTATAGATAGACAAGTGATAGATAAAGGAGGTGGTAGGAAAAAAAATGAGATTTTGTATGCAAAATTTGTGAGTATTTAAAGTTTTAAAATTGAAGGACTAAATTAAAATGATTATAATTAATTTTTGGTTTATAATATCATCAAACTACCTCATCCATTTGATAGGTATGTGAATTACCTTTCCAACGCCTATAAAAAATCAAAATTTTGATAAGAAACACAAAAGTTATGCCCAGTGTACTAAACTATATTTTTTATGTTGAGAAAATCGGATATCCGATTGGATTTGAAAGTATGATATCACAATAGTGACATCACAATGGTGACATCACAATAGTTGCATCACAAATTGGATATCCAATTTGGTTTGGTATTACCAAACCAAATCCAAATTTCGCTCGACCCAAACAAAAAGTCAAAGCGGATTTTGGCGTGTTTGGAAAGGTTGAAAATGCATTTTTTTCTCCATTACCACTTTTTGGCCCCCCATGATCTTGCACATACCCATGAGGTTGAGGCCACTCCAACAACTACTACAATCCCTAAAATATTAGGTGGAGCTAATGAGTCCATGAAAGAAAAATATAGCAAAGGGGCAAACATTGTGGAAAAAATGGGTTTTATAGGTGGTGGTCTAGGTCCTAGAGGAGAAGGAATTTGGTATCCACTTGAGGTACAACTTCCATCAGATTCAAAATCAAAAGCTCCTGTTAAACCAGTCATTGGACTTGATTCTTCAGATTCATCACAGAAAGTTACTACTCATTACCCTCAGGGTCCACTTGCATTTGTTTCAGGTTCAAATCCACAACCACCACCACATCATGGTATTCCCATTGGTGGTGAATCAAGTGCAATTACCACTGGTGTTGAATCTAGGGATAGTATTCCTATTAGTGTTCAGTCAAGTTCCACTATGATTGGTGGAGTTGGCATGGGTACTACTACTGATACTAGTTGTCTTGGTGTTGGACAAGGGAAACAAAAAAATATCTCTTGCAAGAGGCCACTAGTGGTAGATACTCATACTATTCAAAATCCTATATCAAGTGCCACTGACACTACAAATCAATCATTTGTAGCTTCAGATCACACACCTTGAAAGATTATAAAAACTACACATGAAAGTGTCAGTGGGAAAAGATCAGGAATGGTTGTTGGTAATCCTAGTAATGCATTAGTTAAAACCACAAGCATAAGTGGAACTGGAGCCTCTACTATTCCTATGTCACCTTTCAAACATTCAATTGCTTCAGCAAGCCCAAATTTTCAATTTCGTGATTACTATGAAAAATTTGAACACACAAGAAATGCAAATAAAGAAAAAAAGAGAGCATTTCATAGGGTTGCCCTGACTGAAGTTTTAGATGAACAACCTGCAAGGAACATGGTATTTCCAACATATGACCCACACAAAGATATGATGGTGTTCATGGTTGTTATGCCCCAAACTACAGATAAAAATCCACCACATAGTCAGATAGATCCCTCTGAATTTCAAGTTAGCACCCTCCAAATGGGTTTTTCCAAAGTACATAATGTGGACAAAATTAGTGTGTCAAAAAGGACTAACGAAGTGGTCTACACTTCACTACTAAAGGTGGAGAGAGAAAAAAATAAACTGGAGAAACAAATAAAAAAGTTACAAGCAGACCTGGCAAATGAAAAAATCAAAGAGGAAAGCAACAAATAACAAGTGCAATGATTTACAGAAAAGGATAAGGAATTCAGGCTCTGCAATAGAAATTGCAGAGTAGGAAAAGATGGATGTAAAATTGAAGGACCTGAGAGAAAAACTGGCTAAAAGCAGTAAGAAAATTGATGAGGAAAGAGCCAGTTTTCAAAAATTATACCAAAGTTATGAGTCTACTGTTGCCGAAATAAGAAAAACACAGGACCTAGTGGATCATGAGAAGGAAAAATGAAAAACATTTGGAAGAGGAAGTAGAGGAAGAAAGAAAAAATGTGCACAAATGAAAGAAGACATGCACAATGCAAATGATAAAATTAAAACTTTGGAGGATAGATTGAAAGATAATATGAAAAATACAACGAAGTATATATAAGAAAACATTTGGTGACAAATAATGCAAAGGAGTGACAAGTTGTGTGAATGGTTTGAATTGAATGAAAGTCTGAGATTAATTTATATGAAAATCAAAGGGCACTTTGAGAAGAGCATACATGTTTATTCAAAAGAGGATATGGCAAAAAATATTCTGCAAGTAGTCTACAATACCATTGACAACTACTTGGCATCCAAGGGAATTAAGAGCTGCATTGATGCCACAGTTAAGACATCATCTATCCTTCAAAAATGCCATAAACTAAGGAAAACATCAGAAGTTATGGATAAATGTGGCAAAAAGATATTGAAGCCACAAGAAAAGAAAACTACTTTGATTAAACCTGGTTTGCCTAAGACCGTTGACCCATCAAATAAATTCATTGGAAAAGAAGCTTACAAAAAAAACATGGAGATAAAAAATGAAGTTTGATTTAGACTTGCTTCCTAAGAACACAAGTCCCCAAAGCTTTCTAGAATTCATCCAACCATTTACAACTTTGAATGCGGTATTGGGTGAAACAGTGATGTCAAGTCACTCTTCTAAATATGGATTGTTGTCGAAGTTGCAGTTGACTTTCCATAGATTACAAAATATTGACCTTCCATCAGACGAAGAGTGGAGCACCCTACAAAAAATAGCACAAAAATCTTAAGAATCATAGTATGTATTGCACAGTTTTCTTCTTTTACTCTTAATTTCAAAGTTTTATGTTTTTTCTATTTGGAATTTGGCGTCGTTTAAAATAACTCTGTTTTATGAATAGGAAAAAACCAGCACTCGCTATTGCTAAATTACTAATCCAACCTATGAATCTATGATGCATAATGCAAAACTTCAGCCTGTAAATTTGTATTCTCAAATTCTCCCAAGCTTTAACATTTTTGCATTTCTCTATTTGCGATTACTAGGTTTTGGGCTATGCTATTATCTATATTTAGTTTATCATGGGTTGAATTAATATTTAATTTTGAACTCTATTTTTTGAATAAGAGACATCAGACATGTAACAGTTGTTAAATTGCTGATCCGACCTGTGATGGCCATGTAAATCTATGCTGAGTTTGTGATTTTGATGTTGAGTCTTCACATGTTGCAATTCAATCTGAAGCTGTTGTTTCTCCCTTGTTTCTATAAAAGGGAATTCAGGGTCATTTGCAAAGGGTTCTGAAACTTTGTATTGACTTTTGCATGGATAATCACACAGATTGGTGTATTACTATTGAATGAATTGTATCATATGGCTATATTTTGAAAGAATTAATAAAAATATAAGTTCTCAAACATGTCTAAATAAACATCTCTGTATCAATAAACACATTATGGTATTTTATTATGCTATTTTAAATTTGAAAATAGGAAGTTGAAATATACAATTACAAATCAATATTAAATTCTAATTGCAAAAAGTTAACAGACTCATAAAATATCATCAAGTTATCAACCACAATAATATGATTTTGTAATATGAATGCTAAGATACAATAATAAGATTAATAAATACCAATCTCTTACAGTTGCCATTCATCCTCATCAAATTTAGAGATTTCTTGATTCTTGTCTGTGGTTTCTTCACTCTGAGTCTGCATACCTTCATTGAACTACATCCCAATGCTACCAGTAGGTCCAGTACATGAGTCAATAGTCCCACTGACACTTTGGTTTGAAGTGTTACCCAAACCTCTTCTTTCACATTTGGACCTCCAGATTTGCGGTGCCCTATCGTAAGGAAAAGTGTGGACATCATACCTAGATGTATAGAGCCTCAAGCAATTTTCCAAAATTTTGTCTAGTTTGTTTCTTAGCTTTGATTTTAGGACCCCCAAAGCACTAAAAACTCTCTCATCTTTCATTGAACCCAATATCATGGTAAGACATAAATCAAAAAGCTTCAAATATTCTGGCATTGAATCATGCAATGCTGCGTTCTCAGCTATATATTTCCAAAGCCTTGTTACTGATCCCTCTTCACGGGGCTCTCCATTGTGCCATATTGTTCTCTCACAGTGTATGCAAAATGAGATGATTTCTCTCAAAGATGAGTTTCATCTAATATTCCATTTATAGTTACTCCATTCAATTATCTGGATATGCAAAATTGTTTTATCAAAGTCAGTAGTTTACTTCGAAAATCAGCTGGACTGTTGAGGCTCCAATATTGAGGAAACACAATAGACATGGCTTCGAGTAGGTTTTAAGGAGGGAATCTGCTTCTAATTTATGAGGAAAGATCATAGGAAATTTTCTTCACAGAAGTAGTTACAGTCTCAACAATCTTGTCGAAATCTTCCCTTGTAACTCTTGCTAGTTGCTTCTTGGAGTGCTTTCTTGGTTCCTCGGGGTTGACCATGGCATAAAAGTGCATTGGTATCTCAACTCCCCATACATTGGCACATACCTCCATGTTTGCACCGATTTGTAAAAAGTTATCAGGATTGTTCAAATTTGTGAGTGTTCGCCACTTAACAATTTTTTCATTAGATAGTGTTGGTTGATTTTGATAGAGATTGTCGAGGGTCATGCATGTCATCTTACAAAGCATAGCATATTCTACAATATACAAAGCTCTTTTTTGGGCAGCCTTCATAATATTTCTTATTTCCTCTAGCATGGGCAGAAGAGCTGCTAAAGTTAAGAGTGTCTCTAGATTACTTAACCTCTGAAGAAGGTCTGGAAATCTTGGTTGCTCTGATTTGTCATGAGTTGTGTGAAATAGTCCAATCAAGGATGAATATTCTAAAAAAACTCGATGCGCTGGACCATCCAAAGAGATCCATATGGTATCATTATCCTTGAGAAGCTTATTCCCATCTGTTATTCCATCAACAAAGTGTTGAAATTCCATAAATTACTTGGGACTTCGACATAAGTGTGAGTAGAGCTCTCTGATTAAAATTTCAATTTTTTTTACTGAAGCATACTTGCTCACAATTCCAAAAGATAGATTCATTTTGTGAGCCATGCAGTGAATTGCAATAATGTACGGTGCAAATGAAGTTTCAATTTTTGTACAAAGACCGTTCCTGCGACCTTGCATTACTGAAGCTCCATCTGCTCCAACACACACCCATCCATACCTCCATATTCAATTAAACTTATATTTACTAGTTGAAATAATTTTTCCGCTATCGCACTCTCCTTCATTTTAGCAACATATAGTAGATGAGGTTGGCGGGCATGATTCTGTACAGTATAAACATGCATGCATACCCATGAAGTATTGTCTATTGCAGTAACTTCGTCTAAAGAAAATGCAATAAAGTTTGACTCTCTTATTTTTTCCTTTACATCTTATTTTTCAACCTCAGCAAGACAACTTGCCCATTCCCATACATTTTTTACTGACCAGTGTCTATTAGGATAGTTAGGAACTTTCAAAAAGTGTAATAAACCACTAATTGATGGGAAATCTGTCATAGCGCGCCCTCTGCTCAAAATATAAAAAACAACGCTTAACAGAACAACTATTCCTAGTTGTTGTATTTGCATTGCTTTTCCAAAACTAGCTTCAATAGAACCTTTAACTTCAGCATGATTTGTCTGTATTTTCTCATGAAAATAATACTCTCCGACATTCCTCACATGCTTACGTTCCTCCTTTGTTTTCCATCTTATCACTGATTTTTCAACTTCGTCTATCATTTTTTTTCATAAAATTTACCCATATGCTTTTCTATGGTGTCAAATTTTAGTTGCAACCTAATTTTTTTGTTATGTCTCCAAGTGCAAATCTTACATCTGCATTCTATTGGAGGCTCGCCTTCAATTGGATTCTCCACTGGTTCAATGAATGGATACTTTGATACCCAATTAATTTGAAAATTCCTCACTAACATATCCCTCTCCCAATCCTTTTTTGATTGTGGTTCATCCTTTTTTGATCTGTCTTTTCTTCCCCTTCTGTGCATTATCATCAATGACATTATCACCCAAGTCGATTATATCATTCCGACTAACTTGGGCATCTACCAGATAATCTTCTTCAAGATCATCCTGATCTGAGATATTAGGTTCACCGCCGTCTTCAACATGCAGTGTAGGTTGCGAATTTGGTACTTGTACTTGTGATGATGTACCTTCCTGATTTTCACCTCAATCTTTTCCAAATCCAAAGTACGAAGACAACGTTCTTTTTTTTGTTGGCCTCTCATGGCCTTCCCCACTTTCAGGTTTCCTACCCTTCTTCCCATTCGACATCTCTAATGAAATAAAGGCTGCCAAAAAAATATCAATTTGTTGAAGAAGCAATAATAGACTATAAAGTATAATGTATGTTTCATTGGCCCTATGACCTACAATCTAGATGTCTGAGGTCTGAATGTCGTGGCTGGCCACTTGGCACTAACGGGTCACCACTGAATAAAAATGAACTCAACAGTGCAAACAAATATAGATAAATTTAGAATAATATTATAACACTTCAAAAATATGATCGCTCACCTTTAGGTCACTAGAAGTTGCCAATGCAGTCAACAACAATGATTTTCCTTGGTCTGAAAATTCGCTATTGATCAAAATTTAGAGCCTAGAACCCACCAGATTGTGTTGAGACAGATCTGATCTTTGCATGTATTTATATCAATCCTTATATGGCGAATTCCATGGGAATTTTCTATGGTATACAAATATTTGGAGAATCCCATGTAACTATAACACGACTTATGTAATTTTCGAGGTGATTATGGGTTGTCAAAATAATTGGCAAATACAATATAGTTGACGTAAGTTGGGGTGAATGGAGATGCGTCAGAAAAATTCTGGGAGAATTGGGTCCTCCTGGCTAAAAAATCTTCACATGCGTATAGGCGAATTATGGTCGTCTATTAAGTCAACCTCAGAGAGTGTAGGCAAAAAAATTAAATTTACCGTGTGTCCACCGTATATTGTATTGGCAAAATACTTGCATAGAAACATTTAATTACATAAAATATATGGAGATTGGGCCGAGAATTTGACGAAAATTGATAATGTTCTAGCGACATGGACACCCCCAGTCAGTACAAAATATTTGCCATTTTTCAGGTCGCTGACATGAAAATTTTTACATTGGTGAATATTCGCCACTAAAGTAATCTCTGGGTCTAAGATGGCAACAAAGAATACATGAATGTGTTAAAATTCCTATTAATAATGAATATTATACATTTACATCATCTTTTATGATATTTGTGAAAACTATATAAGCATGTTTTGAAAGAAAGGATAGAAACATATCAAAGTAATATTGTATAAGGAAAATAAGTCAGATGTTGGTTTAATTCTTGAACATATATTGTATAAGATGATGTGCATACATTTTGAATTTTATTGAATACATCGTAAAAATAATTATCTATATAAAATCAATGATCACATATATGTACTCAATCAACCATGATATTTCTTATTCTAAATTTATCTTATCTTACTCATTGAAAATATTTATATAGATTTTTGAATTTAATTGAATACATCGTAAAAATAATTATCTATATAAAATCAATGATCATATACATGTACTCAATCAAGCATGAATTTTATTATTCTAAATTCATCTTATCTTCATCATAAAAAATATTTATATAGACATTTAGTAAAAAATAAAATTATAAATGAAAAATAAATAAATCATAAACTATTATAAGGGATAATTATGCTAGGTTCCTCATTATTCAAACAATCACAATGTCATAATAAAAGGAAAACATAATCAATGTGGTCGAAATAGTTGTCAACACTATTTAACATGGTAATTATGGTAATAAGAAGCAATAAATACGTGTATAGAAGATGAGTAGTTTAAGTAGATGTAAGTGTGCGACAATTAAATAAATGCGACAAGAGACAATGATAATTGATGTAATGTGTAAAGCATGGTAAGTGTGTTGGGTGAGTGAAGAATGTGGGTAGGCAAATATCTAGAAAATCAAAAGGGAAAGGTGAAATTTAGCAAAGTAGTGTCTTTAGCAAGGCATAGTAGACTGGCAGGAGTGCTCTGAGGTTAGAAACCCTAACCGTGTCATCTAATTTTTTTATTTTTGTAGAGATTATAGTTGTGAGAAACCTACAATTTGGAATGCAAGTGGGAGAGAGAAAGCCGAGTAGAGAGGGTGCTTATGCTAAAGGATGGAATTTCAAATAGGAAAACAAAGGGTATCTGTAAAAGAGGTATGACAATAGTTTGTGTTTTGGTGGATAAGTACAAATTTTTAATTGTATCTCGAATGTTTAATAGTCTATGTTTTTTAAATGCTTTGGCTAAGTTGGCATGTGAGTTTCTCATTAAATTCATATGCAAAACAAAATTGTTGATGTTTGGTTGAGCCCAATTTCATGAACCGATTGTTGATTAGGTAAAGTGGCTTTTAGCATTTGTTGGGTCAATTTTTTTAAGCAAATCGTTGTACATGCCCTAATATTTAGGCATAAACGGTGACTTGTTTCAAGCTCCTAAAATCCCTCCATCTTGCATGCTATGTGCCAAGAGGCTCTGTCTACATTAGTAACATGGGTTTAATAGAAACTGACCTCTGCTATCTAGCACCATGAATGAAGTTACTTTTTCAACAAAACCCTAATTTCTGTTCAAGCTATGACACCAATTAAAGTAGTTCAAAAATGACACCAATTAAAGTAGTTCGAAAATATGAATCTTTATAGATAAACATTATTGTAGGTAGATACAAATTTGTCTACTCTTTTCACTTGGTTTCCCCACTTAGCCTACTAAAACCTCTCCAACTTCTACTTTTTTATTTTCAATGCAACTTCTAGCTTGCCCTTTAAACTTTCATTCCCCATTGCTGGTGTCTTCTATCATCATCATTCAATTATATCATGTGCCAAATCTATTTGTTTCTCTTACTTATGTAGCTACAAACTCAAAATCCTAGCTTTGTTTTTCATTCTATGCTTTCCTCTTTTCACTTGGTTTCCCTACATAGCCTCCTAAAACATTTCCAACTTCTAGTTTTTCATTTTCAATGCAACTTATAGCTTTTGTTTTAAACTTCTATTCCCCATTGCTAGTCACATGATCATCTTTTTGTCTTTTTCTTGATCCAATATATTTCTTTAATTTTTGGCATTCCAACTTCCTGCATAGCCTTGGCATTATGATTCTATCTATGTATTCTTGTTCTCATGGCTTTGGGCCAATACACTACTTCGAATGTGATTGAACATCACAAATGCTAAGTATGCGTATATGTTTATACACACACACACACACACACACACACACACACACACACACACACACACACACACATATAAGTTGAAGACTATAGTGTGTAAAACATAATTCCCAAAATGAAATAGTTTTATAATGGTTCACTTAAATACAAAGTAAAACTAGAAATGCAGAAATAACTTCCATGATATTTGGCTATTGTGCAAAAGCATTCAAACTCTTAAGATGAATGGAATTATAACATGTGTGTGCATATATATGTATGTATGTATGTATGTATGTACATGTATATGTAGAATGTTCTGTTAACAATATAACAAACAATTTTTTTTGAATATAAAATAGGTACAATTCCTGATAATAGATACTGTAATCTCCATTCATCTTAAACAACGATGGTTGCAAGTTGTAGAAGTATTAGGCATCTTTTATGTTTAGGGCATGAATGCTAATAATTCTTTCCCCAGAGAAAAGTTGGAAATTTGCAAATGATCTGAACAGTTGTCCGAGATATAACATGTTAACAATGAAGACAGGGAACCTGAACTGTAAGCTTTGTCACAGTTGTAGTGCGTATGTATATACCTATACACATATTTGGCATCCCAACTTCTTGCATAGCCTTGACATTTTGATTCCATCTATATTATTCTTATTCTCATGACTTTGGGCAAATACACTACTTTTAATGTAATTGAACATCACAAATGCTAATTAATCCTAAAATGAAATAGTTTTATAATGGTTCACTTAAATACAAAGTAAAACTAGAAATGCATAAATGACTTCGATGTTGTTTGGCTACTGTGCGAAAGCATTCAAAATCTTAAGACAAATGGAATTACAACATGTGTGTATTGAATGTTCTGTTAAAAATATAATAGACAAGTTTTTTTTGAATATTAAACAACTACAGTTCTTGATAGTAAGTACTGTAATCTTCATTCATCTTAAATAACGATGATTGTAGGTTGCAGAAGTATTAGACATATATTATGTCCAGGGCATGGATGGGTTCATGTGAGTGCATAGCAATTGAAGAAATGTGGTAGGAAACAATGAGATTTAATAAAATGTGTAAAGCATGATTGGCGTGTTGGGTGAGCGAAGAATGTGCGTAGGCAAATATCTAGAAAATGAAAAGGGAAAGGTAAAATTTAGAAAAGTGGTGTGTTTAGAAAGACATAGTACGCTGGTGGGTGTGCTCGATGGTTACAAACCCAAAGTGTGTCGTCAGATTTTTTTTTTTTTTTTTTGTAAATATTAAATAGTTATGAGCAATCTGGAGTTTGAATTTAGGTCGGAGAGAAAAAGTCGATTGGAGGCGATGTTTGTGCTAATGGATCGATTTTCAAAAAGGGAGAGAAAGGTATCTGTAAAAGAGGTATGACAATAGTCTATATTTTTTATATATATGTATGTATGCATGCATGCATGGATGTATGTATAGATATATGTATATGTATATACATATGTACATATTGTATAAACATATATACATACATACATATAGACATATATTTACACATATATACATATATGTATAGATATTTGTATACACATGTATATGTATATGTTTCCAAATATAAAAGAATTTAAACTGCAGGGAAAATATGATAGCCCAATCAAGGAAAAAATTAGAAGCTCAGAATATTTTAATTCATACATATATATGTATATACATATGTATATGCATATGTATTGAAGGTATCTATAGTGTGAAGGTTTTTACATATTGTTGCTGAGGGTTGTGTTCTAAGAGCAATGTGGAGTTGATTTAGTTATGTTAGGAGAGTCGTCGGTTCCAGAGAACCTGAAGTACCACTCAATCAAAGGCAAGAATATAAAAAAAGACACACTATGTAAAATTAGAATAGGTTTTAAGTCCCATTTGAAAGTCTACTCATCTTGCTTATGAATGACGGTAACAAAAAAATGTCTTCTACACTACACTAGAGCTAAATCAAGAAACAAAAAAACAAGAAAATTAGTCACCATACCTCCAGATATTATACAAAATGTGTTAGTAGAGATCAACCACATGAAATATTTGTTAAATGCCATAAGCTTTCTCCCTTGGTTTTTAATAATAAAAAAACAAAATGCATTTTCACAGAAATATAAAGTTCTACAACTCAATAAATATTTTTGATTCCATATCTTTGGCTACAGGTATGGAGACTCATTTTCAATACATGAAGTAGGCATATTGTTCTTCATACTTGTAATATTCCATATATATTTCTACATAACTATTGCACTAGTGTATCTTGAAATGACTCTATTACTAACCTATTTATTGTGTTTTTCACAGGCTTGTGCACCTCCAATAGATTTTAAAACCAACCAATTAAGAGTGGAGGCCTCAAGATAATACCTAGAGTTTCATATGCATAACCTAATCATATACCTATATAGAAAACACTACAATTATCGTAGAGCTTACGGTTTAGGTTCCCTGTGTTCATTGTTAACTTGTTCTGTATGTCGCGCAACTGTTCAAGTCATTTGCTAATTTATGAATTTTCCCTAGAGAAATAATTATTGGCCTTCGTGGCCTAGAAACAGTCACCCAACTTGCTGTCAAATTAATTGCTTTCCAATAATTTTTGTTATCTCAAATTAAAAAAAATCTTTTTCTTTTGTTTCTTATCATTTGGCCAAGGTCATTTTTTTGGTCTATCATGTTAGTTAAAATCCTTTTGTCATTTTTATGCTCTCAATTTCAAACTGCTAATACTTCTAAGGGTAAACATTCCGCACTTTGCAATCAATATTGTTCAAAATAAATAAAGACTACAATACTTATTACCAGGAAACAGTTAAAGCCTTGGAACAAAACTTTATAGCTTTATAAAAAAAAGAATATTGTACTTGTTTTATATTCATAAAAACTCATCTGCTATATTGTAAACAAAATATTCAACAATAATGCAATTACTAGATAAACAAGGAAACAAATAACTGAGAACTTTACAGCCAAACCAAAAGTTTTGAAAATGTTAATGTAAAGAGGATTCTTGCCTTTAATTGAGTTGTATTTCAACTTTTGTACACCGTCACTGCCCTTACTCAAATTGTTCTTAGAACACAACCCTCTGCAACAGTTTGCAAAGACCTTCACTCTGTCGGCAACTTCAAAAAACTTTAACAAACTTTAATAACAACCACTAATAAGCATGTCAAACTTTAATAAGCTTTCACTTCGCCAACTTGTTTGATTTTACAAATGCGTACTTCTTGTTTCACCAACTTGTCCAATTTTACAAATGTGCACTTCTTGTGCTTTACAAGACAAATTTCTACATGCTTCTATAATTATAAAAAATGACCTTTTATTTATACATTATAGTCTTCAACTTAAATTTTTTAATTCTACCTCTCTATTGTCTATCAATTTTTTTTTCTTAATTTCCAAATAAAAAATAATTTAAACCCCAAGGAAAATATCACAAGCCAATTAGAAAAAAACTTAAAACCTCAAAAAATTGAAATTAATAAATAAAACACTGCAAACCATAGCAAATGAGATTAATTTTTCTCTTGATACGGTTCCCCACGTCGACCTAATTGCAAACTGCCATGCCAAAAACATTAGTCTCCTGCCTATGTATAGGTAGGGACTAAAAGCAAGATCTCAACTTGGCCAAATAGTTTCTAAGTTTTGAGTTCATTTTTAAAAAACACCATTGTTTAATCTTAACTCCTAAAAAATATTCAATTAGAGCTCCATTACGGAGGATGATCTTGTTAGGATTCCCAAAGATACTGAGGGGGGGGGTGGGGGGTGGGGGGTGAATCAGTATCTAACCAGTTTATTAATTTACTTGAATTAAAACATGTAAAGCATGTCAATACAGTGTACCGGTAAACCAAAAGTAATATAGTAAACAAGAAAAACAATAACCACATGAAGAGCACACCATAACACAATAGTTTAACGAGGAAAATCGATGTGGGAAAAACTTCGGTGGGATTTGTGACCCACAATATTCACTTACTGGCCAATAAGGGAATATTACTGCTACAATAGGGGCCTGCACATGCAGGAAGGCCAAGTGCCTAGAGCTCACCGCTCAATTACAAAAGGAAGTCACATTGACTTACCAAATGGATTATAATAATCCAATGTCTTGTACTACTTCAAAATAGCATTTGCTATGCCAGATCCAGTACTGGTTTTAGCTCTGCTTCATACATAAACCCTTAACCTATAATTCGCATATTAGGTCTGCCTAATTTCACCTATATCCTTATTACAAAATGTTCTACAATGATCTCATACATATATGAGTCATATTATAGTTCGCCATGTCAGCTTACAATGATTTTACAATTAATTTACAAAATATATTATCAACAAAATTCCTTTCGGCCAGGGTGCCTGTATCCTTCCTTTCTCTGCTGGTGTTCTGTCTGCTGGTGTAATGTCTGTCATTGCCGGTGCCGGTATATTGTCTTGCTGGTATCATATGATTTCAAGGTTGCCATCAATGACAAAACCTTCAATCACCTACAATTTCTCATTGGAGTGTGCATTTGCCAACAATCTCCCCCTTTGGCATTGATGGTAACACTCATGAGAAAAATCCAAAAGGTGTCGTCCAAAAAGAATCTGCCAAAATTGTCTTACCAAAAAACTGTATGCCAAATCATATAGGCTAGAGATTGAGTTTAACCTATTTGCATGTGTAGTTTTGTAGCCTAAGATCATACTGATAAATTTGACATTGATATCCGTTACATCATTTACCCTCAGTGATCTCTTGTCGAATGTTGCACCAGTTAGATCTTTCGCTGTGTCATTTGAGACTCTCTTGGTTTTGTCAGGTCTGTTACCGGTGGAAGGTAACCCTGTTAGTGCTTTGACAACTTCCTTAGTAATCTTGTGAATAGAGTCCAACCAAAAGAATTCATCATGAACCCTTCTTAGCACAATTATTATGATATCCTTTGGAAAATCTAGGATACTAAGAATTTCTGTAAAACCTAGGGTTTCTATTATCTTGTGTTCAGTTTTGACATTTCCGGATTCATCACAAATTATAGATTTATACATGTTTTTGATTTCATCATCGCCCAATTCCTCCAAATGACAATGTATATACATTCTAGGGTCTTCAACATAAACTACTCCTTTAGGGATTTGGGAGAATGCACCTATGTCATCATCTTTCTTAGTAGTTTCGGGAACCAATTTGAAGACGGGTCTAGGGCGCTTAACTACCTCAACAACAATAGGGTTTGCAATGAATTCAGGAGTAGATGAAGAAGCCATGGATATAAATACCTTTATCTGCCTTAAGGAATGATTTCTTGATGAATTGCTTCGCTACTTTGCTTGGAATGCCTTTGCTCGGGATTTTTGCGCTCTCAAAGATTTGAATGCTCGGTGAAATGAAAATGGAGCCAAAACACTTGTTTTATAATGTTATTTTCTTCACCTGCCACATTTAATGCTTGCTAGTTAAGTCACAACTAACTTATCTACCGGTAAAGAAGTAATCTCAACTTCTCACCATCAATCGAGGGAATAATAGCATGTTTCTCATTTAGTTGCTAAACCCTCAAAGGATTTTCCTTCAGTTAGATGAAGAGTCTCCTGCCGGTGGAGTGTTACTCTGTTCTGCTAGTGGAGGAGTATTCCCATCAACATTCTATTCTGATTTTCTAATCCATTGTTTTGAGAATTCTTGCTTTACCTCTTCAACTTTTTCTTTACCTTTCAAACTAGGACCTTTGTTATTTTCCGGTGAGGATTTGCTTCTACAAAATTTAGCAATGTGTCCAATCTTGTTACAGACATAACAAGTCACATTATTTTTCTGAATAGCTTTCCCATATCCTATGTCGGTATGTGTTCTGCATTGATTAGATAAATGTCCAATTCTTCCACAAACATAACATCTTACATTCATTCTGCAATTCTCTGAATTATGACCAACTTTGTTGCATTTTGAACATTGATCGGTGGGTGTATTGGTGTTCTGATAATTTCTAGATCTACATTGATTTTCTCTATGACCATACTTGTTACAATTAAAGCATTTGCCATTAAATTTATAAGCATTTGGTTGCCTTACCGGTTTGCTATGATCATGTGTGTTTGCAGTACCAGAGCTTTCACCAGCTTCAAAGCCAAGGCCATTAGTGTCACCATTAGGTTTCTAATTCTTTAGCATGTCACCAAGTTCTTCTGAGCTTTTCTTGAATTTTTCCTTGTGCTGATTTGTAGTAGCTAGTTCTCTTTCCAAGATTTCTTTCTGTCTCATAAGTTCATTTGAGTCATTTTGTGTATGCATCAGATCTATCTTCAACATATCATTTTCATAACTAAGTCTTGTGTTTTCATTTGCAGCATCATTCAGTCTTCTAGTCAGATCTTCTTCATTTTTCTTCCTATCTTCAATTTCTTTGCAAAATCTCACAGTCATATCCTGCATCTCATTCTGTGTTGTACTTATCTCTTGTCTTAGTTTGTTTACCAGATCATTAAGAGTTTCCTTTTCATCTCCCTCTTTCTGCATCTTCTCACAAAGTTCTCTTCTTTTATTCCTTGCTATAGTGTAATTCTCTTGAAGTGCTTGAATGATATCCTGATCAGCTTTTAGATCATCTTCAAGTTTGATATTCTTCATTTTTTCTGCATCATAGTCTGAAAGAGCTGTTTTCAATTGTTCTCTTAAGTTATCCATCTCTACCGGTGTCAAGATCTTCCTCAAGCTGTTAGGCTTTTGAAAATAGAGGACCAGGCTCTGATACCAATTGTTAGGATTCCCAAAGATACTGAGAGGGGGGGGGGGTGAATCAGTATCTAACCGGTTTATTAATTTACTTGAATTAAAACATGTAAAGCATGTCAATACAGTGTACCGATAAATCAAAAGTAATGCAGTAAACAAGAAAAACAATAACCACATGAAGAGCACACCATAACACAATAGTTTAACGAGGAAACTCGGTGTGGGAAAAACTTTGGTGGGATTTGTGACCCACAATATTCACTTATTGTCCAATAAGGGAATATTACTGCTACAATAGGGGCCTGCACATGCAGGAAGGCCAAGTGCCTAGAGCTCACTGCTCAATTACAAAAGGAAGTCACATTGACTTACAAAAATGGATTATAATAATCCAATGTCTTGTATTGCTTCAAAATAACATTTGCTATGCCAGATGCAGTACTGGTTTTAGCTCTGCTTCATACATAAACCCTTAACCTATAATTCACATATTAGGTCTGCCTAATTTCACCTATATCCTTATTACAAAATGTTCTACAATGATCTCATACATATATGAGTCATATTATAACTCGCCATGTCGGCTTACAATGATTTTACAATTAATTTACAAAATATATTATCAACAAAATTCTTGTCGGCCAAGGTGCTAGTATCCTTCCTTTCTCTGCCGATGTTCTCTGTGCCGGTGTAAAGTCTATCATTTCCGGTGCCGGTATATTGTCTTGCTGGTATCATATGATTGCAAGGTTGCCATCAATGACAAAACCTTCAATCACCTACAATTTCTCATTAGAGTGTGCATTTGCCAACAGATTTTTCTTAAATTAAATATAGTATTTCATAATTTGTTAGATTTAGCAATTCTATTTCTATCACCAAAAATTAAAAGAAGGGATTATATTGAGTTGGAAAAATGTAAGTCAAGAGATTTAAAAATTAAGCCAACACAACACATGAGGAGTATGGATTGAACTAAACAACCAAAATCATGGCTTAAAAAAGCTAGGAATTCAACATAAAGTTGGGGCATGCCAAGAAAATTGAAGGGGGCTTCAAGTATTGATGGACTTGGGTTTGTTGTGATATCAAAGGCATAAGAAATGACGATTCAACTAGAAAAGCACTAGAGTGTTTAGAAATTATTATCTCCCACCTCCACATTCCAATTCTTCAACTTTCATACGAACACTGTACTTCTAAACTTTCCATTTGGATTCTTGAATCATGTAGATGTCAATTAGTGACACCTCCATGTGGTGTTAAAACATACACTTTTTGTTAAGGGTGTTTAAGCCCATAACATTCCACAATATGAACATCATGAATCATCCACTCTTCCCTAATCTGAATAGCTTGATGATCTTCACCTATCCTTTCACTTCCCCATCAAGTTTTATTTTTCCAAATTAGTTTTCTTGCCTATCTTTTTCCTTTCCCCACAATCTGAGGATTTCCTAGAAGGATATTTCTATTTGAGTCCCAATTTCTCAATGGCCTCTGTCTTTGGCTTCAGTCACATGTTTCTACATAGTCTCTTCTTGCGTTCTCCTCTTCACCCATAGTGCCCAATCAATCTTCTAAAGCTTCTAAGTCTTTCGAGTTTTCCTCTAACTCCGAATTATGTTCCTCTCTCTAATACACCAACTCTTCATTCCTTTCCATCCCTTAAACCACTCCCATGAGATCACAACCAACATTTAGGATCGGTTCAAGTGCATTGATTTCATGCTCCTCTCTGACTAATCCTATCCTTTGCACCGCCTCACCCAAATCAACATCTTTTTTCTTTTGGAGCTTAACTTTTCCTGACTTACTATTTCCAAGCTCTCCATGATTACCTCCTTACTATAAGCCTTTCCCATGGGGGATCTCTCTTGTTCTTGCAATGAACTCCCGCCTTCCCAATACTGTTGCTTTCTGCTAGGAAACCTCACCATTCTCTTGAATGTGATATTGCATAAACCTCAAAAATACTAACATTTTTCCTCTGGGATACATCTATTTCCGCCTTTTGTATCTATTAAACTTCTTTAGTTACAATCTTCAATTCATTCCATCTAGTATTGTTGGGTTTTCTTTCCACACAAACCCTCACAAAAGATCCATTCTCTCTTGGGAACGATCTTTCTTCAGTGCGAAAGTAAGATCCCAGATTGTTTCCCAAATCATCTCCAATAATTTCTAGAATCTCCCTACCCCAATACTTCGTTGGAAGGTTATATAATTTGTACCTAATTTGTGTCTTCTCCATCTTATATTTTAACGGATCGAAGTTAATCTTTCAATCCTTGAGATAAAAGAATAATTCATCCATGATTAATTGGCTCTCCTCCATGATGACTCTCTTCATTTTTAAGTAGGGTAGATTATTAGAAAGTAATTATTTGTTATTGAAATGATTCTTATCTCAGCTCCCAACTGATCTCTCCACCATTTCTTTATTTTTTCTCTATCACCCCTATATCGAACCATTTTGTGAACAACACTCATTTTCTGAGATGATCCACAACCGGTTGCAGAATCTTTAGTTTGGATAACCATTTTTCTTTTTGTTCACATTCACTTTTTCTAGAATCTTCAAACCCTCAGATTGATGTTGCCATTTCTTCAGGTATAGTGGCCTACTGTCCTCTATCTTTCAGACTTTCCTGGATATGGCATATTTATCCATCCTTCCTGCCTGTTGCCTAACAAATATGCATTGGCTTCGATGACCATCAGGGGCATATTTATTCCATTTTTTATAGCTCTACCTCTCATCCCATGTCCTCAAATTGCCTTTGCCTTCAAAGTGATGTGTTCCTTGCTCCTTTATCCCAGCCTTGGGACTTTAGTTGTGCTCTTTTGCAGGCGCCATTCTCAACAATGGGGTTGATAAATGTTCATATCATGTTAAGATGATTACTCTTTGATGAGTTATAGTAGGAGGATTGATAAGCTTACACCTAGATTGGAAATGAGTTCAAAATGGACCTAAATAGGATATTCTACCAAATCAATATCATTAAGGTGCTTGTTATAATTGACTTACTACAATAATTTGAGTATGACAAATTAAGCCAACAATTAATTCAAGAAAAAATAAATAAAACCTAATTTGGACATGTGATAAGATACAAATTTATAACAAATTAAGCCAACAATTAATTCAAGAAAAAATAAATAAAACCTAATTTGGACATGTGATAAGATACAAATTTATAATAAAAAGATGAGATGGTGTGTAAATTTAATATGTATAACTTTTCCTCCCATCAAACAAAACTTATTCTTGATGTTTATTATGTAAGATCAACAATTGTGGCATTTAATTATATTTATTCAATCCATACACACGTTTTATTATGTAACATAGCATTATAATTATAATAAGAACAAAGTTAAGGTTGGAGGTCAAAAGTGACCACTTTTTTTTTGTTCTAAAATTAGCTAAACCTAAACTTGGAAGAGTAATTTGAGATTCATGGACTCAAAATTTGGATACACCAAAAGAACAAGAATTGTAGTAATCAAAATCTAGTTTGTAAACTACTATTATTTTTTAAAAATAGATAAGATTAAGAGGACCAAATGCTTCGTGCACACAAGTATTCCTCTTTTTTTTCTAGCAAAACAATGTTTGGTGTGTGCACCTTATCTTTTTTAGTTGCATTTAGCATTTTAAAAAACCCACTAGTAAAAATATAGTTAAGAGTGAGTACTAAAAGTATATTTTTTTTGAGTAATTTCTGAATGAATTATCAAAGTGGACTTGTCTTTCAAATCACATTACCAAGCATGCGTGCCACATAACTTGCACCGAAATACGTAAATGCAATTGTTTTCCCAATGTGTAAAGAATGAAGTATAGAAAAATATTATATATTATTTTTCAAATTTGGAGAGGTAGGTCAAAAGTTGTTGAAAAAAGTCAACACGTATGTTGCTGACAACTGTGGAAACAATAGTGAAAGAAATTATAAATAAATGTGTTAATGCAATTCAAATCTAAAAAAATGATATGGTTAGAAAGCTTAGAAGACGTGTGAAATTATGGACTTGGTGATTTTACTGACTCAATATATAATGTGTAAACCTGATAACAAGTAAGTTTTAGAAATGAGAATGGAGGAAAAAATCATGTCAAAATGAGGCAAGTGAACCATCCAAGCTTAGGTACAAGCCAAAACTCGTATGTGTTTAGTGTAGACAAAATACGAGTGTTTTTTGTAATAGCCAAAACATGCTCATGTTTTTAGCTACACAAAACACTTGGTGGAGCTAAACACATGAGCATGTTTTGGCTATTACAAAACATGTTCATGTTTTGTTCTCTACTAAAAAAACATGTTCTTGAATCTAAATTTCCAACTCTGGCTCCCTTTTTGTATGCCTCTAGTTCACTCTCTACATCTCTCTTTGTCAATATTCCTTTCTCTATACTTCCATCCTTCCCCCCAATTTATCTCTATCCCTCTCCCTCCAAATTTTTGTATCTCTCCCCTATGCCTCCCTCCCTCCTCAAATCTACACTCTTTTTCTATCTCTCTCCTTTTCCACTCATTTTTCTGAGGTATCTCTTTGTCTCTCTCTACCTAACTCTTCCTATCTCTATCTTTTCTTCCTCCCTATCTACATCTCTTCCTCTCTCCCTAACTCTCTCTCTACTTCTCTATCTCTTTCAATACATCTCTATCCATGTTATACATATTTGCACTCATGTTTCTAGGAAGAAAATGTCTCTCTTGTGTTAAAAAAGCCATCTTCATAGGAGCGAGTGTGTTATAATGTGCTCAAATTCCTATGAAGATACAAATACTCTCTGTATCTCTTCATCTTTCTTTCACTCTCTCTCTTGTCTCTCCTCTCTCTCTCTCTCTCTCACTCCTCCATCCATCTCTCTCTAATGCACTTACATTTCTGTAAAGAGTTTATATTTGAGGGTTTAGGGTTGATGGTTGAGAGTATATTGTTTATGGTTGAGGGTATATGTTTTAGTGTTGATTATTAGAGTGAATATTTAGGGTTTAATGTATAGGGCTCAACATGCATCTCCCAGAGTTTAATATTTAGGGTGTAGGGTTTATGATCATGATAGAGGGTTGAGGGTCTACCTACCTCTTTATCTATCATCTTACACCTCACATCTCTCCTCTCTTTACCACTCCCCCCCTTTCTATTGTTCTCTATCTCACATCTTTGTCTCCACTAGTTTTACCTATCTCTCCTGTGTGTGTGTGTGTGCACATGTATCTCTCTCTCTGCTTCCTACCTCTCTTGTCATCCCTCCCTATATAGCTCTCCCCCTTTTGTAGATCTCTCTTCTTCTATCTACCTCACATCTCTCTCTCTTTCTCTACCTCTCTTCTCTCTAGCTTACCTCTCCCTTGTCTTGTTCTCCTCTTTCCTTTTAATATCTAATTTATTCATGATTTAGGGTGTAGGGCTTATGGTTTATGGGTTTAGGGTTGATTGTTTACGATGGAGAGTTGAGAGTTGAAGGTTTAGGGATTAAATTTAATTATGTAGGTTTTAGTGTTAAATTATTAATCATTTATTTAGGGTTGAACATTTAGGGTATAACGTTTATGTCTTAGGGTTTATGCGATAGGGTGAAGGGTTTATTATTGATGATACACGACAAAGGTTATAGGGTTGAGAGTATAATATTGAGGGATAAGGTTTAGGTTTGAGGGTATAGGATTGACACTTGAAGGTATAGGGTTAAGGGTTGAGTGTATAGGCTTTAGGACGTAAGTTTGAGTGTAGGATATCGGGCTGAGGGTATATAAATTAGGATTAAGTGTATAGGGTTGAGGGTTCATCTTATATGCTTTAAGGCATATGGTTTAGGGTTAAGGGTATATGATATAGGGTTTAGGGTTGATTGTATAGGCTTGAGGCTTATTATATAGGCCTTAGGGCACAAGGTTGAGGGATAGGGTTTAGCATCGATAAAATAATGGTATAGGGTTAAGGGTTGATGATTTAAGGTATAAGGTTGAGTATATGGTTAAGGGTATGTGTAGGATCAAGGTAAGCCAAAAGGTGGCTATGTGAAAAAAATACATTTTTCCTTTGCAAAAATGTGTAAATTCATTTTGGCAAGAATTATACATTATATAGAACTACGGTTTTATGTGGTTGGATCTTTGTTTGGTTTTACAATAGTTTGGTCTTCCAAACGTGAAAATGCATTATGTGGTTTGGATCTTTGTTTGGTTTTATAATAGTAGGCTTAGGACAAAATAATTAAATAAATAAAATATTTATTTAATTAGGCTAGGAAAATTTTAGGTGTCTACATTTTGCCGCTCTTTGAGATAATGCAACTTGTTATGTTGGCTCAAAGAAGATAAGATTATCTGATACAATACTTTCCCTACTATGAGAGTAATATGGCCCCTCGAGAGATGGGTGAATTTTTTTAAAATTTTTTGCAGAAATCTCTTGATAGGAAAGAAAAGTTGGAAGGGATAAGGATAAGGCAACAAATTGAAGTAGGTAAAAATCAAGTTCAAAAGTGATCACCGGGCGGAAAAATACATCGGGAGGTGAGAAAAACCAATTAAGGTTCCACAACCTATATATAGGATCCACATGGAGAAACATCCTCATTTGCATCCTTGGCATTTGAGAGATCAGAGTGTAGAGCATCCAGAGAGCTTAAGCAAAGAAGTCAACAGTTTGAGAGACATGGTAGTCAAACTACACATATTCGATTGAGTTTGACGCTTCGAGCAACCAACATACATGGGTGAGCTAGTATGCGCCTCAAACTTGCTTGTCAATTTTGCATTTATGATGAAACACAAACACAATAGAGGTGATATAGGGTTTAGGAATGTATAGGCTAGTTTTGAATGCATATATGATGCAATGATGCATATAGGCTATATAAATCTATGTATGTGTATGTAATATCGTATGTGCTTACAATTTCTGTGTATAGGCATTAGGTCACGTATAGGTTATAAAACCGTGTTTGTGTCAAACAATGGTGCATATTTGTCTAAAAACGTGTATGTGCCATTTGAAAGTGCGTATATGATGTCTTTGCACGTATGAGATAACTCTTAATGCATATATGTTTTTGGAAACCAATAACACTGAGAGGGGGGGTGAATCAGTCTTATACCAGAATAGAAGATTTTAGCCTTAACAAAACATTCATACACCAACCGGTATACCGATATAAATAGAATTGAAAGAAGTAATGCAATCAATAAGACAAACACATAAATGAGAACCATAACACACAAATTTATAAGTGGAAAACCTCAATGAGGAAAAACCACTGTGGGATTTGTGACCCACGATATCAATTCACTAGCCATATGAAGAGATATTACAATATATGATGGGCCTGCACTTGTAGGAAGACTTACATCTTAGAGAATACTTCTCATCACAATAGGAGCCTCAATGACTACATAACAATCTAGACAACAATCCATAGAAGTGTGAAATGCTTAGTATAGCACCTCCTATGCCAGAATACAGTTCCAGTTTAAGCTCTGTTTGTCCCGGTTAAAACCCTAAACCTTAGTACCAAAATAACCCTTACAATGAATTCCTCACATACATAGTCTCTCTGATATATTTTGCATTACATTACATTCATATATCTATTCCACATGTCTATCCTTATTCTCTCATTCTTCTTCTTTCTATTACAAAAATGTTCTAATCAATCTCCCCTATATACCCTATACAAATTTATGCCTTATGTCGGCTTACAAGGATATATAAAATATCATATTACACGTCGGCCATATAACATAAATGAATAAGTATTAAAACAAGTTGCTGATGACAGATCCAAGACGTGTCAGCCTCCAATACTGATGACCTTTACTATACCATATTGGCTTGAATTGCCGGTGATCAAAGAAATCTTCTATCCTGCCGGTGCCGGTGCTAGTGTAGAGTCTTTGAAGTGCCTGCCGGTACACCATATGAAGCCAAAACCCAAAATCATGTTGCCATCAATGACAACATAATGAAACCTAACCAGTAGAGTTTCAGTTTCCAATAATCTCCCCCTTTGGCATTGATGGCAACACTCATGTGAAAAATGGTCATGGTTTCAACTGCTGGTTTCATCCCGCACTGCTCCACCTGAGGTAAATATGTAAAATTCTCCAATACTCCAAAAATCCAAAAACTCTGTAACTTCCCCTAATATATGTAACCCTTCATTATTTTTCACATGTATACTACTCCCCCTTTGGCATCAACACCCAAAAATTGTAAAAAGAATGTCAAAGAATGATAACTATACACTGAAGATCTCCAAAAATGTCTTACCGGAGCTTGACCGATTTCAAGATTTCCGGGTAAGCTTTATCTAATAACTCCACATAAGTATCCCAATCGGTTTTGAATGTGCCGAAGATAGATAAAAGTCCACTCAGTAAATATGCAAGTGATTCTTTCTCATTAACTTCTACCGGTGTGGGCTTACCAAGCATATCCATGCATTCCCTCTTATGAACATCAAGTGAATCCAATATTGGACTCACCAAACCTCTGAGACTTTTGGCTCTTTGAATGATCTTATCTCTTTCTTTTTAAAGAGCATAAATTTGGTTCTCCAAGGTCAAAATTTGTCCATCAATAGATATGGTCAGTGAAATTAGTCATCAAAAGAGTTAGCAATATTAGCAATTTTGTCCTGTACAGGTCTTTTATCTTTTCATCTACTTTTGCTGTAAGAATCTCTATATTGCAACATAACCTGTATATATTAGTACCTTGTTTCAAATAATTTTCAATGAAAATTAACTTCTCCTCAATCTTTTTCTTCTCTCTGTCAATGATCTGATCAAAAGCGTCTCTCTTAGCCAAAGTGGATTTTTCAAGTGATAGCCGGTTAGAGATCTACTATAATGATTAAAAATATTTAGAGATATGCTTTATTATTATCTTAAGCTTGCGAGAAGGGATTTCTTCATTCTCAAACTTACATTCTGAGACCAATCTATGCAAAACAGTTATGGATTGATATATAATCCCTTTGTCTGTGGTTCCCTCCTTCATCAGTTTCTAAGCAACCATCATCATCAGCTCTATGGGACTCATCTCTGTGATGTTTTTGTTTTCTAATAGAGAAGTGTCAATTGTCAATAATGATGTGCCAACAACTGGTTCCCTACCAGATTCTCCTGTTTTCTCTGGTGATTTAACTTTTATTACCTCCTCACTTGCACCAGTGGCTTCACCACTTTGTGCAGTCTGTGCAACTGCTGGTTCCACTATAGGAACAATATCTTCAACCTATATATTAGTATCTAGAGGACAAGTTTCCTCAATTTTAGTATCATGTACAATGTTCTTTGCATTAATCGGTGTTTCTATATGAGTCTGTACATTTGTGTTAATCGATGGTTCAATTTCCACTATCCTGATATTCTTCAAAACTGAGGGTGGAGTACCCATAATTCCTTTACCTTTCCCTTCAACCGGTGTATCTATAGTATTAGTCTTTGTCTCTGGTGAAGTGAAGAATCCTCTATGCTATCCCAAAATTTTTATCCAACCCTTCTGTGTTTCCTTTATTATCTCATTCATTCTACCTAACATCAGACTAATTATTCTATGTTTGCTGTTAAAAACCTTCTTGTCTACAGCCTCAATTGTCTTCTCCATCTCATCTGGAGTTATAGAAACACATATAGCTAAAAGTTCTTGCATCTTAATGTGTTTATCTTCTTGCATTGCAGATAACCTTCTAGCATCTAACATGTTGTATAGCTCTGCCGGTATTTGATTTTCTATTTCAATTAATGCTTTCTTATAGATGTCTAAATATAGAAGAATTGCTTCCTCTACCTCTCTGTGTTCATCAACTTCTAATGTATCATAATAAGACTTAACATTTTTCAGCATCCCATCCTTAGTTATTTCATCTACAATTTCAGCTCAAGTCTTAGGCGGAGTAATTGCTACATTACCAGTCTCTAGTGCCAAATCAATGTCACTCTTCTTCCTCCTTTTGGTAGTACCGGATGCAATTGATGGTTTAGCCTTGGGTGCCTGCTTTTGTGCCACTAATTTGATGGTGACCTTCCTAACCGGTTGTTTCTTTGGTTCCACTTTAGGTTCTTCTGGTTTCTTCTTCACAACCCTTTTGAATGTTAATGGTGTCTCATCTTTAGGTTCATAATCTGCACTCACAGGTTCCATGTGAACTACCGGATCCTTCCTCTTTCTGCCTTTCTCCGGAACAACATCAATGAGTGCCTTAATTTCCTTTGAAACTTCCTGTACAAACTTGCTTGCCTAACCTTCTTGTTTTTCCCTCTTCTTCTAATTGAAATCAGTTTCAACCTCAAAAGTCTTTAGCTGTGCTATTCCACAAGGTTTTTCTGCTTCATATATTTCTGCATCTATCAGAGATTTTTGCATATGCATCCAAAATTAATGCATCCACCTCATATCCCATTTCCTCTATCCAAATCTTTCGGGGCTTGACTGCCTCCATGAGAGTCACATCCTTCTTAACCATGTAACAAATGTCGGTAGAGTATTTCTCTATTATTTGCTCAGGTATCCTTATTATAGTCCTCATAGATTTCTGAAATGCCTTGAAGTAACCCCATACCTTATCATCTCTAAGACTTATCAATGCAACAATTGATTGCTTAAGCTGTCTTCCTACAGGGATGTCAAAAGCCCATTGCTTCCTTCTAGAACTGGGAGTATCATTCAAAAATTATAACATTAAGCATACTAAAAGATTTCCATATTGGAAGGTTCCTTTCTTCTCACCTTTAATCTTCCCTAAATTGATCAGTAACTCTTCAAGCATCTAGTCACAAAGATATAACTTGATATTTTCTCTCATCATCCTATAAGTGGCAAAAATACATGAATTGGAAACTGAATTCAGTCGGTTAGACTAAGTTACCAAGTAGCCTATGATCATCCTTCCAAATTTGATGTCGATGTCGGTGATGGTGTTCACCTTTATCGATCTCTTGTTTGATGTGGCGTTGGTGATCTTCTTTACAAAGTCATTTGATACTTTCTTATCTGGATGTTGCCATGTTGATGGCAAACCAGTAATTGCCCGGATGGCTTCCTTAGTGGTTTTATAGGGTCGGTCCAGCCATATGAATTTCCCATGTACTCTTCGTAGTAAATATATGACAATCTCATCCTTGAACTCTGAAATATCCAGAATATCAATGAACCCTAGATCTTCGATGTGTTTATATGTCGGTTTGATTTTACCAGATTCTCCCATGAGTTCATTCATATACATCCCCTTGATCTTCGAAGTTCCTAAGTCTTCTATATAACAATAAATATAGGCCCTAACATATTGCACATATATCACTCCCTTTGGGACACGAAAAAACGCTCCAGCCGAATCTTCCTTGGTAGCCACATGTGGATACCATTTGAAAATTGGCCTGGGGTAGTCTTTAATTTCTACTACAGTTAGATTTGCAATGATAATAGGAGCAGAAGATGATCTCGATTCTATGATTCAAGAAGAATACCTTTAGAACGCTATCGGTGAAAACCTTCAACAAATCCTTCTAGATGTCGGTGTGATCATTCAAGAAGAAATCTGATCTCCTCTGAATAGCTTCTGATTGCACTAAGTCGCTCTGAATCACTCTGAAATCACTCTGAATTCTAGGTGAATAATAATGAAGTGTAATCAACCTTTTATCCATCGAGAAAACCCTAATCTTCTGTTGACATAAATGACTGCCGGTGAATGATACCAGATCTCTCTCTGAATGTATCAATGCCGGATAATCCTCTCCAATATCTGAAATATCTTCCACAATCTCCTCCAGGGGCATATGCATCATCTTCCATGAAATTTTCCTACCCCTAAGGCATCTGCCTTTGTTACCGGATGAGCTCATTGCCGGTGCAGGAGCAACCTCTTCTGCCAGATAGGTAACTGGGACATTCCCATCTGATGATTGCTCTTCAGTCTTCCTAACCCATCTCTGAGTATGATCTTGTTAGATTTCACTAACCTTCTCTTTGCCTTTATCATTTGATCCTCCATTGCCAACTTGTGGATTTCTGCTTCTGCAAAACTTAGCAATATGTCCAACTTCATTGCATGCATAGCATGTAACATTTTTCTTTTGATTTGCCTTGCTAAAACTGGTGAAATTTCTTGACCTGCACTGATTAGCCATATGTCCAAATTTTCCACAAGCATAGCATTTTACATTCATTCTGCAATCTTTTGTCTTATGACCAATTTTATTACATTTAGAACATTTATCGGGAGCAGAATCAGGGTTCTGATTTTCTTTGTTTCTACATTGCCTAGCCATGTGACCAAATTTATTACAAACAAAACATCTACCATTGAATTTATAAGCATTGAATTGCCTTACCAGTGCCTTATGGTTTTGATCTTCTTTAGCAGTACCAGAACTACGTCCTTGCTCAAATCCAAGTCCACTGGAATCTCCAATCTTCCTTTGTCTCTTAAGTAACTCATCAAGTAGTGCTGAGATGATCTTGAATTTTTCTTTGTACTCACTTGCAACAATTAAGTCGTCTCTTAATACTATCATTTGTCTCTCAAGCTCTTGCTCATTTCTCTGTGACTGTACCAAATTAGACCTTAATATCTCATTTTCATGAGTCAACCTACCACATTCTTCAAATTTGTTCTTCAGGGATACATCAAGATTTTCTTCCTTTTTCTTTCTGTCCTCAATATCCTTAGACAACCTTATAGTCATAGTTTGCATTTCATTCTTCATAACCATGTTCTCCAGACTCAATTTTTGACATTGTTCCTTAAGTGCATCTTCATCATCCCGATTTTGCAAAAGTTCCTTTCTCGTAGCTTGAACAGATGAAAGTCTCTCTTGTAGGACAAGAATAAATTCTTTAGCAGAATTCAACTCATCTTGTATCTTTAAGTTCTTCAATCTTTCAACATCATAATCTTCAAGTGCCATCTCAAGTTGCTTCTCCAAAGCCATATTCAATGATTCCAATTTCAAGATCTTCTTCAAGCTGTTAAACTTCCTCTGAGGCACAAGGCTTTGATACCAATTGTTGGAAACAAATAACACTGAGAGGGGGGGGGGGGGGGTGAATCAGTTTTATACCGGAATAGAAGATTTTAGCCTTAACAAAACCTTCATACACCAACAGATATACTAGTATAAACATAATTGAAAGAAGTAATGCAACCAATAAGCCAAACACATAAATGCGAACCATAACACACAAATTTATACGTGGAAAACCTCAATGAGGAAAAACCACGGTGGGATTTATGACCTACAATATCAATTCACTGGCCATATGAAGAGAAATTACAACATATGATTGGCTTGCACTTGCAGGGAGGCTTACAACCTAGAACACACTGCTCATCACAATAGGAGCCTCACTAACTACATAACAATCTAGACAAAAATCAGGAGAAGTGTGAACTGCTTAGTATAGCATCTTCTATGCCAGAATATAGTTCCGATTTAAGCTCTGTTTGTTCCGGTTAAAAACCTAAACCTCAGTACAGGAATAACTCTTACAATGAATTCCTCACATACATAGTCTCTCCGATATATTTTGCATTACATTACATTCATATATCCATTCCACATGTCTATCCTTATTCTCTCATTCTTTTTCTTTCTATTACAAAAATGTTCTAATCAATCTCCCCTATATACCCTATACAAATTTATGCCTTATGTCGGCTTACAAGGATATATACAATATCATATTACATGTCGGCCATATAACATAAATGAATAAGCATTAAAACAAGTTGCTGATGCTGGATCCAAGATGTGTCAGCCTCCAATACTGATGACCTTTACTATACCATGTCGGCCTGCATTGTCGGTGATCGAAGAAATCTTCTATCCCGTCGGTGCTGGTGCGGGTGTCGATGTAGAGTCTGTGAAGTGCCTGCCGGTACACCATATGAAGCCGGAACCCAAAATCATGTTGCCATCAATGACAACATAATGAAACCTAACCAATAGAGTGTCAATTGCCAACATATGTCTGGCAAACAAAATTAGGGCAAAAATAAACTACAATGTGATAAACATATGTGACCAATTGGATAAACTGTCAAAGTGATAAACTCGAACAGGTGCCCCGATAGAGATATGATTTAGTGCAATGTGATAAACATATATATTGATAACGATAATGCCATGTGGTAAACATAAGCACTACAAAGACAAAGCCAAATAAGTAGCACCATGTAATAGACATAAGTACGACTAGGATAAGGGTGACTAAGCAATATCATGTGATAAACATAAGCACCACAAAGATGGGGATAGACAAGCAACACCATGTGATAAACATAAGTACCACTAAGATAGGCTAAGATAAGCAATGCCATGTGATAGACAAGCACTACTAGGGTAGGATTGGATAAGAAACACCATGTGATAAACATAAGGACTATTATGATTGAATAATGCCAGGAGCTGATATAATGAGACTGATGCGATTAGCTTGGTATGATTGTAGGACTCACCGCCTCTCTTGGAGTTGTGAGAGAGATATCCCATGACATAGAGACTGTGACCACAACTAACTGAGGATGACCATAGAACTATAGATATGACATGGGGTTGATACATATCATGTTCATGCTTGAGATTCAGGCAAACATGGGGCTGCTAACTGCATTAGCTAAGTGGTGGCATTCAGAGAGCTTCATGTTCCATATGCCGATCGACAAGATTTTGGTTATGTTGGAGGATGTGCACATGATATTGTGCATTCCCATCACTAAAGATATGGTTCTTTATGAGTGATATGGGGATGAGGATTCTTTGCGGTGAGTATTCGATGACATGGACATAGAGATCTAGGCTGGTCATGTTAGTTGGGAGACTATGTATGCTAGTGGGGATGTTTCAGCAATAGTTGTGGGTAGGGTCATAAGTGGATTCTTATGCCCAGACAGGATGACCCATGGACTAGCAATTGGATGGGGATGGGCTATGGATATGTTGATGACCCAGAGTGCCAGGTTTGTGTGGGGCTTATGTGTGTTAGCCCATTTTACCACAAGCTTCACCAGTTTGTTTATCTTGGAGGATGCGGCCTCGAATGCATCCTTAGATGCGGGCTCATACTGTTAGAAGTTTATTGATATGAGCATATTGTAGTGTCTCGGCTAGTCTGCTTCAGGTTCAAAGGACATGGACAGGCTTATGTGCATTACTATTCGATGGTCACTTCCTAGCCTTGGTTAGGGAAGCTAGAAAACTAGAGGAGGGTGATTGACAATATTGATACAATGAATATGGAGACCCTACCTTGATTACAAAGACTGGCCAGAGGATGCTAGAGAGCTCCCATTTTATTACAGGACCAAGTTCTTGATTGTGCAGATGCCCTATATTCTTGACAAATAGTTACTGGATAGGGTATGTAGACAGTTTGGCAGAGTTCAATAGATGTCGAGGGGTTCTGGGGAGTTCACATAGATAGTGTGAGAGCGGTTTCATTGGGGTCTAGTTTTGTCTTATGAGGCCGCACAGTGGATGAGCTTTACGCTTTTGTCCCAATGCCTTGGGACATACATAGGGAGATTGCAGATGCAGGGATGATGGCAGACTATAAGGCATACTTTAGGGCACATCCATTTCCATGGTTGACTAGAGTAGCAGAGACACCATCAAGGCTGGATGATGAGGTTGATGATGAGGATGGGAGGCTAGGATGGAGGAGATGAAGGAGAGGAGGAGTGAGGAGGATATTACAAGGGAGAGGAAGAGGCGGAGATGGAGGACAACAAGGGAGAGAGGAAGGCCGATAGGAGGGAGACAAAGGCCGTGAGGGTAGGCTACCTAGGCCACTACAAGGGAGAGGGGGACAAACAACATAGGTTGCCCTGTAGGTACAGGGAGAGAAGACATAGATATAGGATTCCCCAGAATAGGGTGGGAGAGGGGAGGAAACAAGTGGATAGGAGGAGGGAAGGGAGCTAGGCATGCTCTTGGAGAAGGTGTAGACACAAGCTATGGATATAGAGGCCTTAGAGGGATAGATGGCCAAACTTAGACAATAACTGTCATGAGGCATGCCCAATGAGAGAGATAGGGCCATAGAGAAATATACTATTACCGAGGTAATTTCAGACTACATAGAAATGGGGAAGGACGATGCAGGACACACAGGAAAGGGGGATGGAAGGTAGAAGATATGGATGTGAAATGAGCTTCTTGTTTTATTATCATCATTTAGCTTATTTTAGGGAATGTATTGTGACCATCCAAATATAGGTTCGACCTAGATAGTCATTGTATCATTTGCATGGATATCATACAGTCACAAACAAGGAATGCCCTAGTTCACACTAGACCCACAATGTCCTCATATCCTTGGACGAGCCATAGTATTACTAAGAGACAATCCACAAGCAACAAATAGGTGATCATGCCTCATCTTGGCCACTTTAGTCATAGACATCCTTGAGAAGCATAGGAAACATGACATCACAAAAGATCAAATCAAAAGAAAATCAAAGACTTGACACCGACATAAACTGAAATTCTCAAGTTATAAGTGTATCTTGCCACATATGTTAACATGTTTGATCTAGTCAAAATGTTGTCATCCTGATAAAGAACTAATAATGCTGAAAAACTCTGTTGTAGTCAAAGTCTGCCAAAAGATTGATTTGTTGAAAACTCACTACTGCTTGTGTCTCATCTAATACTAACTTACTCCATGAAACCGATACTTTATTACAGAGAAGAGTGAAAACTTTATTGCAGATCGACGATGCAAGTGATCTTTTATTGCGGATTGTGTGCGAAAAGAAAGAAGGAATGAAAGGATGATGCTCCTCAATACACGCGATGCCAAAAAAATCTACTTCCATTACTAGGTTTAGGATTTGCCCCCAGTTATAAATAGAACCTGATTTATTGTGGGTGAGAGAAAAAGGTGGAAAGAGTTTATTATGGATAGCGAACCAATCTTAGGCAGATCAATTGTATTGGCTGTCACTGTTTAGTTCGCCTTTGTCTTTTTGTTGTATTTTGGAAAGAGAAAATGCAGTTTACGGAAGTTAATTTAATGACGTTAATGCTTGGAAATCAAGGTGATTTGGACGAAGAGCAATATCACCACGTGAAGAGACGAGGACCTCTGCCGTGACTCCAACGAGGGAGAAGAAAAAGTAATCCAGACTTTTCAAAGAGCAAATTGGGAGGAAGCATCGTTTTTGTATGTCTAAAGAAGATGGAAGCCATCCCTTTCCAAGCTTTCAATGTTTAAATCTGAATAAGACTGCTATCTTTTCCTTGTTTCCTCTAAAAGTCCTTCATATTCATTTCCTTTTCCTCTAAAAGTCCTTCATATTCATTTCCTTTTCCTCTAAAAGTTATGATTGTCATGGAATCTCTCGACCTTAATTTTCCTACACGCTCACAATTTCCCCACTCCTTCCTTTCCTTACTCGGGTTTTCTTCATTTGTAGCGATAGATGTGAACTCTTGCAGGCAACCATGACTTCCGTGTGGAAGGGTACCACTGTCACTGTAATTAGCCCTTCTCTAGATTTTCCAGGCTAACAAAGTAAGCTTGACTTGTCAACATTTTTTCTAGTCACCCACTAAATAGATCATGTCGCTCAATTTAAAGTAAAAAATTGTATACCCTAAAAATTTAATTTCATGTATTTTAGTGACCATTTCAATAGTATAAGGTTTTTGTAAGTATAAAATATGAAAAATTCCTTTCCCATATTCCAAATACAAATGTAATATCAATTTTTTTTCTTTTGATTCCGAGAGTAGTACTTTATGACTTTATTTCTTCACCATTTCTTATTATTTTAATTATTTTATTTTTGTATATTATAAAATATTATCTTTCATGTGCATTTTGTAGATCTTTATCTTATTGCATAGGATTATTATTAAAGGGTAGACCCACAATACGGTTATAGTTGTGGAAGCATTCTAAGAGCAACTTTAGTGAGAATTAGTTCATGAATTAATATTGTTAATCATTAGACCAAGGTTCACATTCACTATTATCTTCTCAGAGTCTTTTTGTAGAGCTTAACTATATTTCAATTTATTTGTTTTAAAATATAAATTATAATATTATTACTTAGCTAATGATCAAAGTTTATCTAGGTGAAACACAATTATATATGACCAAATACATGTTTATTTATCTTCTTAAATTATATCTATTTATCTATGTTCGTATTAGAAACATATGTAATTTGATTCTTTTCTTTGCTTAAAGTATTAATCAATCAATTTTTGCTATGTTCTAGCATGATTTTATAGCACATAGGGCTTATTTGGACTCACACATGAGAGAATGATTTACATGTTAAATTATTGTTTCTTAGTGCTTAGTGGCATCAATATATAGTATCAATTTGGTACCTAAATGTGAACTAGAGGTTGTGGCTATTCTTATTTAGTTTGACACTCTTTACTACTAGAGATCATAGAAGTAACAATAATAAAGCTTGAGATTCCTTGTAGAAAGGTCAATTGTTGGACATAAGATTGAAAGCTAATTTTATGTGTAGCATATTAGTAATCCAAGGTCCATAAAACATATTTTGATTGATTAAAGAATAAGAATAACTAGATTGTTGAGATCAAAGGTTAGTATTCATGACGATTTTGTAGTGATTTTAGCAACTATAGTTCCCAATGCAAGGCTTTGACTCCAACTCGTTCAACTTTTCTTATCATACCACTTTTATGATATAAATGTAATGTCATTTGTGAAAGACTTAGGTGCTAAAGAAAATGTACATAAATAGAAGAATGAGAATGAGGAGGCTCTTCCAATTTTTTTTTTTTACTTAGTTAGCATTGAAAAAGTCCCTCTAGAACTAGAAATGATATGACATAAATTGCAATTGCTTGGAGCTTATTATGGAGGTATAGGGAAAGTTCTAGTTGACCTTATCTTGATCTATAACAACAATCGTTTAAATTAATAACCTAGTCATCTTCACCCATTACAATACAAAAGAAAGTTGTTCCATGATTTGTGATTTATGCTCTTAGAAATGTGAGCTCAAACACATTATGAGATGGCTAGAATAAGAGCACAAATAAGATCCATGTTGAAATTATTGATCACGTATCATAATTATTTATTTAATAGACTACTTTTTTTATTATTAATCACAGTGCAGAAGTTAATTTAATCACAGTAAAACTTGGAAATTAAGTTGATTGAATACCATTATTATTAAACAAGAGTAGTGGTACTATAAAGATAAAGGAGAATATTAGTTATTTCATTTTCCACCTTGAAAAGATGGGGACCTCCACCGTGAGATTGAAGATAGAGACGGTGGAGACTTTTCAAAAGTGGAAATTGGGAAGAAATTCCTACTTTCTATCAAAGCCACTAGCCATTGATAATATTTATGTGTTTACAGTGGATGGAAGCCGTTCCCTTCAGAGCTTTCAAAGTCTGAGTCAGAAGAAGAATGGATCCGTCTCCGAGGAAATCTCTCGCTCGTTTCCCCTGAATTCGCTTCACTTTCTTCTTCTCCCAAGTGTGTTATGATTGCCTCAGGGTCTCTTGATCTTGACCTTCCCACACGCTCACCATTTCTGCGCTTCTTACTTTTCCGGAGTCGGGCTTTCTTCATCTGATGGCCAGCAACCAGCCAGGCAAGAGAAGTGAACATAAACACCATGCTTCCTCCTCCAACACCACACATGCTAATTGCAACCCACATACTCTTCGGACCCACCACCACATAACCAGCAGCCAAAAAAGCCGAGGCAGTGCATCCAACAGCCACCCACATAATCTTGTTGATGAAGAACAAAAGCTTCATCAACACTTTCCTATGGAAGGGCACCACGGTCACCAGAATCAGAACTATAGCGAACGACGAGAATAAAGCCACGGTGTCAGTTATTACAAATACTTTGAAGGCGACGGTGTGTGCCATCACAGCAGTGCCTTCGTCATCGCCGTCGGTTTTTAAGCCGCCTGGCACGGTGAACATGGCGGCGAAGGCCACTGTAGCGATGAGCACCGCCACCACAGTCACAGTGTTCCCTGCATTTTTTATTCCTTCTGTGTGCAGCTGCCGCAGTTCTTTTGCCATGCCGTTCACTCGATCACTCGTGTCGGCCGTCTGGAAATGATGAGCACGAACGTGGTGATTAATTGAGTTGACGCTGCGTTTGAGAGCGAAGTCGTCCCTCTTGAAGCGCTCCAGAGGAAGTTCGTAGGCGCGCTTCGCATCGAAATCCTTGAGCGCAGCCCCAATTATCAGGGCTCCCGAATGAGCCGGTTCTTTCTCCAAGATATCCAGGGCCGTCAGCCCTTGTTTGTTCACTGCGTTCACATTTACAGTCGTACACGTCACAAGCCACTGGACCATCTGCGAAGCCATCAATCTATTAATAAATAATTATATGACAAAGCAATAATCTCTGTGCACGGGAGGGCTACTTAATTTGTGGGCCACTCTGCTCGCTTACCTGCTTGAGTTTTTTCCTGGTAGCAACATGTAAAACTGTATTACCCTCGTTGTCTTTTGTCCTGATAAGCTTGGACGTGTCAAGAAGGTCAACCACGTGCTTGACAACTTCGATCTGGTTCGCCTCCACTGCAGAATGCAAAAAGGTTTCACCGGCTGTGGAGAGCATGTCGGCAGAGTCAGGCCTGAAGGACAGTATTTCATGAACAACGCTGAGCTGTCCTTTCATCGCTGCGATATGGAGAGCCGATCTGCCAGAGCCATCGAGCATGTAGCAAATCTCAGGATCGGCGGTTAACAATGCTCTAGTTACTTCCAGATGGCCGTGTGGCGCAGCTAAATGTAACGGGCTGCTTGCTTGATTGTCCACTTTTCCGACCAGCCCAGGTCTCGCCTTAATCAGCTCCTTTACTATGTCTGACCACACCATAATTAAACAAATTTGTCAAATTAAAGGTCTAATGTCTTCAGTCCATAAATTAACTAAAAACATCTCTCTTTTTTTTCTTAAATGAAAATACCTTCGTGTCCTCTGGTTGATGCAGCATGAAGAGACGTCCTCTCGTCTGGTTTTTCAGAGTCGAGGGCAAGCAAGGAAGCGACTTGAATCAATTCATTAACCACATGAACGTGGCCTTCCTTGCAAGCAACAAAGAGGGCCGTTTCATAATCCTGATTAACCTTGTAAGCAATACGTTGGTCTTTGTCCAGCAACACCTTCACAACAGCCGAATGTCCTTCTCTTGCAGCTTCGTGCAGGGCAGTATCCCGCTTACTATTGACGTAGGATAAGATTTCAGGTTTGATTCTCAAAATCTCAGACACGAAATCTGCCTGTCCAGCTCTTGCAGCCACATGTAGAACAGAATTATGGCTGGAATTTGTGAGCTGTTCCAGAACGTCAGCGCTCTCGTCTATTAAATCTCGAATGGCATTTATATTTCCCAAATGGGCAGCCTCAAAAACTCTCGAATCCATCAATTCCCACAGTTTCGTCTTTCCCATCTTCTGCCAATTTATAGTTATGATTGCCTAAAATTTCACGGAACTGAGCAACTTCGGCGATACAAGAAGAGTAGTATCCTGCGGCTACACCGTTCTTCATGTTTTCACGGCTCTCATTTTTCCCCTCATGGTTGTAATGGCCTTATTTGTTTCTGTGGTTCTAAAGCTTAGACTATACTATTCACTAGACTTTGGGAAGTATATGGTAACAACGATGAAGCTTCTTTCTGATTGCATTTGTTTCCCCGTTGCTTCTCGTCACCTTCTATAAATAAAAGTCTCTCTTTTCTTGCAAAGTCTCTCTTCTATTTGGTTTCGTCTTCAATTTGGTTGCAAGGAAAGTAGAGCGCATACATTTTCTACATTCATTCTTTTTTTTTAAGAAGTGTTTTTTTCTCAATTCCATTTAGTTGCTTATTTTATTGTATATTATCCATTGAAAAAAAAAGGTTTATTTAGCTAGTTATTTATTTGATAAGTGTTATTTTCTTTATATAAATAGATGCTTGCCAAAACCTGTAGAACAACATCAAGGAGAAGCAAAAAAAAAAAAACAACCCGCATGGGTTTGCGACTATTTTGGGTTTTCCCAACATCAAGAGCCATTTTCAACAATGACACCCTGTCGAACATGTAAGATTTGATTTGTTTGATTGTTTTCGTTTGCATTTTAATTAAAATAGGGTTTTTTAATTGATTTAAGTTTTGTTTAATTATTAATTTGATGTCAGATTCTTCAAGCAATCCCCAAAAACGAAATAGACAACAAAGACCTCCTCCTGCACAAGCAACACAAGAAAACCCTGTTAACATTGCACAAGAGCAACAAGAAAACCCTCAAAATCCTGAAAATGCTGCTCCTCGATAACCACCACCACCCCAAAACCCTCCGTGTCCTCCATTAGATCATGTAGATGCCACACAAGAGGATCTCATCAATTGCCTTACACAAAATAGTGCCCAAATTTCTATATTGGTGAATAGGTTGAGGACCTGTAGGATTGAACACCACTCAACCCTTGCCAGAACACTAGAGACAATGGCTAATATTGCAAATGAGGTATCTAGGGAGGTTACAAAATGGGGTTCATGGAGGGATAGATGTCAAACATTTTATGCAGATGGGTTGTCATATGATCAAGTGAAGAAAAAGGGCATAGGTAAAGCTGACATATGTGCTCTTTTCACTGGAATCCTTTTACCAGTAACAACCTAGAACTAAATATGACTCAGTTTCCTATACATTGGTGTGTTCATGCTAGGTTGAAAGAAGCTTTTTGGGATAGGTGGTATATGGTCTTTGACCAACCACCTTGTACTAATTGGGAGGTGCCTCTATATTTTTTGAGAAAGTTGTATTGTGAGTTTATCTTCGGCGAGAAGTCGAATTACTTTGACATCCGACAATTTCAGGGTAGAGGGAGAGGCTCTGCGCAGGATAGGCCTGGGGCCTATAGGGTGGTAGACCCACAAAATAGGAGGCGTACAACTCCTAAACCCATGGTTCATGTCATTGCTCCTATATCCTTGAAGGAGTCTATGGAATTATAGACTCTTCAGACAGCTGCATCATTGACTGATGTCATTGTTCAACATGAAACACAGCTGGTCGGAGCAGAGGATATACCAACACCTGCAACACCTCCTTCATCAGTGGCACCTCCTTCATCAGTAGCACCTCCTTCCTCAGTGACACCTCCTTCATTAGCAACACCTCATGCATCATTTGGCACAAGCCAACCTATTCAGCATATGTGCCCCACCCGCCAATGTGTATGTTCTGGTGTAGACACTGACATAGATGAGGATGATTCAAAATCTCATTCGTGTACATGTTACAGGAGTAGATGCCATGCTTCCACTATAGATGATGTGACCCTCATTGACGAACTGCTCAATATGTTGTACCCTCTCTATCAGACACAAGTGTGTTTAATTCTATTTATGACATGTTATCAATTAAGTGACTAAATCTTATAAAAAGAAATGAATTTTTATTTTTAGAAAAATTTAAAGTGACATATAAATAAAATGCATTGCAGGGTGCAGTAGGTGGTGGGAGTACACAACATACTATTCAGTCAACTCCACGGTCATGAGTAGTTTCGCCACAAGAGGTAAAAATTTGTAAATTTGTTAAAAATATAATAATACATTGGTTTCAAAATATATTTTGTTAATTATATGTATCATTACTTGGTATTTTGTAGGGCTTATCAGTGGTTGAGATGTCCCAACTTGATGATATCACACTTTTGGCCATTTACTTTGGCCAAGATAGCTATGTGGTACCATTTAGATTTATATATTTTTGACTTAAGTGATATATTAAATACATACTCTTTTGAACCCTTATGTTAATTTTTTTCTGTTAGTTTACCCCACCTACCTCGAGGACATCTCATGTGAGAAAGCCATCCTCTAGCACTCCGAGGCAGAAAAAGATATCCTCTCGGACACCCAAATGACAGAAGGTAATTCACTACAATTTAAATTCAATTGTTGAAATGTATTATAATTAAACATGTATATGTAGATATTGATAAATGCACTTAATTTATTTGTTCTATATATAGAAATATATGGGGTTTACGAAATTAATGAATGCACCCAATGTCGATGAGGTTCAGCAGAGGGAAGAGGTGATATCTTCATATTCACTTTGGATTGCATTCTCGCTTGTTCAAAATAACTAAATCCTTTTATGTCTATATCATATGTTATCATTTTTCATACAGGAAATGGTAATAGCTGCATCAGATTCAACTAGGTCTCCTAAGGTTACAGGGGAACTATACGAGGCTTCGGTGTGCATTTTTTCTACATATGTTAAAAACATTTGTTTTATCTAGTTTGTCAACAACTTTGGGTTATTAACTTGTATGATTGTCTTTAAACTATTACAGGCCCCTTCCAAACTTCCTACTGTTATTCTACCATTCCATTTCAATAGAAGTCCTACACGTATATTATGGGATCCAACATGATGAAGGGAAAAGGTATGTTTGTCTTAGATCAACTCCTTTTCACTAAGTGCACAACAAAGTTAAAACCGTCTAGTTAACTCCTTTTGGATCACTTACCATGGATATAGGAAATGGTCGTAACTGATTCATCTGTGACTTTGCCTCCTACGACCACAACACATCCATCTGAGGCTTCGATATGCTTTAGTTTTTTAGTTTATTCATTTTTTTATTATGTTTTATTTGACATATATGTTATTAACATGTATTAATGTTGTTTTACCAGTTACAACCTCCTTTAGGACATCCCACAGATCCTCAGCCTCACCCAGTTGCAGAAGACAGAGATGAGGTAATCAACATTTCAACTTCAAACAATTTAGAGTTTGGTATTTAGTTATTTTGATGTTATATTAAGAAAATATATGTGATTCGACATTTGAATTGTCCTTGTACAACCACCTGCAGAGTCGCGTACTGCTTCGAAGAGGCTTGATTTTGATGATCCACCACAGTCATATATACCGATAGAGACATATAGTTATAGTTGTGGTCATTGAAGGACCAACTTTTTTATATATTCAACATTTGTATATGTATATATCGACTTTGACAGACATGGCACATGCCACATTTTTGTAACTATTATTGATTTGCAATCTATGCCATTTTTTGATATGTACACGATTATTATTCATTTTGATATATATGAAACTTGATGTTCCATCCAATTTATTCATTGATATATATATGAAACATGATATTCCTAAAACTTAGTTATTTTCTATTGAAATGTGATCAAATTTGTTCATTGTGTATTTGTCTTGAAATGTGATCCAATTTGTTCATTACTTGTAACTCATATGGGGTATACTTTTAAACTATCTATTGCTCATATTGTGTATACCCAAGTACTGATACGGGTAATGCTGATATTGTGTATTTTGATTGAGTGAATTTTCTTTGAGTCCTTCATGCATGAAGAGATTGGAGTGAATTTATCTAAGGATGAGTCATCTTAGGTAAGGTTTTTATTTAAATTTTATTCCATAACAAGTTGGCCTTAGGGCAAGAGACACACCTATTCATCCAAATCGCCTATAAAAGAAGAGTTGAAGTACTTATGGACAATCGGTGTGAACCAATGGGGTCATGTTGTCTCTGCCTAAAGAAGCCTCTCTCAGTTTCGGGCAACTCAATTCCATTTTCTTGTGGTGAGATTTTTTCTGTCGCATCAAAAACTGTAAAAAACCATCAGTGAGAGGTGGCAAAATAGTGCATCTTTTGTTCTGCTTGTCATGGGAATGAACCATCAGTGCGAGTGTATATGGGTGGCCGGGTTTACGCTATTTGTGTCCTTGTCTCACTCCCCAAGAGGTCCGATCATTACAAGGCACCTCGTAGCAACATTTTCCTTTGAGTGGAAAAAATGGTCAAAATTTGACGTTGCGTAACTCAGAGACCATGGCACTTATGGATGATCCATGTGAACCAATGGGGTCATGTTTTTTCTTCCTAAAAAATCCTCTCTCGGTTTTGGTCAAATCGATTCCATTTTCTTGTGGTGAGATTTTTTCTATTGCATAAAAAACCGTCAAAAATCGTTAGTGAGAGGTGGCAAAATAGTGCATCTTTTGTTTTGCTTGTCGTGGGAACAAACTGTCAGTGCGAGCATGTCCAGGTGGCTAGGTTTATGCTAGGTGTGCCCTTATCTTGCTCCCCAAGACGTCCAATTGTTAGGAGCCACCTCGTAGCAACGTTTTCCCTTGAGCGCTCAAAGTGGAAAAAATGGTCAAAATTTGATGTCGCGTAACTCAGAGTCCATGGCACTTATGGATGATCCATTTGAACCTATTGGGCCATGTTGTTGCTTCCTAAAAAATCCTCTCTCGGTTTCGTCCAACTCAATTCCATTTTCTTGTGGTCAGATTTTTTTTGTTGCATAAAAAATTGTCAAAAACTGTAAGTGAGAGGTAGCAAAATAGTGCACATTTCGTTTTGCTTTTCGTGGGAATGAATCATCAGTGTCAGTGCAACCAGGTGGCTGGGTTTACGTTTTGTGTTCCCTTGTCTTGATCCCCAAGACATCTGATCGTTATGAGCCACCTCGTAGCGACATTTTCCCTTGAGCACTCAAAGTGGAAAAAATAGTCAAACTTTGACATTGCGTAACTCGGAGACCGTGGAAATTACAGATGATCTGTGTGAACCAATGGGGTCATGTTGTCACTACCTAAAAAATCCTCTCTTGGTTTTGGGCAACTCGATTCTATTTTCTTGTGGTGAGATTTTTTTTGTTGAATCAAAAACCATAAAAAATCGTCAGTGAGAGGTGGAAAAATAGTGCATCTTTCGTTCTGCTTGTTGTAGGAATAAACCATCAGCGCGAGTGTGGTTGGGTGGCTGGTTTACCCTGGGTGTTCTCTTGTCTCACTCCCCAAGATGTCTGATCGTTACGAGCCACCTCATAGTGACGTTTTCCCTTTAGCACTCAAAGTGGAAAAAATGGTCAAACTTTGACGTCACGTAACTCAGAGACTGTGACACTTATGGATGATCCATTTGAACCTATGGATTTGTGTTTTCGCTACCTAAAAAAAATTCTCTCTTGGTTTTGGCCAACTCGATTCCGTTTTCTTGTGGTGAGGATTTTTCTATCGCATAAAAAACCGTGAAAAACCATAAGTGAGAGGTGGCAAAATAGTGCATCTTTCATTCTGCTTGTCGTGGGAATGAACCGTCAGCACAAGTGCATCTGGGTGGCCATTTTTAAGCTAGATGCTCCCTTGTCTTTCTCCCCAAGAAGTCTGATTGTTATGAGCCACCTCGTAGCGACGTTTTTCCATGAGCGCTCAAAGTGGAAAAAATAGTCAAACTTTGATGTTGTGTAACTCGGAGACCATGGCACTTATGGATGATCTGTTTGAACCTATGGGGTCATGTTGTCACTGCCTAAAAAGTCCTCTCTTGATTTTGGGCAAATCGATTTTGTTTTCTTGTGGTGATATTTTTCCGTCACATAAAAAACTGTCAAAAACCATAAGTGATAGGTGGTAAAATAGTGCATCTTTCATTCCACTTGTCGTGGGAATGAATTGTTAGCCCAAGCACATCCAGGTGGTTGGGTTTATGCTAGGTGTGCCTTTGTCTCTCTCTCCAAGACATCCGATCGTTATGAGCCACCTCGTAGCGACCTTTTCCCTTGAGCACTCAAAGTGGAAAAAATGGTCAAAATTTGACGTCGCGTAACTCGGAGATCATAGAACTTATAGATGATCCATTTAAACCTATGGGGTCATGTTGTCTCTTCCTAAAAAATTCTCTCTTGGTTTTAGGAACTTGATTCCATTTTCGTGTGGTGAGATTTTTTCTGTCGCATCAAAAATCGTCAAAAACTGTCAGTGAGAGGTTGCATAATAGTGCATCTTTCGGTCTTCTTGTCATGGGAATGAACTGTTAGTGTGAGCACATTTGGGTGACTAGGTTTATGCTAGGTGTTCCCTTGTCTCACTCCCCAATATGTCCGATCGTTACGAGCCACCTCATAGCGACGTTTTCCCTTGAGCGCTCAAAGTGGAAAAAACGGTCAAACTTTGACGTCGCACAACTCGAAGACTGTGGCACTTATGGACAATCTGTTTGAACTTATGGGGTCGTGTTGTTTCTGCCTAAAACATCCTCTCTCGGTTTTGGCCAACTCGATTCCATTTTCTTGTGGTGAGATTTTTTCTGTTGCATCAAAACCGTTAGTGAGAGGTGGCAAAATACTGCATCTTTCATTTTGCTTGTTGTGGGAACGAACCATCAACACGAGTGCATCTGAGTGGCCGGTTTTACGCTAGGTGTGCCCTTGCCTCACTCTCCTAGATGTTTGATTATTACAAGCCTCCTCATAGCGATGTTTTCCCTTAAGCACTCAGAGTGGAAAAAATGGTCAAACTTTGAAGAAGCGTAACTCAGAGACCGTGACACTTATGAACAATCCATTTAAATCTATGGGGTCATGTTGTCGCTGCCTAAAAAGGCCTCTCTCAGTTTCAGACTATTCCTAATAGCCCTTCAAATCGCATAATTCAACAATAACTCAAAACCAGGGAAAACTTTAAGAAACCCCTCCCTTGGACAAGGTGTAAAAACCTAGCGAAAGGTGTATAATTCCAAAGAAAATTTTAATTTTACTGGCGAATTTTTGCAGTTTATAGAGAAAAATAATAATCTCCATTGACAAATTAGTCATGATTGCTCAAAGTTTGTGAAAAATCTTGGCGAATTGTACTGTTTTTAAAACCCAAAAAATAATTGCATGGGCGAATGGTAATGTTTTTAAAACCAAAAAAATATTTGCATTGGCGATTTCAAGCTATTTTCAAACCATAAAAATAAAATATTGGCGATTTCAAGCTATTTTCAAACCATAAAAAAAAATATTCGAGATTTCAAGCTATTTTAAAACCATAAAAAAAAAGTATTGGCGATTTCAAGCTATTTTCAAACCATAAAAAAAATATTGGTGATTTCAAGATATTAACTTTAAGTAATTCAAACACGTGGCACATAGTCATCAACCCTTTGCACTTGCCAATTCTCGACCACAAATGTTAAGTCCTCATCACCGCAATGACTTGGAGATAGTGGTAACTTTAACCCTAGTCGCGTACTCGCCAACATAAAACTGTTTATCTCTTAACCGCTAGCACTTCACTCGCAAGCTCGCGGCTTGATCAGGTCTTCAGACATTTAACTTCGTGAGCTGGCGATAACCATTAAACTTAACCAAAAACTGTCTAGTCGCTAGCTCGTGACCTAAAAATTCTAAAATTAAACAAACATGAGAGCTAGCGACAACTGTATGAAATGAGTTTCTTGCTAAGTCTCGCGGCTATAATGTATGACATCAGACCAACTCGAGACCTCGCGACCAAAGCAATTTCACTAACAATCTCCAGCTCGGTAACATAAAATGCTAACAACCAAAAATCTAGAGACCTCGCAATGTAAACCCAAACCAACTTGTTGCTAGCTCGCGGCTTGATCATGTCTTCAGACATTTTACCTTGCGAGCTGGCGATAACCATAAAACTTAACCACAAACTATCTGGTCGCTAGCTCACAACCTAAAATTTTTAAGGCTTGGATGCTAACTCATTCCCGAGGGACTAGTTTGAAGGTTTCTCTTGAGTTGAGGTTGATTAGACAAGCGAGGATGACGGTTTCAGAGGCATAAAAGGATTTGATAGCTTCTGAGTTAGAGATGGGAGATCACGGATTTCTCTGAGAAATAGGAGCTCAAGTTGCTTGTTGTTAGGGATTCTGAAGAAGAATTTGTCCAATCAAGGAGGAATAAAATCTAACAAAATCGTTCACAATAGATGAGCCTTAGCAGGATGCAGTGGATTTGATAGGAATGACTTCCAGAGTCTACAGTCATATTGAAAAACACCAAAATGATGATTTTTCATGTGAATGAGCATCACCGAATGAAGTGTGAAAATGTTATAAATATAATAGAGTGGTGACTTAATTGGTAGAAGAGAAACTCAGAAAAGAAACCTTTTTCATTTTCTGAGAGTGGTTTTTTCCTCAGAAAGGAAGATGATGTTTGAGCAGGATCGTGCATGGAGTTTTGTGTGCTCTGTGATACCAAATGAGTGTTTTTTTGTTTTCTTCTATGTGAGTTTGTTTATTGTTAGAGGGGTTGTGAAAGTGAGAAGGATTGCCAGAGGGGGTGTGAAAGCCTTTTCTTGTCAAGAAAGGCCAAGCATGGAACATCCTCTGCTTCTACTTTGCCATAGGATGGTAAGGGGTTTGAAGAAGGAGCCCGCATAGGAATGAAAGAAGGATTTGTTTGGGTGGGGAGTGGCATCCAGTCATATTTGTAATGACATGGAAGCTACAACCCCTCCCCAACATATTACATTTACCCTAAAGCTCCTATTTCCACTTTCCTTGATCATGGGCATGAAGGCTCGGGGTCCTCTTTCCATTGTCTTTGTTCTTGGGCATGAAGGCTTCCTCCTCTATTTTGAAACAATCTATTGGAAAGAATGTAACATCTCACATTCCGTTTGAAGGCATCAGGGTGATAATGGCATGGCTCAAGCAGTTTTGCAAGTTGTATAGTCACTGGGGTTCCTTTTCTGGTTCTAGTAGTAATTCTAGGTCTAGACCCTAGGTGAAGGGAGCAAGTTGTATACTGTATAGTCATTTACAGAGCAAATGAAAACCATTTAGTGTCAAGCTTTGTGCAGGTTCTTGAAAGAGTTATTTATAAATTTATTTTGTTTATAATTCTATTTCTTTCAAATGATTAGAATCATAAGATTTAACTTTTTTCATTTGTTGTATTGTTATGGTGTATGTAATATTTCATTTAATGCTTCCTAATCCTATTATGCCTAGGAATGCAAAATTTCTGTTAGTCTAGAATCATATTAAGGATTCACCTCATTGTAATTTGTGGTCAGATTATAGACATAGTCATAGAAGTTAGAACACCTCCATATATATTACATAAACATCCATAGCATATAAAATCATAAGAGTATTAAGAATGAAAGTATTAAACACCGCAATAGATAGGAATACAACATAATTAGTAAAACATCAAGACAACAGACCAGTGCCTTATCCTAGGGCATAGAGTCACTTACAATTCAAAGACAACCTGATAATAAACATCAATAAGATTCATTTGCAGATAAATAGGAATGAAATTATGAATAATGCCATAATTGCCATTACATACACAACCCAGATTCATATGTAAACTGAAAAACCCTTGACCATTCAATTCATAGTAAAAACATAAATTCAACACAAAGACAATTATGTGAAGATCTCAAATTGCAAATGATATTGATATTATATTCATAATGATATCAGAAAGTAAATTCATAATGCGATTCAACTATGCACTTATCAAATTCTTGAACAATTGAGCTATTATAAATTTATAACTATACAAGAGTTTTCAAGTTCAACATCAATAAAAGTGGCTAACTGGCCATCCCTCTCAAATTAATCTTGGAATCCTTTTATAAGATGAGGATTCAACAAGCTTAGGATTACTGTGAGGAATCTTGGGTAGCAACCTCAACCTCAGATTTCTTCTTTGGCTTTAGCATGGCTTGCCACCGGTCCACCTCTTTGTTTGTTGGCCAACTAAATGACTTTACCTCTTCCAACTTTGCAATTGAATCTGTCCATCTTACATCTGTAACTACCCTAGACTCAACAATAAACTTTGCATGGTCAACCTCAACCTTGAACAATGAATCAAGCATACCGTTAAGGAAATCAACATCAACCTGTTCATTTACATGCTTGATTATTTCTTCTTGCTTAGTAATCAAATCAAATTTGTTGGTCCAATTAGAAAGTGATTTCAAATCTCCATTACTACCATAAATTGAAGGCACCAATTTTACTATAACCTTCCCTAAATGTCTGCAATTTTTTATTTATAAGCACATCCTTCCCTGTGAAAAATGCATAAGCTGCATTCATTACCTCCACCATGTCTTTAGTGTCACTGATCTTGGGAGGGAACTTGTCACTATACATCATTGCAGTATCTAGCTTATCCATTAATCTATTTCTTCCTGAGTAAACATTAAAAAAAGGTCCAAGAAAAGCGATAGCCTCAGAGGATGTTTTACTTGCCTCTTTCAAAGAAATGTGCAAATCATGCACTACCATCAATTTTCCTTTCAATAAATTAATCTGGTGTTTCAGAATTCCTGACACAACAGAGATAGCCTTGACATTTTGTTCCTTTTCAAGCTTTTCAATTTTCCCTGTGTATTCCTCCATTTTTGTTGTCACATCAGCTAGTATTTCTTGTACTTGTTCTATAATCTATATTGGAGGGGGCTCATTTGCAATTTTTTCTTTCAACTCCACTAACTCTTCCTCCAAAGCGCCCTTCTTCATCAATGTCTCTTCATATTTTGTAGACAATGCAATTAATTGGGTATATGTTTCTATGTATCTTCTTGACAAATCCTTTGTTTTTGATAAATTCATGAAAGAAACTTGAGTAAAAAATGAGGCAATCTCCGTGTCATTTCTGTTTTGCAAGTTCCACATCATTCTGTCAGCTTTCTTTTCTACTTGGATATTTAGAAGGTGGGGCTTTTGAGTGGAAGGAGCCAAAGACCAAGCAGCAAGTAGCTTTGACTTAGGATTAAATCTTGATCCTCTAATTACATCTCCAATTTCAAATTCAGTTTTAAACATTGGGTCCTCTTGCTTTCTAATCTGATCAATAATAAAAGTAGTCTGGATATCCTAGTCAGGCATCATAATCATACCAATACTCCTAATCAATTGTCTTGCCTGTTCCACAGATATTTGCTCCCTGTCAGGATGATATTCCTACAGTGCCTTGATGATCTCCTGTTTGTTTTCTTCATTTGCTTCCTCTATGATCATATTTTGTCTTAATTGTTTTTGTTTCAATCTTGTCAAAAAACTTTTAAATTCATCTGCCTTAATAAATTCATCATCTTTCATGAACTCATTTGACAACATCACACGCTCATCAAAGCCTTGAGCAAGGGCTTCATTTGTTTCTCCCTGTTCTTCATTCTACCCTGCTTTTCTGAGATGTGTCCTTATTTGATGAAAGTATTATCCTTGTTCTGTAACAATTGCTCTAGCAGGGTCTCTCCTCACAATTGTACCGACCTCATTGGTTTTTTGTTTCTTTGTAGCTGGGGTAGATTGAAGTTCATCCCTACTCTCTACGTCATCAGCAGACACACTAAGTGGCCTCTTGCCATGTGAAGAATGTCCATCTTGCGGGTCTTGTTGCTGAGAAGCCACTTCTGAATCTAGAATTTGAGGCATTTGTTCCATTAGAGTTTCATATAAACTCAACATTTTGTTAATCCTCTCCAGGTACGGGCTATCAGAGCAAAAACCTAAGAAACTAGGGTCAGCAGCCTTCAATTCTGCTTCAACTCTCATCAAATTTTTCCATTTTCTTCTCCTTTCTTGTACTTCATCTTTTCTCAACAAATTTATAACCACATCTTCATCATCCAATGGTTCATGGTCCTTTATTGTGGCCCAAGGTGTCATTTTTGGCATTGCAACTTTAATAAATTGTTCCGGATCATAGAATCTAGACACAACATTAACCAACCTATATTGTTTAAGGAAATTGTTTACTTCATCAAAGGAACTCCTACCAATGGTAAAATTAGATGCAACCCAAAGCCTAGGAAGAAGAGAACCCTTCCTGTGTTTATCAAGGTATTCTTTTTCAACTAGGGTCAATTGCCAAATAAACTCCATAAAAGCAATCCTAATTGGAACAAATTTTGGTAAAATATGGGGAGGCTGAGGACACCCATAGACTCTGATCACAGTAAAGTTATCAAAAAAATAAAAGTCCCCCCAGTTATGTGAAATAGACCAGTTTGGAACAAATTGGTAAGGTCTCAAAACTCTCCTAACATTAATTGACAATTGTTCCCTATTTATTCCTAGCATTTCCATAATTGGCGAAACAATCCAATTTTTAAAGAAAAGGAAAGAAGAATGGGGAGAACTACTGTCCCAAACCTAGGTCCATCTTTGTATTGGCATTAAGACACTAAATTCTTCTTTGAAAAGATCCAATTCTTTATCCACAAATTCAACATTATGAAACAAGATTAAATGCATCAACAATGAATAATGCTTGAATGTAGGGCTGGGTGCACCACTCTGAATTTCATCTAGAGCATTATGAATGTGTTAAACCACATAGCCCACATAATCGTAATCTTTGTTAACATCTGGGTGTTGAATGTCCATAGCCATCATCAGTAATTCAACTGACACTGTTGAATCTCCATCAAAACCTAGAACTCTGCATAATCCATAGATTGTACAATGCATATAATGGTGGAAAGGTGTGATGTCAAATGGTGGTTCGATACTCTCTGGAATTATAATCGGCTTCCTATTCACCCTAGGTTGGTATATGGGGATTGCATGCTTCTTGATAACACCTTTGTATTTGTCATAATCCTCTGCAATCTGCTCCAGATCTATATCTGTACATGCAACACCAGTAATCTAGAAAGCTTCAACAAAGCTAGCTCTATTAATTGAAACTAGGGCAGACTGGTTCTTTCTTCAGATTACCCTAGATACTGGGCAATAGCATTAGACCAACTCTTTTATCAAATCCACATCAACATACACATCCGGTACAATTAACTTTGTCATATTTAAATCCCAAGGGTTTGACATCGGGACACCCTTAACCCTATTATTCTAGAAATAATTAAACAGAGTATCTAACCATTCATATTAACCACGGTAGGGTTTCTGCATTGGCTCCATAAATATTTCCATGCCAAATCATTTGTATTCAAAGCAACGGAAGTCCCTGGCATCAAATCTACAAATTCTTCTTTGTATTTCTTAACTATCTTTTCCTCAGTGGCGCTGGCCTTGGAACCTCCAGGTCCTCCTGCTCCACTTGTCGTGGCCTTGGGCTTGGGCTTGGGCCTAGAAGCTCCAGTTCCACTCATTGCCTGGCTCATTTTAGCTGCAGGATAAAACATTAAGCAATTTTCTGAAATTTTCCCACACCCACCCCTCAGAATTCTCCAACGTTGTTGTAGAGCTCAATTCACTGGATTACCTCGAAGATAGAATGCATTAATGCAATTATACAAAATCTTGGCTCAACCATGCAATTTATGGTATTTGGGCGCCGTCACTTCTGTCAAGTCTCAAGTCTCAAGTCTCATTAATTGCCACACTTCCATGAACTAGTTACTGTGGCATGAATTCAAATTTCAAACTTCAAAGTTGAAGTACTCGAGTGAAATTTGAATTCATGCCCTTCTATTTGATTGCGATTGCCATTCAAAACTTTTACAGAACCCGATAAATAAGTCCACGTGTTAGCGAGTTAGCGACAATGCTACCAAATCCTCTTAATCGCAAGCTCGCAACCCCTTTTACGAATCCTCAAAGAATCTCGCTAGTGAGCGACAACCGCTGATCTTCATCAAGCCCTTCAGTCGCAACCTCACAACAATAGTTGTAATGTTCTTTCTTTACCTGCGAGCTGGCGACCATTGCAAATATAAGAAAACAACTTATTTCATTGCAAGCTCACAACTAGAAACTTAACTTTACTTAAACACTTGCGATGCCGCGACAACAAGACACTTAACCACCATCACATGCTCGTAACACTTTTTGACTTAAGACTTACAAACCTGCAAGCATGCGATGACCATAAAATCAGACCAAAACTTACCTGTCGCTATATCGCAACTTAAAATGCTAAACAATTTCAAAACCTGCGAGCAAGTGACGAAACCAACTGAACTATGATACCAACCACATCGCGTGATCGCAAATTAAAATGACTTAACCGCAAACACCTCGCGACCTTGCAATAACATAAAATCACACCCAGTCGCAACCTTGCAACATAAAATGGTATTTGGGCACCATCACTTCTCTCAAGTCTCATTAATATTAATTGCCACACTTGCATGAACTAGTAGTAGCTACTATGGCATTTGATTGGCAATTGCCATTCAAAACTTTTACAGAACCCGACAAACAAGTCCACGTGTCAATCCCCATCTTTAATCGCACACTCGCAACCGGTTATAACAATTTGGAAAGAATCCAGTGAGTTAGTGACAATGCTACCAAATCCTCTTAATCACAAGCTCGCAAACCCTTTTACGAATCCTCAAAGAATCTCGTGAGTGAGCGACAATCGTTGATCTTCATCAAGCCCTTCAGTGGCAACCTCGCAACAACATTTGTAATATTCTTTTTTTACCTGCGAGGTGGCGACCACTGCAAATCTAACAAAACAACTTATTTCATTGCAAGCTCGCAACTCAAAACTTAACTTGACTTAAACCCTTGCGATCCCGCGACAACAAGACACTTAACAGCCATCGCATGCTTGCAACACTTTTTGACTTAAGACTTACAAACCCGCGAGCATGCGATGACCACAAAATGAGACCAAAACTTACCTGTCGCCAAATCACAACATAAAATGCTAAACAACTTCAAAATCTGTGAGCAAGTGATGAAACTGGCTAAGCTGCGATACCAACCACATCGCATGATCGCAAATTAAAATGAATTAACTGCGAACACCTCGCGACCTTGCGATAACATAAAATCACACCCAGTCGCAACCTCACAACATAAAATGGTCAAGTGCAAAACATCTTGCAAGGTAGCGATAACTAAAATCTCCCAGTACTCGCAAGCTCACAACTTAAACTGACTTGATGATAAAGGACCTACGACGTAGCGATAACCATAAAATCTCAAAATGTTTTATCTCTTGACTGCAACGACCCAATGAGTACCAACAAAAATCGATGTTTTATGTTAATTTACCATCATAAACAGGCACGAGCAGTGGCACACAGACCATTAATGACTTATTTCTTACTCGCTAACTCTTGCGGCTATAATGCATGGCATCAAACCAATTTGAGACCTCGTGACCAAAGCAATTTCATTAACAATCTCCATCGCACTAACATAAAATGCTAACACTCAAAAAACTAGAGACCTCATGATTTAAACCCAAACCAACACTCGCTAAGTCACCACTTAAATTGTTAAACATGAAATTTATCTGCGAGTTAGAGATGAAACATTAAACATGTTTGACCAACTGTTTGACCACACTTGACATTGACATGGACAAATAAAGAGAGGAGAACTTAGATTTTCAACGCACGACAACTTTGGTTTACTAGCCAACTAAGACAAAAAACAAACACAAAACCCTAAGGGATATGAACATCATGTTAAGCATTTAATATAGAATAGTAGAAGGTTCTAGAAGTAACAGTTATGCAATATGAATAATTTTATGGATCTTGTGACACAAATTGTTGCATTTCATGTTCAACATAATGTGGAACCAAATACCAATTTACTAATAATTCAATTGTTTACTAATAATTCAAATTCACAATTAAAAATATGAAATAAGTATCCGTTCTGATTGACAAATTCAAGGAATACAATATTAAAAATCAGCAATGACAACTATAGTATTGCAATTTTCCAAATTGAAATTGTAATATGACTCAAGAACTATAGTATAATTATAAATACCTATAAACTGACTCCTAATTCACTTCAGTGACTCACTTCAAGGCTTCCATATCCCAGATGGAGTCAAGATTCGGAAACTGACTAGTACTAATAGGTTCATCTTCATTTTGAGTCGGGTATTAACAAATGTCTTCGTCTTCATGTTGACTCCGAGTCTGCGATCCATCATATTCATTTGTCTCAGCACTAGCACTTGTAGTAACACCACTAGCTTTTAAAGTGTTGCACACCCCTCATCTTTCACGCATGGAATTCCAGATTGCCAGTGCCCTATCACATGGAAAATCTCTAACATTATACTAGGTTACAAACAACCTCAAGCAAGTTTCCAAATTCTTGTCTAATTTGTTTCTGATCTTTGATTTTAAAAGCCCTAATGCACTGAACACTCTCTCATCTTCCACCAACCCCAATATCATTGTTTGACATAAATCAACAAGTTTCAAATATTCTGGTATTGCAATAAGCAATACTTCACTTTAATCCATCCTTTTCCAAAGCCTTGTCATTGATCTAGGTTCAAATGGATTCTCCAAGTTAACCAACTACTGTTTCATAACCAGTGCAAACTGTTTACATTGTTTTCTAAGATGATCTGAATTTAAAATTCCTTCTATTGGTTGTCCATTGCAATATGCATCTTTTGAAAATGTCAATATCAATTCCTCTAGTTTTTTATGATACATCTTTGCATCATTTGGATTGTCTCCAATTGAATGCCAAAATTGAGGATACACACAACCCATGGCTTCAAGTATTTCTTCTCGAGGGAATCTTTCACGAATCTCTATTGAAAGTTCATATGCAATAGACTTCAAATTATCACTAACAGATTTAACAATCCTGTCAAAATATTCCTTTTTAACTAGTAGTGCTTTGCCTCGCTTGCCCATCTTAGATTGGTGCATTGGTATCTGAAATCCTTTTACAAAGACGCATAACTCATTTTTTGTATTGGAATGTAAAAAATTTTCATCATGATTTAAATCTTTAGTTATCTGCCACCTAAAAAAATTTGGGCTTCACCATGTCAGATTTGAATATAGACTATCCAGGCTCAAGCATGTCATTTTACGTAGAGTGCTATACTCATTGATATACATAGTTCTATCTTGGGCTTTCTTAACAAGTTTGTTCATAGAATCCAGCATGGGGAGAAAACTAGCTAAAGTTAACAGAGTCTCTATATCACTTAACTTATGTAAGAGATCAGGAGCTTTGTCTACTGTGAGGCATTGCTCATACATTAGTCCAATCAAGGACTAGTATTCTATTATAACTTGTTCCGCTAGTCCATGCAAGGAGATCCATCTGGTCTCAACATCCCTGAGAAGCTTGTTTCCTCCTGCTACTCCCTCAGCAAAAATCTAAAATTCTGCAAAACATTTAGGACTTCGACAGAAGTATGAGTGGAGCTCGTGGACCAGATCTTCAACTTTTGACATTGTAGGGAAATTGCTTACAATTATATATACTAAATTTATTCGATGGGCCATGTAGTGAATGCCAACCATGTATGGTGCAATACTAGATTGTAATCTTGCACAAAGACTGGTCCTTTGACGTTGCATTACTGTAGCTCCATCAGCTCCAACACACACCAACTTCTTGGAAATTGCCAAGTCATCCATACCAGCAAATTCATTCAAAGCTTTCTTAACTTCCAAATATAATTTTTCTGCTGTTGAATTGCCCCTCATTTTACGAGCATAGAGTAGATGAGCTCGACGGACGTGTTCTTTTATAGTATACACATGCATACAAACCCAAGCAATGTTATCTACCGCGGTAACTTCATCTATGGATAATGAAATGAAATTTGACTCTTTTACACTCTGTTGTAAATTTTCCTTTTCCACCTCAGCGAGACAGTTTGCCATTTCCCATCCAACATTTATTGACCAATGTGACATAGGATAGTGAGGAACATTCAAAAAAGATAATAAATTACTAGATTCTGAGAATTTTTTCGTAGGATGCCCTCTCGACATAATATGAAAAAAAACAATCATCTGAATAGTCTTTGCCAGGTTTGCATCATTCGCTGCATGTTCAAGCCCAACCTTGATTGTATTTCCAAATCCACTATTACCAATCAGTGTCATTTTGTAGTTATGCTCTTCATATTCCGTGGCATACTTAACATGAAGACATTCTTCCTTTGATTTCCATCTTACTACTCGTGTTTCCTTTCCATCTATGATCTATTTTTCATAAACCTTACCAATATGCTTTTCTATGGTGTCAAGCTTTAGCTGCATCTTCTTCTCTCTTTTAGTTTTCCAGCTACAAATATTACACCTGCATTCTGTTGGTTGTTCATCATTGTTTGGGACCGGTTCAATGAAAGGGTTCTTTTCTACGCAATCAATCTTAAAACTCCTTGTCATCTCCCACTCTCACCCCAGTTTTACTTTCCTTTTTCTTTTCTTCCTACCAACATCATCTTCAGTACTAGCATTTGCATCCGAGTGAATTACGTCATTGTGTGTATCCCTTACAACATCTTCTGCTGTGTCGGTATTCTCATCCTCATTTGATGCATTTAACTCAATGACAATCCCACCTTGTGGTGGTGGTGAGCTACTGTGAATGGCTTCTGCAACTGTAGAAGTTGATGGACCAAAAACTTTGCCAATTCCAAAGAAAGACTTTATGGTAGTATCTTTAAGTTTAGGTTTTGGGTGTTTTGATGGCCTCTCAATCCCTTCAGTTTTACCGACCTGAGGATTATTACCCTTGTCTGACATCCCAGTCCCTTCACCACCCTGAGGAGTCTTAGTCTCACCCTTCTGTGACATCTCAATCCCTTCACCACCCTGAGGAGTCTCACCCATGTCTGACTGTGACATCTTGAGTCTTGACCTCTCACTACGAATTAAAAGTTAAAACTAATACTATCAAGTATGAAGAAATGATTACTCACCTTTATGCCTTCTCAATTCTCTGAGTCAGGAGTCAGGAATGCCTGGGCCTGTGCTGCAGGATTGTAACTCTGGCCCTCCGTCCCGCCCTACAATGTGAATGAACTTCAAATTTCGAACTCAATTTGTGGAATGTGAATCGAGACTGTATTTATAGCAATCCATGATTGTGTTTTTGGAGAATTGCGTAGGGCCTGGGCGTCGCATTTGCCAATAAACATTTAATTTAATTACATTTTTGGCGAATTGCGTGGGTGTGCAATGAACATTTAATTTAAGCGGGGCGAAATGGGTCCTCGAATGCTTATAATGTTTTAATTGATATTGGCAAATTTGACCGATGTGTGCAATGAACATTTAATTTACCATTGGCGAATTAGGTCCTGGGTACGTGGTCGTTTTACTATTGCTGGCAAATAACGGAGGTGATCTAATACCCACGTCCGAGTGATTTTAGTCGAATATTACGGGCATGCACATCAACGATGTGTGGTCAATGGCGAAGCCAGATTCTACAGTGTGTCATTAACCCCAAAATTTTGGGTGATTTGACCATGATGGTGCCCAAGACTATTCGTGCGGAATTCACCAATTGACAAAGATTCACCACTAGAAAGCTCTTTGCTCAAAACTTTCCCAAAACACTTGGAAAAAAAATTGCATATTCAAATACCCATTTGCAAGTTATTTAACATATGTTAGAATCAGACTCAGTTATTTATAATCAAATAGTACAAATTTATAATCAAATGGTACAAGTTTATTACAAATGTATTTATAATCAAATGGTAAAAATTTGGGCTCTCAAAATTTGCAAATCAGCCCCATGGACACTTTCATATATAAAATTTGGCATCTTATATAAATGATCAAGCTCATTACTATTTATATTTACAAACATTTGCATCTAAATATGCAAATTACAACTCATTGTTATTTTTACAAAAATTAGCATCTAGATGTACACATTACAACTCATTGTTGTTTTTTTAATACAAAATTTAACATCTAGATATGCACATTACAATTCATTGATGTTTTTATATACAAAATTTGGCATCTACATATGCACATTACAACTCATATCCATATTACAGCTCATATGCATGTAGAGCACATCCAAAAAAGCAAAGTTACAACATTTCACAAAAGATATATACAAAATTGTCAAATTATTCTACCATATTGTAGAATTATTCTTCTAGATGGCCCAAAATCAATCAAGTGAACCTTCTGGATCAGCTCTAGCCCTTAGTGTCTGAAGTATTATCTCGTGGTCTGATTCATGAACTTTCCGCAAATCCTTGTTAAGAGGTCTACCACGATATTTAATCAAATGAATATTTGTTGCAACAAGAAGGTTTGAGTAATGAAGAATATGTCTATGTGTCTTAAAGTCCTCAAACAACTAGGCATTAGAATTCTTGATAGGGTACTTGCATTTTATAGAAGGATAAGTTAATGCCAAAATCAATACAATGACTACTAAATAAATGAGTTTAAGAGGTCTCAATACAACTCGACACAACAACGGTACCTTCTAAGCCATGTCCCTATCACAACAACAGATCCTATTGGGTACTCAATACCCTCTCCATCAACCACTGTAGAAGTCAATTTGTTTTTGGCCTCAATATAGCGATACAAAAATTAATCTGTTCCTTCTTCGTTGTTCTCATCCGCAATAACTGCATATACATGACCTACATTTAATAGTTCAGGATATAAGTTAATACCAAAATCAACATAAGTTAATACTAATAAATTAAGCTTAAAATTGTAGCAAATTGCAACCCTTTACTTGGTTCAACTATGTTTGATACATGGTCAAAATCCACTTATGCTTCAATCTGATTCATTTGTAGTGCTCTAGGAAGTTGATATGTATCTAGGGTTTGCAAAGGTCTACAAGACCATTGGTCAACTCACTCTTTTGTTTCACATTCATCCCACAAAAAATGCATACATGAAGAGAAAAAGCATGCAATCTGTCTAATATAAATAAATAGTGATTTTGCATTTGAACTGCTAAATGAATTCATGTCACTTGATCCTGTAAGTGTACAACAATCTAGATAGTTTTCAATGTTAGATTCACTTATTAACCAAAAATATCTAGAAACCATAGACTTACCTTCATTACCTGGTCCCATCGCAGAGTTACACCATTGCACAATTGTTTTTGCATCTATTAATATTGCACCACCTTCGTACTTCAATTCCTCTTTGGTAAGATCTCTTTTCACACATGCTTCCGCACCATCATGCTCTCCCTTTCCATTGCCTGCCTCAATGAAATTCCAAAAATATTGCACACCACTTGTCACATGCATCCTAGTCAACCAGTAGAACATCCTTGCATTCTTGAATTGGGCGGTGCAATTGTCCGACCATATTAAGTGTTGGTTGTATCTTATATCTCTTTCCCTTAAACTATCATAGAAGACTGTAAAGAACCCTTTCAAAAACTCTGAGGAATGAGTACGATCATCACTGATATAGAAGTGATATTCTCTTATAACCTTTCTGTCCTCCTTGGTGCTATCATGTGCATGCATGAATGCTATGTGTACAAAAATTGTAACTTGTGTAGAGTGGTAATACATAGATTGTACTTCATTTTGTGACTTTAGTGTATAATTATCAGTAAAATAAATGACAGAGACAATAGTGCCAAGGGGGAAAGTGTCATTACACAACTTGAATTGCTCATCTAACCATGTAACTCTATGTGTGTGACTTATGTACTCATACACTAGTTTCTCTTGAAACATCTTCATAAAATCAGCTACGCATATATCCCTTTTCACTAACTCACACCTCTTTAATTCTTTTCTATCTTTAACACCATATGTGATTGACTTATATTTTCCAATAGAAACTAGTTCCTTACCAATTTCATGCGTGCTATCTAGAAGTAGGCATCTATGCAACTGTTGCAAACCACCGCATGTAGGACAAAAACCTCTCAAACACACCATCTTATAGTAAATGAACCCATCATCTCATCTACATAGTACACTTGAAATAAATTCTCTCGGTGACTTAGGAGGTGCTTGTAGATCACATTCCTGCAAAACATCGTTAGTGTGAAAAGTACAATAGATATAGCAATAAATATCATAATGCATGGAAAATTCAACATGGACCCTACAACAACATGTAGTACGTGCATGATTAATCTTAACATAAAATGGTTTTGTCATCTCAAAAATCCTTTGACTAATTTTAATGTGAGGAAAGCTTTGAAGAAACCTTTCATAAAATTGTGTTTGAGTCAATCTAAATAGTGTTTTGGATGTGGCTCGTGATTACTAATTCCAATTTGCCTTCTAACAACATCTCTTTGGTTGGGTGAAACCCTTGTGTTGTCATGCCAATATTTCTCAATTAACGTTCTTAGTGCATCAACACCAACCTTGTCCTTGCGTGGGAGTCTACCCGAGAATGCCCAAAGAGAATTATTGTTAGGATCCTCAATTTTCTCTCGCCTCTCTAAGACATAGTGTAATGTGGTTCTACTTATCCTTAATGACTTGCTTGTTTTGCTTATTAAATGATATATTTTCATTTTCTTTCCCATTATGGTTGATGTGAGGAAACGACGAGTAACATTATCATCTTTAGTGCGTGATTTCGAACCAATGGCTTGGTATGCATAAAAAAGATTTCTCACAATGGTTCTTTCACTATTATTTTTGGATGTTCTTAACCCTAAAATTTTCATTATCTCTCTAAATTTTACATTTTTAATCATTTCAACAACTACTTGGCATCTTCTACTTTGATTTAAGTTTTCAAAATGGTTATTCCAACTTCTTCTAACTGTTCTTCTACAAGTTCTTTCGGATATTTTATCATGCATTGGCTTCACAATATTTTCATCAATATCTATTAGGAACTTTGGTTTTCTATGAATTATTCTAAGAGGTGTTAATATTGGTGCATGCTCTTCATTTTCATTAGGTGCAGTATGTGCATTGATCATATCAAATTCAAATTGTATATCTTCTTCAATTTCATTAACATGTGCATTCACTGAATCATTTTCAAATGGTGTATGTTCATTGCATTCATTAGGTGTATTCATCATATGTATTTGAATTGGTGTATTTTGATCATTTAGATTTGGTGCATTCATCATATCAATTTCAATTGTTGAATGTTCATCACTTTCATTACGTGCATTAGATGACGTGCCTTCACACAATCTCTTCATACACTTGCTTTGTCTTTCCTTTGCTACCTCTCTTTGTTCATTTGTTCCTCTCTTGTTCTTTCCTATTGTCCTACACATAACATCATGATGAAAATACACAATCAAATAGAAAAACAACAACAAATGATCATCATTTTGTTATAATCTAGAGTAACAATAATAAAATAACTTCAAAAAAAAAAACAAAAATACAAGACAAATCAATCAAGATCAAAGCAAAAAAAAAAACAAATGATCATGATTTTGTTATAATCTAAAGTAACAATGATAAAATAACTTCAAAAACAATCCAATATACGAGACAAATCAATCATTCCAAAGCAAAAGTGACAAAATAATATGAAAACCTGTCTGTTACTGTCCTAGAAAATCATGTGCAGAAGCAGTGGGGCCTTCAAACAACTTGCAATGCTAGTTTTTAGGCCATTGGGACTAAAATATATTAAGATTTTAACCTTTTATGTCAACGTTCACAATTTCTCATAACCCGTATGGGTTATGTAGAACTAGAAGTTTTGACCTTAGTTCTACATAACCTATACGGGTTATGTAGAACTAGGAAAAGGAGAGGGGAAGAGGGAGAGAGGGAGGGAGATTGGGAAAAGGAGAGGGAGAGAGGGAGGGAGAGGGAGAGGGAGAGGGAGAGAGAGAGAGATGGATAGAGAGAGAGAGAGAGAGAGAGAGAGAGAGAGAGAGAGAGAGAGAGAGAGAGAGAGAGAGAGAGAGAGTAGGATGAGGAGAGGGGGATGGATGGATAGGGAGATAGAGGGAGATTAGGAAAAGGAGAGGGGGGAGAGGGAGAAGGAGAGAGGGGGGTATGGAGAGAGGGAGGGAGATGGAGATTGGGAAAAGGGGAGAGAGAGAGAGAGAGAGAGAGAGAGAGAGAGAGAGAGAGAGAGAGAGAGAGAGAGAGAGAGAGAGAGAGAGAGAGAGTAGCGGATAAGAAGAGAGGGAGATTGGGAAGAGGAGTGGGAGAGAGGGATAGGGAGAGAGATGGAGATTAGGAAAAGGAGAGGGGGAGAGGGAAAGAGAGGGAGATTGGGAAAAAGGAGGGAGAGAGGGAGAGAGAGGGAGATTGGGAAAAGGAGAGGGAGAGAGAGAGAGAGAAAGGGGGGGGTAAGAGAGATAATAGGGGATATGAAGAGAGGAAGATTGGGAAAAGGAGAGAGAGAGAGAGAGAGAGAGAGAGAGAGAGAGAGAGAGAGAGAGAGAGAGAGAGAGAGAGAGAGAGAGAGAGAGAGAATATGATAAGGAGAGGGGGAGAGATAGAGGAGAAATTGGGATAGAGGGAGAGGGAGAGAGAGGGTGTAGATGGGGAGAATAGGATAAAGAGAGGGAGAGGGAGAGAGAGAGAGAGGGAGAGACAGAGAGATAAGATAATGAGAGGGGGAGGGAGAGGGGGGAGAGGGAGAGGGAGGGGGAGAGAAAGAGAGAAAAGGGGTAGATGGTGAGAATAGGATAGGATAACGAGAGAGAGAGAGAGAGAGAGAGAGAGAGAGAGAGAGAGAGAGAGAGAGAGAGAGAGAGAGAGAGAGTAGGAGGAGGAGAGGGTGAGAGACATGAGGTAGAGAGAGAACAAGAAGAGAAAAGGGTGAGAGAATAAAAAAAGAGAGAAGTGTGAGGGGGAGAGAGATGAGGTAGAACTCAAGGAAGATAATCAGGGCTCAAAATAGACAAAGACAATGATGGGGGAATGAAGATGAGAGAGAGGAAAAGAAGAGATACATGCATGTATACAAACATATATCTATATAAATATATGTATATATAACTATAGATATGGATATATACATACATAAACAGATATTACCTAGGTATGTCTAAAACATGTGTAGTAAATGCTAAGTTTACAAGCATACATTATTATGTCTTCATAACCTATACGGGTTTTGTGAAACAAAAAAAAATGTTTTTAGTTCTTCATAACCCATTTGTGAAACAAAAAAAAATGTTTTTAGTTTTACATAACCCCTACGGGTTATTTAAAACTGCGAATAGTACTTTTTGTTTTTCAAAACCTGTATGGGTTTTGGCTTGGTAAGAGGGTTGGAAAATGACCCTAAGGCTTGCAAGCCCATTTCCCCCCCTTTTTTGTCCCTTTACATGTTTTTTCATCCTCCAACATGATTTCTTGGCTTCATCGTCATCATGTTTACAAATGATCAAGTGGGTATCTCTAAAATTACCACCATAATCTCACACATCTTCTTAGTTTTTTGACCATATAAATTTTTCTATTTTTGGACAACATTAGCATAGTAAACTTTAATTTTCTTTATCAGTGCCTTGACAGTCCTCACAGACATATGTCTACCATTTTTTAAATAAATTTTGATATACTTGACCAAATTCAAAATAAATTACATATTATTGTTCTACACTAAATTCTATACACTTAAAAAAAAATATACATTTTTGATTATTTTGATGCAAGTTATGCCCAACGCATGAATAGGTACCAAATTTTCAGGATGTAGTCACTTCCAAAAATCATAAAAAAAAAACTCAACGAAAAATTACAAAACTATACACAACTTCTAGATCTCACTCTTACCTATCATCCTACCAAAGGGTTTTGCAAAACACTAAATCTAACTATATATTTTGTGCAGCGCACGAAAACAACTATGTTATATTTTTCTGAAAAAATCAGGAATAGTTTTTCGTGCGTGGAAGATTTGACCCTCTTAATATTATCCAATTTTAAAAAAATTTATTAGTTTAGAAACTAGATTCAGAGTACTACAATTCTTATTCTTTTCTCAACTCCTAGTTTTGAGTGCATGGCCTTCAAATGGCTCTTTGAAGTTCAAGTTTACCTGTTTTCAGAAAAAAAGTGGCCACTTATAACCCCCTTTTTGTTCACCATTTTGGTGCACTTACCCTTATAATTATTTGTGAGTCTAGTTGATTCTTGAGCATCCAATTATATATTGTTCCATATACTTAATCTCTAGTCTTTTAAAGTGATGACATTTCATTCCATTTGTTTCTATTGCATTCTCTATTTTGGAATAACTATCATATTGTATTTTACAATTTTTGATTATCTTTATCATTCATTTATTGAACTTCTTCCCGGTATTGGTATCTTACATTTGTTAGTCTCATAGACAAATCTTGCATGGTATTAGAGTTTTTCATATTAGATCTTAGATGGTATCAAATCTTTTTTGGTGATCCAACTCATGCTTGTTTCTATCAAGGAATATGAGATCCTTTTGTGGTTTAATATTGTAGGATTGCTTTTGGTAATTAGCAAGTAGGTGGGAGCTTATCATTGTGTTCATCATGTCTTTAAAGATTTTTTTTATCTTTTCGTTTCTTCAAGTTAGACATTAGAGGTTAGATCTATGACAATTTGAAGATGAAATGTGCTTAAATATTTAAAGTAACAACAAAGTTTGATGCATTTTGCATAAGATACAACCCTACCATTACATTTTGGAGTGCCATAAAATTCTAGAAGTGCCTATTCATTTGTCAATTTTGAAGCACTTCTCTTGAGACTCGATGGAAAAAAAAATGTCCTCTCTAATCTGACAAAAGAAATATTTTGAAATAATTTTTCTATAATAGATTGGATCAACATAATAATGTCATTTTACTAATTCGTAAACATATAAAAAATAAAAATATAATCCAATTTGTACATGGTTGATCTAGTTTTGAAAGGTGTTTAATAACAAGTACAACAGTAGTAATTCCATAACCACTTTTATCTACATAATAGTTTAAGTATGGAAGACCACTTTTATGTTTTCAGGTTACATTCTAAATGAAATAGAAGATTTTTCATGTTTATCAAAGTTCATTCCAAGGGTTTCAAAGTCAAAATCTGAATAAGAGAGGTATCGCTTCCTCGTTTCCGCTAAAATTCCTTCATATTCATCTCGTCTCCCGCTGGTTATGCTTGTCATGGAATCTCTCCACCTTTACCTTCCCACACCCTCACAATTTCTCCGCTCCTTCCTTGCTGATAGATGTGAACATGAAGCAGCCAACAATTATCGACCAATACTTCCGTGCGGGAGGGCACCACTGTCACTATAATTAGCTTTTCTTTAGATATTCAAAAGCAATAAAGTAAGCTCGACTTTTCACTCTTTCTTTTTTTTTTTTCCGTAATCACCATTAAATAGATTATAATGAGTCAGAAAATGTATATTCTATAATTTCAATTCTATATATTGCATTGATTTTAGTAATACTAGCATTTGCAACCGTAGGAGGTGCAAGGGATAAGCCAAAAGGTAAATAAAGGAAGATGCGAATTAAATTTAACATTACATAATGTGTTATATTAACGTATAGGTCTATACACATGTATCATTTTATTATATAATTTGGTACATGTTTTTTTTTCAATTTTCTTTATTGTTTGGATATCTTGGCATTCAAATGCATCGAAATTAGAAATCCATTATTTGTAAATACTTATGTAGAAAAATTAGAAGTCTATATAAATTTTTGAGTATAGAACTAATTGCATATACTTAAACTTGTTATTGTACATATTTTTTCTCTTAAAAAAAAAAAACAATTAGAAGTCTTAACCTTTCTATTATGAGAGCAATTGTAGGTGAGCTTGTTATGTCTTTGTATTAATGTTGTATGGATTTTTTAAATTTTGCATAGTGCTCCAAAGAGAATGCAACCTATATCAAAGAATATAATAATTAGAAGTCTATGGCTTTATGATAGTGTACACGTAATTGCATATACTTAAACTTTCTATCGTAAGTAATTTTTCCCTATTAAAGAAGAGAATAATTAGAAGTCCAAAACTTTAAGAAATGTCTATAATTTAACAAATACAATTTTAAGAATTTAATATTTCATTTTTGTGGGTTATCTCACTTTGTTTTAATTTTTCCTATCTCTCAATAGTCATTTAAATATATTTCAATAAATTGAGAACAAAAAAGTAAAAAGTTCTCTCTTAAAACTTGAGCTAGATATATAGCATATCATCCCCAAAATCATTGTTAATAGTGATCAATTCATACACAATTGTAATCATAAGTTTGTCACCATTAAGTTACTCAAAAGATGAAATAGGATGATAATATTGATCAATTTACACATACCTGCTTATCAAGACAACATGTAAAAACTAGAACCTAGATCAACTTAATCTATGAGAGTTTGGTTTTATTTACACATTAGAGATCGCAAGACAATGAACTTGTATAAACCAATATCCCCAAAAAGATTAGATGTTGCACACTCTCACAATAAAAGAGACAATGAACATGAACTTATATAAACCAGTGTCCCCCAAAAGATTAGATGCTACATACTCCCATAAAAGATTAGGTGAAAGGAGGAGTATATAAATTTTCTCTGTGTAGATGCACACAAACCAAAAAACCTATGGAGGTTGTAATGATAGTGTACCAATTTTGGAATTGAGTTGCCTTCCATAGATGATACGGGAGGTAGTAAAAGGTTATTGGACAAGTACAAGTGTTGTACAAATCTATGGAGTCATCGACATGCTCTAGGGTTTGCCATTGCTAATAACAAGCATCCCACTTTAACCTTGGTTAATAGCACAAACGACCAATGCCATTCACCATACTTGCTCCCATGTCCTCTCTCCTTACAAGATGCCAACTCCCATGAAGTCCTTACGAAGAGAAAGAATCCCATCTTGGTCATTATTGCCACATGATCGATGGCTAAAGATGACATATCAATTATGTAAGACTAACTATTGCATCATCCACAATGGTTTCTTCACCTTCTATAACTTCAATACAAATACATGCATGCATTCAAGTTAGAATGATTATTTCTTCTCTTGGAGAGAATGCCATTTATAGACCATTTGGACAAATCAAAATTGTTTTCGTTCTAATTTTCTTTTCTGGTGTGTGAATGAATGCCATTTCTTATTATTTTGATTGCCATATGACTTCTTCTATTTGAGTGTATAAGATTTAGTAGATTATGGTTTGCCAGTAAAATCACTTTCTTCCCCACAAGAATACTTATGGATATTGTTCATTTTACTTAATAGGGTCTCTCTTTTATATGCCTAGACTAGCCAAGGGCCCTACCATAAGCTCTTCATTTCATGGGAGGCTTTCAATGTTTTGATATTTGTCTAACATCATAGAAATGACAATTGTTCATACCCAAAAAGACCTATTCTCATTTGTAAATAGATATACCTTGAAAGAAATAAAATCAGCAATTACGAATATTGTATTGTTGTTTTCGATTAAGTTGTTTATACATTGCTTTTATACTGGGATCAAGAGTTGCTAGACACAATGAATCTCAAAGAATTAATTTTTTGAGGTTTGTTTGCTTATCATGCAATAAAAATATTGCAGAGTTGTTAATCAAAAAAATTCTTGTGTAGAAAACTTCTATCAAGAACTCACAAATTATTTCTTTCATTTAAAAAAGATACAAACACACACATGTATGTGAAGTTGCTACTTAAGTTGCAAGAATATTTTACTCTCCAAATTACCCATTACCAATGATGTTGAAAAGTTAGAAGCATTATTATGAAGGTTCAACACCCAAAGTGTTTAGGATCAACAATAAGATTTCTTGAGTTCAAGGTTGAAATTCATTGAAGCAAACTTGATGTAAACATGTATGCCCAACAATAAAAGGTAAAAGATGGTGATGTACAAAAGGAAACCACTAGCACAAAATCTAAAGCAATGACAGAAGAAGGTTATCACCAAAAGATCATTTTAGCATCAAGACCAAGTCATGTTTGGCATTGATAAATTCAACACAAACTAAGAATGTACTTTCTCTCTTACAAGTATTGGCAAACTTAACCCTTTCTCTTTCAAGAATTGGTGAATTTGGTTCTCACTACTCTCTTGTTCAAATTACCCTAGGCTCATAAAAATCCCATTCCATGGAAGTTGATTTGGCTCTGGGAAAATTTAGGGAAAATTATTTCATGACTGAAATATATCCAAGCAAGGACAAAAAGAATTAATCCACATGGCTCTTGGAACACCAAAAAATTCTATCTGCAAATTTGCAATTGTAAAACATTTTTGTTTGCAAATTTATGATTGAAAAATATTCCATAAAACTCCAACAAGCAAACTTGTGCTTGAAGGACAAGATTTAAGTGTCCCCTGAACAAAAATATTTTGCTGAGAGAAACATAAACAAATACTGAATTGTGGTTCTAGTTTGGACCAATTGGTGAAGTTTTCATTTGCATGGATCAATTTGAAAGCATAAAGGAACTAAAAAAACCAATGTTTCAAATACTAGATCCACAAAAAATCTGATTATAGGTAACCCTATGTTGAATCTAACTCCTTATCCAAGTGCAGGGAGCAAAGTCCAGAGTCCTCATGATAATATCTTGAGTTGTGAGTCTACACCCAAGCCCGAGGATGATAAAGCATACATTGCTTTGGATCATGTGGATATCATTCCCACTCAATAAGATTCTCTAAGATGGTATTTTAAAAATAGGCATGGTAATGTTTGTAATATTTTTCTTACCAAGTGCCAAGATTATAAGCTTGTATTTTTAAAAAATAAGATTGCTTATGTATTTAAAATGGTACAACTGTGAGCTTATGTTTTTAAGCAATTATAATGTCAAACTATGCTTTGGTGAACAATGCACAAAATAATGCATCAACATAGCTTACTGAAGTGATTAGTAGTAAAATTGCAACAAAATTGCAATGTGGCCATTTAAGATATCTCAAATTAATCTTCATTGGATGAAAGAGTGAACTTGTATTTCAATCTAAAATTTAGGTTTTTCAAATTTATAATTTTGAGATAGGTCTATTTTAAAGTATGTTGTTGTTGTATCAATTTTGACTAGAATCATTGTTTTTTATATAGAAATATGTTTTAGAGCAGACTGCCATTTTCTTCCTTTTGAAAAGTTTGAATATGTATCTAAAACCCTTGGTCATGAACTTTGATAAACATGAAGAATCCTCAATTTCATTTAGAATGTAACCTAGAAGGATAAAAGTGTTTATGGAATTACTAATGTTGTACTTGAATATACTTTTACACTTTGCATGTTTAAGAATTAGTGAAATAACACTATTATGTTGATCCAATCCATTATAGAGATATTTTTTCAAAATATTTCTTTTGTCAGACTAGAGGAGAATTCAAGTCTCAAGAAAGAGAAGTGCTTGAAAATTGACAAATGAATAAGCATTTCTAGAATTTTAGGGCACTCCCAAATGTAATGGAAGGGTTGTATCTTATGCACAATGCATCAAAGTTTGTTGTAACTTCAAATATTTAAGCACATTTAAACTTCAAATTGTCATAGATCTAGCCTCTAATGTCTAACTTCAAGAAACCAAAAGATAAAATCAACCTTTAAAGACACAATGAAGATAATAGTAAGCTCCGACCTACTTGCTAATTACCAAAAGCAATACTACAATATAAAACCATAGAAGGATCCCTTATTCCTTGATAGATGCAAGCATGAGTTGGATCACCAAAAAGGATTTGATACCATCTAAGATCTAATATAATATGAAATACTCTAATACCATGCAAGATTTGTCAAATTTAAGATATTGATGCCAACAACAAGTTCAATAGATGAATCATAAAGATAATCAAAAATTGTAAAATGCAATACATTAGCTATTCCTAAAGAATATTAAATAGAAGTAAATGAAATGAAAAGTCATTACTTTAAAAGATGAGAGATTAAGTATATGAGATGATATATAATTGAATGCCCAAGAGTCAACGAGACTCACAATAATTATAAGATAAAATAATATATAATATACATGTAAAATAAAGTCTTTGCCCAAAATCTATTTATATAAAGAAAATATCACTTATCCAGATAAATAACTACTTAACTAAACTTTTCTATTTAAAAAGATAATATACAATAAAATAAGCAACTAAATGGAAAAAAGGAAAAAAATGAATGAAAAAAAAAAAAAGGAATGTAGAAAATGTATGCACTCTACTTTCCTTGCAACTAAAAAGAAGATGGAGCAGTGTGAAAGTTTGTCAGGAAATATAAGATTTTTGTTTATAGAAGGTGACAAGAAGCAACATGAAAACAAATGCAATCCATGGAAGCTTCAAAGTTGTTACCATATACTTTCCAAAGTCAAGGGAATATTATAGTTTAAGCTTTTGAACCATAGAAACAAACAAGTGCTGCAGGGTAGTGCAGTTCATGTCCAGTGCTGCAAAGGTTGTTGTGGATTGGTTTCGTTCTAAGAGTGGTAGTGTTGGAGGTCTGTTCATGCACGTAATTGTCTCAAAACCAGGTAAAACTATAATGAATCTAGATCAACCTTTGCTAAAAGTTGTTCAAGTAATCTTATTGCATCATAACAACCTCATATAACAAACCTTGTCTCGAGGGAAATTTCCAAGAATAAAACTCATTAGAATTCCATAATTTCCACTTAAGATTCAAAATAACTACAATATAATTGTCACCCTCATTTGAAAATAAATATTTTACATCATTGAGAAATATACATAGATATATTCAAATTAATCCCAGGGCCTTATATATTTAGAACAATAAACATGAATATTACTATGTGACCTAAAATATTAATGATCTAAACAAATCAAATGGTCAACAAAATAATGTGGGTTATACGAATGAAATTGAAGATTGCTAAAACAATTCCATTTTTACAAACTAACAATTTAAAAGTAAACATGCCTTTATAAAGTACCTAAATAATAACAACACCATGGTGATCTTTGATTGATTTTGATCTACGAGAACTCCTACACATTAGTAACTACATCATTCTTAATCCTAAGTTCAGTCTCTATTTATTCTTAATCCACATAGACCAAAAACTTATGTTCTTGTTGATAAACTAATTTGTTCCATATAAGCGGAATTTTTAATAAGATCAATATTTTGCACACAATATTAATTCTAAATACTCCACCCTTCATTATATAAGTCTTAGTAGAATGATTAAAAAGGTTCTAGATATACTATATTAAATATTATTTCATCTATCTACTCACTTAGCCAATTATTTTAGAGATGCTACTATTTAAAAATATCCCCAAATCAACATCAACAAAATATAATTCTATCTAATAGTGTATATAATAAATCAAAATATCATAATATAACAACTAAATAAATTGGAACATAAAAAATGATATTTTTTCAATTATGACACCATCGTTAGCAATTAGAATGAATAAACACATATTTAAAGAGAATCTAATAAGCAACACTAATGAAGAGTATGTAAAGACGTAAATTATTCTATATCCAAATAAGACATAATATACTCTTTATTCATAAATAAAGTCATAAATCAGTTAATAAATCTATTTCATACAAAATAGAACCCAATCTTGTTAAATCAAAATAACAATAATAGATTTCAATAGGAGATAAGGAAATTTTCATAAACAATGAAATGTATAAATATCTCATTACATATCTTTATACCATGCTTAGGCTTTCTATTGCCATAAGTATAATTCAAACATAAAAGAAAGAGAGATGCGTCCGTTGATCTCCAATCTGAGTTGCTTCAATTCAGTCCTTTGAATGAAGACGAGAACAAGAATCAGGCGCTTTTTTCACCCAACCTTGAAGCTTACGCTTCCTCGGAATTCTTAGTCAATTAAGAATACTCGACTCTGCACGAATTGTTTAGCAAAAAGAATTCGAAAGATAAGATGGAATCTGGTGCAGCCTAGTTGATACATGCAATTCATTTTTCTAATTCCATTAAGAAACATGCAAGATCAATCAAGGATATGGTAGAGAGCATAAATAAAAGAATTCCATCTATTTCAATGGTTTATTCAATTGAATTACTTGACCGAGTATAATGCCATGCATAACAAAAAAAAATGGATAGTTTGGAAAAGCAAACTATTCTCTCTAGGATTCCATATTCGGAACTCATCCCGGAAGGTAAATTTCCCCATACACAAGCCTAACTAGCTTGGTTCACATGAATCAAGATTTACAATTTCATAAAGAAGACAATCTTTTTGTCTCATAGCAATAACAACATTCTTATTACTTTCGTTCATAGATCAAACACTCTTTCATGGAAGTACATTCACACATATTTGAAAACAATCTTTCATTGATTAACTATCACACAAATTTGATAAACAAATATTATTTCATTTCTAAACCAAAAATTAAATCAACTAAGTTTAAAAAGAAGGTGTAGCACATGTATGAATCTTTTCATATAAATGAGTTATAATGAGTACACATTCTTTAAAAGATTAACTATTGCAACCCATAATGCACTAAATACCAATCTTTAATATTTACCATGCATGTTCATACTTATTTTATCAAATGTACCTCATAATGCATTTCCCTATATGACTATTCGAAAGCAAATTAAATAAAATTTTATCTAATCATGAATTGTCTCAATCAAATTCCATTCTAGTATTAAACATTGTACTATTTTACGACTTACTCACTATCCTTTCTAAATGCATATTGACCAAAGAATTGAAATAGATCCTACCTCCTTATGCTCTTGTTACTGGCTTGAGGTGATGGACTTGCTTCCCTCCTCAAATCTGTCTACTCCTCTCTTTCAAGATGGTTCAAAAGCTCTCTGTCGCTCTCCAACTGTCGATTCTTCTACTATTTCTCTCTTCTATATCCTCCCTATCCTTCTTTTCTATTTCTTTTCTAAACTTTCCTCTCTAATCTCTCTATTCTCTCTTGTCGATCTTCTGTCGTTCTTACTATGTTCTACTTCTCTGTTCTTCTTCCTATCTTTCTATCTTTTTCCCTCGAGCCTATGTTATTACTTATACTGCTCTCCATCTAAATTAGTTGCTAAAACTTTGGCTTTAACTTAGCCATGAAATCGACACCTCTGCTAAACATTCAAGGTTCCCTTAGTTCTAATGATTTAGAACTCTACTTGTTTGCATACTTGTTGACTGGACTAGATTCTATGGTTGACAGATCTCTAACACCTTTTCTCCACGTCTAATCCGTACCTCGACTTAGCTAGAGTTTTGTTTAGCCAACTAATCATGATAACAACCATAGATCTTCCTACCTCTCGGGTTATCTGTCTTTGTCGACACGTCTACGGGTCCTTTGGCCATTGACTGCTGTTCTCTGTAGTCATGGAGAGCTAAGTTGCTTACCTCCTGCCATGGTTTGTGGAAGTTAAGTCAACTTCTGCTACCGTGGATAGAGGGAGTTAACTGCCAAGTCACCTATTGTGGGTCATGGAAGATAAATTAACTGCAGACTTTTGCTATACCGTGGACACTACGTTCCAGGCTGACCTTGACTATCAACTTCTAACAGTCGATAACCAAACAAATCCGCCACCTTTGCTATATAATGCATAAAACATGTTAATAAAAATAATAATATATTTAATAATATATACATCATTCAATTTATTAGATTTTAAATTAAAAAGAAAACCTAGTTAAAACATTATGATATATAATAATTTAATTTTATATATATATTAAACGTCGGATTTATTTATTTCTATTTGTAAAAAGGTTTTAAAATAAATATGATATATATATAATCCTAAATCATATACAAGCATATTTAAAAACATAATATATCAAATTGAAAAGATTATCTTAATCACTTTAAAATAAGACATAAATTATAAAACAATTATTGACATTTCATGCATACGAATTTCATATAATTGTAAACACGTCAATCATAAATAAAATTATATTTGCATTCTCATATTCTAGAAACACTAAATCATCTTTAATAAGAACGTTAAGTCGATAAGTTTCATAACTCTAAATATAAAACTAATTCTCACTTTTATAGACGAAATCAATGTAACAATTACCAATTACTCATATCATTTTATTCAAAATCATGCATCGACGAAGTCACAATTGCACAATTGCACAAACAAACTTTTCTACTGTGGTGTGTGAGATTCCTCTAGTCTACCGAAGTCCATGAGCTAAAACAACTCTACCCGAAACTTGTTCTCGCCTTCATTTTCATTGTCCTGTCCCTGCATCACTTGCACTCAATAGTTCATCAGTAATGATGATCCACAATAAAGATAATACTAGCCATCTAATTGCATATTGCATGAGTAAAGTACATACATCATTTCTTATCATTTGCATACAAACTGCATTGTCATCGAAATAAATGTTCATATTCATTTCAATTTCTATTCATAATAAAAATCCTACATTATTCCTAATAACATATTATTGAAAATACGGTTCATGATAGAGTAAGCTAGGAATATCAAATCACAACCTAATCAATAAGTTGTTAACCCAAGAATATCAAATGGGTAATCATTTGGCTTATTATGAAAGAAAATAAATAGTAATATAATGATCTTTGATCCATTGAGTACCTCCAAAATTATCAAGTGAAATTTTTTAACATCTCACTCTGCATATAGTATATCGACTTAAATTATCACCATTGTATTTCTAATATTTCTTAGTAAAAATAGAATTAATGTTAATCAGACTGGACAACTTCAGTTTTAGTTTTTTCATATTACAAATAATCGTTTAACTTAATTTATCACCATTGTATGTCTAATATTTCTTAGTAAAAATAAAATTAATGTTAATTAGACTGAGCAACTTTAGTCTCAGTTTTTTCATATTACAAATAATTGTTTATGCCCATATTATTTAATTGATCATTATATATATCTATATATAAACATGTTTAAGTAAATTTATTCCTACATCGAAACTATTGACAAAGAGGCTGAAATGCTAAGTATATCTCTATTCATGCTAATAAGCTGAAAGGCTAAGTTATCTCTGTTCTTAGTAATAGACCAAAGGATTTTTCAGACATAAGTCATCAAGTAAGGGCCAATAAGGCCATATGATACATACCTATGTGTTTAGCTGACAAGTCAATGGGACTAAGGTATAACATCAACAAATTTTGTATCTCCAGAATTTGAAAAATACTATTACTATGGGAAGATGTTGCAGTTGCACAAGGGTAAAACCCATACATGATTGTAGCTGCACCAAGGCTTTTTTACTTCCTACAATTGAGTTAACAATCAATGCACAATGTTTTCACAGTCTATAATTTGAGGAAAGAACTTGGGGAAAATTCTGAAATTGTCTAAAAGATGAAATATCTATTACACATGATTTTCTAGCAGCTCTATTTTTAACCAAGTTAAAATTAAACAATATTCAAAAAAATTGTATGCATTGGTTAAAGAGAAGCTTCTATCTCGTAGATTAAAACTCAGAATTGATTGTATCATCTACATACAATAGATTGTTAAAAGGCTTCAAATTTTTTTACGTAAAAACAAACCGTTATTACAAAACTAAAAGTCTGAAACTTATACTAGTACTCCCCTTACCCATACAAAAATAGGAAGGTTGGAAAAGATTTGATTTCTCACTAAAACATAAAGGAAAATTATTTATAAGAGATGTTGAAACTTCAAATATCACTAAAAGCATGTATGCAGACTATAGAAGAATACAAGTATTAAAATGAATAACTTGCTGAAAAAAGTGTTTGGCAATCTCCAATTGACTACAATGATTTGGTAGGTTAAGAAGAATGGACTTCCTCATGTCTAGTCTAGAATGAGAGGGTCAATACATAGGAATGAATGTTCATTGAAACATAACAAACATGTTTGTAGTGATCATGACTACATTTTTTTTTTGAAAAGGTTCTATAAAACTTAATTTACATTTTTTGCAGTGTGAATTATTTTACCAAATGATTTAAAGAAATGAATGAAAACTATTTGACATAATATGTTAGTATACATTTATGTAAAATATGAAGTTATCATGACAATTGTTTGACAAAATGAATCAGTAAATGTTAATACAAAATAAGGATGTTTGTATTCATATGCAAAGGAAACTTTTCAAGAAGTATCCTAGACTAGCTAAGCAAGTCTACTAGACATGCATGCAAAATGTATAGGAGTAGCAAGGTATGTGAAATGTTTGACAAAATACCTCAAAGAAATGTGATCTTGCAACATTAGCAGTAAATATTTATAAGCAAGGAATTATGAATTTAAATACATTGGAACAAGATATTATTACTTAAGTTAAATATGATGCAATATCAGTCAAGAAATGAATGAAAACTATTTGACATAATATGTTAGTATACATTTATGTAAATATGAAGCTATCATGACAATTGTTTGACAAAATGAATCAGTAAATGTTAATACAAAATAAGGATGTTTGTATTCATATGCAAAGGAAACTTTTCAAGAAGTATCCTAGACTAGCTAAGCAACTCTACTAGACATGCATGCAAAATGTATAGGAGTAGCAAGGTATGTGAACTGTTTGACAAGATACCTCAAAGAAATGTGATCTTGCAACATTAGCAGTAAATATTTATAAGCAAGGAATTATGAATCTAAATACATTGGAACAAGATATTATTACTTAAGTTAAATATGATGCAATATCAGTCAAGAGACATGGGACGGTGCCTAGACGTCTAGGGAAAGATAACAAATGAAGTACAAGTGAAACATGTTTAGATGCATTTATAGGCTGAAATATAATGGAAAAAGTTGTATGAATACACTACATACTCTTACAAGTCAGGAGACAATTTTTTAACCTTTCAGTCAAGCAATATAAGTCATTGGAATAAGATATTATTATTTTTAAGCTAAATATGATACAATATCAGTCAAGAGACATGGGACGATGCCTGCAAGTCTAGGGAAGGACATGTTGCACATAGCAACTTTCGAAGCAACAACACCTATCTCTTCCATAATGGTCATCTTGCTGAACATAATGTAAGTATAACATAGAAGTTACCATGACCAAATAGGTTCCTTCCTTACCTCACACCACTTGTCAAAAGTGAACTCAAACCATAAATACAAACTACCAAAATAGAACCCTCCATGACTCTTCCACTGAACTAGAAATTGCCATAGTCATAATAGAAATTTTTTGTCATAATCTCAACGTAGCAACCTATGACACTAGTTCCCAAAAATTATTAGGACTTCCAAAGTAATGAAAAATAAAACAAATAACTAAATTAACATGTTTGGACTAAAAGGTTGAGACACCTTAATCCCAACATTCTCCCACTTGTCGAAGACTTGTTAAGAGTCAAAACACTCTGTTATCTGCTCAAGGCCCCAAGACCCATAGAATTGACACACCATCTAAACTTCTCAGTGCTCACTAGCTTTATTAGTGCATCAACAATATTTGCCAAAGTATCAATTTTCTCCAACTTCACCTTTCCATCTTCCACCATATCATGAACCAAATGAAACTGTACATCAATATGCTTTGTTTTGGCTTGGAAAGTAGGATTCTTTGCTAAACATATAGCACTTTGGCTGTCACAACATATAATAATTTGTCCTACATCAAAACCGATATCCGAGAATAATATCTTAAGCCAAATGGCTTCTTTACAAGCATTCAAAAATGATTTAATCATCAAAATATTACCTGAGAAAAATAACCATTTTTGCTTACAAGACAAAATCCCAATAAAATAGAGGAAATAAGTTTTTCCCCAAAATTATGCTTTTTCGAACCTCCAAAAAAAGGAAGTCACAAATATTTGCAAGGAAAAGAGCCAGTCTAAAACCCCAAAATTGAGATAATTTATGTTGAAGCATATGAGGAACATTTAAGAAAAATATTTTAGATTTAGCTTCATTGACTAACTGACTAGATGCAGAAGAGTAGTCTAAAATCACCTACTTAATAATCTTAGACTAAACAATTGAAGTGTAGCCAAATAGTAAACTATCATCTGCAAATAAGCAGTGAGCTTGAGGGGTCTGAATATTCAAGATCAGAATTCCTTTCCAAGACCCCCACTGAGTCTAGCAACATTGATGGCTTTTCTTAATCCCTCAACCATCATAATAAATAGAAATGGAGACAAAGGATCTTCCTGACGAATTCCCCTAGAGGAAGGGGAAAACACAAGGTGAACCATTGACTAGAACAAAGAACCTAGCAGAAGAAATACATGCCAGAATCCATTTGATCCATGAAGCAACAAAACCATTTAATTTCCTCAAGATTCCACTTAAAAAATCTCAATTGACCCTATCGTATGCCTTCATCATATGAAGCTTAAGGATCATCGTTGAAATTGGGTTGCTTTAATGGGTGGAAATATCTAAATAAAATTCCAACATATGCTACTATTCCATTGATGGGTGAAATTATTATGGTAATTGATGAAGTGAATGATATAGACAAAGAACTCAACCAAGTTTCACTAGATATTGTAATAAAGAATGTCTATTTTGGACCTAGTGAAAGTGTTAATGATTCTTAAACCATGCAATTTGATGGCACATGTTCTATATAAGTTTCAAGGGCTATGATTTTCTAATTTTTGTTAATGGTGAAATATTTAAATATGATTTCATGTTGACATTCAAGTGCACAAATAATATTATAGAATATAAGACACTAATGCTAGATTGAATATTACATAAACACATGAAATAAAATGCATCAAATTCCCAGGATTCTTATAGTTCATAACACTATAGAAAAAAATATTTATAGAAAAATGGATAATACTCTAAAAATATATAGAAAGGACATTTGGGACACAATAGAATTGTTCGATGCATATAGCATGAATAGATCAACATGTAAATAAATAGAATAATAGATGCTATAACTATTGAGGAATTTGAGTTTCATCTATGTTCAACATCTTCTCAATGTAAATTCATTATTTAGATCTTAACAAGGCCTAAGTACATATCAATTTCCGCAACTAGCAAGTATCCATGAAAACTAACATATTTATAGTTTCCTAAACTACATGAAGAAGTTTGACATCCAAGTAAATAATGACACATATATGGTAGTACATTTTAAGGATAGAAAATAATTTTTTCTTGATATTAAATTAGTCTAGATAAAGAATAGTGCGGAATTTCAAAAAGGTTGATTGAGCTGGAAAGAATTTTTGGTAGTAAAAATTGCTACAAAAATAGAGGTTTGCCAATTAATAAAATACAATCTAGAAGGTGTGAACTTGGTCATAGATTTTAATCGAAAGATGGTCTACATAAGAAAAATGTTAAAAGTAATAGAGAAGAAGATGCTAATAGAATTGTTAAAGATATTCAAAAAAATACTATTCTTGCTCATATGATGAGTTGAAGCATATATGAAGGACCTCTTTGTATGCACTATTCTACTTTAGCTAGATACCACACCATTTCACCAAAAATAAAAGATCCACCAATCCTACCCTTTCCATAGAAATACAAAAAGAATTGATGAAACTAAAAGAAGGGGTATTGTTAAACCAATTAGACACTCAATGGATTTCAAAATTTCTCCTGGTTAGGAAAAAGATTGCAAAAATAAAGTTTTGTGTAGAATTTATAAATTTGAATGTCAAATCCCTAAAGGATAATTATCCTTTTCCTAGCATGGATCACATGTTTTAAAAGGTGACTCTATTACTAATTTAATTTTAATGATAGATGCCTTCTCAGAATACAACTAGGTTGTGGTCAAGAAACTCAAGAAACATAAGGGAACTTTATAACTCCCTGGGGCACATATATGTGTATACGAGAATGCCAATTAGAACCAAGAATGCAGGGTCAACATTTTAAAAATTCATAAAAGATATATTTATAGGTCTAATATATGAGATAGTGGTTATCTTTCAAGGCAATCTAATAACTTAGCAAAGGATATAGAAGATTACCATAAACATTTGGAGAAGATCTTCTAGAGATGCTTTGTATGGGATCTCTTTAAATAATAATAATTACCTAATGTGTTTGGTGTAGAAAAATAAAATAATGGGATCCATTGTGTCCAAGGGTAGAATTAGAATTGATGTAGAGATGGTCAAGTAATTGACCTCATTCCTAGGCCTAAAATAGTGAAAAGAGCTTATTCATTTTTTGGGTAGATCAGTTGTAGTTCGTGCCAAAATTTGTGGAGAAGATCAAGAAAATGTAAAACATTCTAAAGAAATGACTAAGAAACATGTGAAAGGAATAAACATCAAAGACATTTATTGGTATTCAAAGGGCTATCAAAGAATTCCTAGTTTTGATTCGTTCTAGAACTATTTTGGACCTTGCTAACTATTTCCTTTTTCTTCTTTCCATACTATAGTGAACATGTTATTACAAAAGAATAATTAGAATATGAAGTGGCTAGATATAATAAAAAACTAATAGAGAACTTTGAAACTATAATTCTAAAATCGTATGGCGATGCATTAAAGTTTGATATGGAGAGACCCAAATGGGTTATTTCTAGGACATTTGCAAGGCCCTTTTAAAGATAAAAAGTTGTGCATAAAGACATCAAAATTGGTTTTGAGTAAACTCTTTGCCAACGTCTACTTAGATGAAGAAAATAAAGCTTATTCAAATAAATAAATACCTAAATAAACTTTTTTTAAATAGATGATAGACAACAAAATAAGTAACTAAATGGAAACAGAAATAAAAAACCCACAGGAAATAAAATAATATTAAATAGAAAAAGAATGTAGAAAATATATGCGCTCTACTTTCCTTGCAACCAAATAGAAAATGGAGCAGTGTGAAAGTTGCCAGAAAATAGAAGACATTTGTTTATAAAAGGTGGACAAGAAGCAGTGCGCAAACAAATGCAATCACAAAGAAGCTTCAACGTTGTTACTATATACTTTCCAAAGTCAAGTGAATAATATAATTTAAGCTTTGGAAGCACAGAAACGAACAAGTCCATTACGACACGGGGGGGGCTGGGGGGGGGAGAATGAGAGCCGTGAAGATAGGAGAACGGTGTAAGCCACATGGTAGTGCTCTTCTTGGATCGTCGAAGTTGCTCAGTTCCGTGCAATTTTATGCAATCATAACCATAAATTGGGAGAGGATGGGGAAGGAAAAACAGTGGGAAGTAATGGACTCGAGAGTTTTTGAGGCTGCCCATTTGGGAAATATCAATGCCATTCAACATTTAATAGACGAGAGTGCTGATGTTTTGGAGCAAGTCACCAGTTCCAGCCAGAATTCAGTTCTTCATGTGGCTGCAAGAGCTGGACAGACAGAATTTGTGTCTGAAATTTTGAGAATCAAACCTGAAATTTTATCCTACGTCAATAGTAAGCGGGATACTGCCCTGCACGAAGCTGCAAGAGAAGGACATTTGGCTGTTGTGAAGGTGTTGTTGGACAAAGACCAACGCATTGTTTACAAGGTTAATCAGGATTATGAAACGGCCCTCTTTGTTGCTTGCAAGGAAGGCCACATTAATGTGGTTAATGACTTGATTCAAGTCGCTTCCTTGCTTGCCCTCGACTCCGAAAAACCAGACGAGCGGACCTCTCTTCATGCTGCATCAACTAGAGGACACGCAGGTAATTTCATTTAAGAAAATAAAAGAGAAAATTTACTGTGAAGACATTTGATGTTTAATTTGACAATTTGTATATTTATGGTGTGGTCAGACATTGTAAAGGAGCTGATTAAGGCGAGACCTGGGCTCGTTGGAAAAGTGGACAAGCAAGGAAGCAGCCCGTTGCATTCAGCTGCACCACACGGCTATCTGGAAGTAACGAGAGCGTTGTTAACAGCCGACCCGGAGATTTGCTACATGCTCGATGGCTCTGGAAGGTCGGCTCTCCATATCGCAGCAATGAAAGGACGGCTCAGCGTTGTTCATGAAATACTGTCCTTCAGGCCCGACTCTGCCGACGTGCTCTCCACACCGTCGCCTTCAAAGTATTTGTAATTAGTGACACCGTGGCTTTATTCTCGTCGTTTGCTATAGTTCTGATTCTGGTGACTGTGGTGCCCTTTCATAAGAAAGTCTTAATGAAGCTTTTGTTCTTCATCAACAAGATTATGTGGGTGGCTGTTGGATGCACTGCCTCAGCTTTTTTGGCTGCATGTTATGTGGTGGTGGGGCCCAAGAGTCTGTGGGTTGCAATTAGCATGTGTGTTGTTGGAGCAGGAAGTATGGTGTTTATGTTCTCTTCTCTCGCCTCGCTCGTTGCCGCCCATCAGATGAAGAAAGCCCGACTCCGGAAAATTAAGAAGCGGAGAAATGGTGAGCGAGTGGCAATCGTAACACACGTGGGAGAAGATGAATATGAAGGGAATTTAGGGGAAACGAGCCAGAGATTTCCTCGGAGACGTAACCATTCTTCTTCTGACTCAGACTTTGAAAGCTCTGAACAGGACGGCTTCCATCCTTTGTAAACACATCAAAACTATCAATGGCTTTGATAACTTCTTCGCAACTTCCTCTTTTGAAAAGTCTCTACCGTCTGTCTTTTGAAGGTGGAGGTCCCCATCTTTTGAAGGTGGAAAATGAAATAACTAATATTCTCCTTTATCTGTATTTCCAAGTTTGAACAATGACAGCCAATATCATTTTATTTTAGTTCATAAAGCTCGCAGGTAAAGCCTATTCGACAATGGTACGGCTGAAGATCGAATTCCATTGTCCCTCACTAGACTTTTCTTGCGGATTTAAATTGTATTTTTTTCATAAATAAGCTGTCTTTAACTTCAGTCCAACAATGAAACGTGTATTTGGAAAATATAACGACAACTAATGCAGTATTACTTTTCTTGCGCCTTCAGTTTAGTAGCTTTTATAATAATGTGAACAAATAGTCAGCCTTAAAAAGGTACGTACACGAATATTAAATATGTCCGAATAATTAAAATTTTATTGGGGATATTCATTTGCTTTTTATTAATAAGTTGGGGAATTATATTTGAGCTTTGGTCTTGAATAAAGCGTATGCTATTAAATAAATAATTATAATGTTTAGTAGGAAAGAGAAATAATAAATCATATTTTATTAGAGAATAAAATAAAATAATTTAGAAGATTTCTGTAAAATAATTAAATTAGAGTATAAATTTTTTATGTTTGAATATTTTATTAGATAATAATAGAGAGTAGAAAATATTATTCAAGAGGTTCTCAATAAATGTCTCAATAATTTATTTGAAAACTATCATTATATGTAGTCAACCATTTCAACTTGGAACCTTGCTTGTGTATGTTATCTAACACCTCATAATCTGCTTGAGCTCACATGTCTAAGGACATGAACCACAAAACATAGAACAACTCCCTAGTTTTCGATTGCGCATTATGAATGTAATTAGTAAAGAAGACTAGATCATATAGTCTCACAAAAACTTTAAGTGATCTCTGTCATGGATCAAGATAAGGTTAACTACAACTTTTTCTATAACCCCATATTAAGCTCTAAGCAATTGCAAATTTTGTCATACCATGTCTAGTTCTAGAGAAACCCCTTCCATGCCAATTAATTGAAGCACATTTTTTGTTTGTATCCTCCTCAATTCTCTCTCTACCTATACTTTCTTTAGCAACTAAGCCTTTCACAGCTAACACTATCTCCGTATTACAAAAGTGGAATGATAAGAAAACTTAAAAGATCTTGAGGCAAATCATTGTATTGGCAACCATTGTTTCAAGAATCACTATAAAATCCTCATGAATAGTAGCCCTTGACTGTAAAGATCTAGTTTTTCAACTCTAGGAATAGTGGAAAGGATGTGATTCCATATGAATCTATTGAAATTAATAGATTTTCATTAATTCTTTCATCATTAACAAGTAGTCAATAGATTTTTGTGAATGTATATGAAGTTTAATATGGAGTGTTAAAAACTAAATAAAATACAAGAAATATAAATAGTAGTAAAAAGTATTAAGAATGTTTTTATAATACCTTTTTTAAAAGTAAAAGAAATTAAATCACTTAAATATTTCTAGAGATTTATATATTACAATTAAATTTTCAACAATGCTAAAATAAAAAAGAAAGGAAAGTATGTTACCTATGATAAGGAAGATGAACAGTTAATGATTTATTTTTGAGGAAGACTATCTATGGGGTTTTATAAAAAAATTAGCATAGAGAAAATGATTGTTTTCAAGATGAAAAGGGGAGCAATAATAGAGGTAATAGAGGCGAAGAATTTGGAAGAAAAATTTGTTAACAAGTGAAATTTTTTATTTGACTGATAAATAATTTAAGAAAATTTGACTACATATATGAAAATAGAAAGGGAATCCAAGAGCCAATGTTGTAGATAAGAGCTTAGATCAAGAAGAAGAAACTATAAAGAAGAATGGTATCCAAAAGTTTTTAAGTGTGATATAAGAATTATTAGAGAAGAAAAATGCAACATTAGAGTTTTAGTTGTAAGAAAAAAATAAAAAATTGTATTTAAAGTTTTTACATCGAGAGGCGTAACCTAGAATAGCATCATATAGGGGTCATCACTAGTAACGGTGTAAGAAAAAAGAAATGGGTCAACACTAGTAACGGTGTAAGAAAAAAGAAATGATTTGTATTCCTGGAGAAGTGAAGATTAACCTGAGCTGTCACCGTCCAAGCTGTCAACCCGAGCTATCATCAACTGAAGCCCCATTGAAACCCCGATGAGAAGGAAGGAAAAAAAAATAAATTGAAACTGACGATAATGGAAAAACAAAGAATTGCTTGACATTTTGGTTGTTACAAATGTATGGAGAAGGAAGTGCAACAGTCTTAATGCATGGAAGCAAGAATATGAGGGGTTACCGATGGTAAAATGTTTCAAGTGACACACATCAAAATGCAACGACAAAAAATGAACAGTCACCTGGTGTTTTTAAAAAGCTAATCATTTCATATTTGAATTGCAATAAACCATCATGCTCCACCAGACAAGTGTCCAAGACTTCCATTAACTTTTCATTCCAGCATTGCACTACTTCTCTTTGTATCTCGAATACTATTCTTCTCAATGTAGGTGCCATTGTTGACCACCTAACAGTAAGTACATTTATTGGGTTTTTTAAATTTGTAGGAGAGATAACTGTTAACACTGAATTGTAATAACTATGATTGCAGAACAAATAGATAGACATGTTTGGCTGCATGGTAACACATCCTAAAATGGTGCAAGTTCTATCGCATCGGCGACTAGGTCACAGGAAAGGCTCTCTTCGATTGGTATCTTGTGCCTCCATTGACACCATCTCATACTTTGATTCTCTTGATATGCATGTTTACAATATTGTATTAGGTATACTTCTAGATATTTGTGCTGAAGATTATAGGACAAATTTTCATTTCACAAGCAAAGGATTAAATAGTGGGATTGAAACCATTGTCATATTATCTCACCATCAATTTCCCTTGATTTGTTCATAGCGGATCATGCACCGCACTATCCATCTTTGAGAGAGGATATGAATCTGACATTGCATTTTATATCATCTTACACTTCTTTTTTTTCATTTTTAAAACAGAATTCGGATATACAGTGTGAGTTTCAAGGTTTCCAAAGGAGCATCTATTGAATGTGGTTCCACCCGATTCTGGTTGCGCCAACAATTTCGTTTTGAGGGTGTCATCCAGTAACATGCTTGAAAATTGTAAGTGCACTGGTTTAACAAAATTGATTATGCTTTGATGCATGTCCATGCTCTATTTGAAAGCTCCCATTTTAGCACAGGCAAGAAGACCATTGTCAAGGAAATTTGGTTTATACCTGCCAATTCCATTTGTGTAAGTTTTATAGCCATTTAAACAAATCCATTTTCTACAATTCTTGCAATCATTATATGATTCCATCCACATCTTGTATGCATGTCTATCAGAGAATTTCTAACTATAATTTTTTTCAAAAATATTTGTACCATTATTCTTAGATGCACCTCCATGCCTAATTCAAAAGCTCTTATTTTCACACAAGGAGGGAGAACACTGCGAAATAATTTGGCTTTATACCTGCCAATCAGATTATTCTGAAAGTGTCAAAAGACTTTTCAACAAATATTGCAAGCATTGCATTCCATGAGATGACATCTTTTGAGCCTTTGAGGTATTCTAACAAAAGGTTCACATGCAGCTGCTATATACGTTTGTCAGACTATTTTGGATTATCTTCTTCACAAACAACATTTTCTTCAATCGATGGAACCACATATAACTTTTGACAACCAAAACTTAAATGTTTTATGTATATCATTCATTGAAACATTTTTTAATGTTGCATTTATGTGGTACTCCCCATTACTGTGTCCAAATACCAAAGATTTAGAAAAATCAGAAATCATTTTTATATTTTTAAATCTTAAATACAAAAATATAATGTTTCTAATTTCAAAAAATCAAAATTACATTCCTATACAAATAGTGCAAAAACAATATTTTAATTCTTAATTTTCAATTTAAAATGATAAAAAACAATTTATATGATTCTAAATCTTAACACAAAAATATAATGTTTCTAACTTCAAAAAATCAAGATTACATGTCTATATAAATGGTGCAAAAATAATATTCAATTTAAAAAGATCAATTTTTTTTAATATGTTTCTAAAATTTAAAAATCAAAATTATAATGAGTTCAAGTTCTATTTTATAGGAAACATTTAAAGCTACAATTAAAAATGCTAACTTTCTATTTTCTATGAGTTGTTTCCCTCTACAAACATAAACATGCTTAAGTTGATCAATATTTCAAAAAAGGATTGTTATTTGGGAAATATTTATCAATAGAAAACATTTAAAGCTACAATACATTGAAATAGATGTTAGCAATTATAAAGAGTTGAAGTAATATTTTATAGGAAACATTTAAAGCTACGATTAAAAATACAACTTTCTATTTTTTATGAGTTGTTCTACAAACATAAACATACTTTTAAGAACTATTTTTATCTTCCAATGGTGTCTTATAGAAAAGTTTCTATATCTATTGTGCCTTTTACTAGGGATAACAATTATAAATTATTTTTAGAATAAATATGTAAAGTTGAATTATTTAACACTATTGCCTTAATAAAAAAAAAAATCTTAATTTTCAATTTAGAAAAATCAAAAAATAAATTGTGTGAAAATTTTAAACAAAAAATATAATGTTTCTAAATTCAAAAAATGAAAGTTACATGCATACATGTATATATATATATAATGTTTCTAAATTTAAAAGATTCAAAATTACATACATACACAAATATTTCCAAAATGACATATATTTTTTAATTTGCAATTTAGTCAAATAAAAAATTATTCATATATTTCTATTAAAAATAAAAATATTATATTTCTAAATTAAAAAATATCAAAATTGCATACACAAATATTTCAAAACAATTTAGTATTTTATATCACATTTTCTCTCTTTATAGATTATATAATTTTTCATATAAATGTGATTTTTCTATTGATATTTTTTTTTATCTTAGTTAATTTTATGTTATTTTATTATATATTAATAAATTTAAAAATTTATCTATATTTGAATTCCAAAAATTAAAAAAATTAAGCTTTTTAAATTACATTTTATAATTACCCTTTTTTATGCCATAAGACATTTAGCACATGGTTGTGTTAACATAGTTTTTATACCACACACACACACACACATATATGTATGTATATATGTATGTACATGTACATGTATATATATACTACATATATATACATGTGTGTGTATATATGTATACACACACACATATATATATATACATATTTATATATATACATATAGATACATATATATACATATATATATATATATATATACATATATATATATATATACATATATATATATATATATATATATATATATATATATATATATATATATATATATAGACACACACACACACATGTATATATATGTATAAATTGAACTTTAAAATTAACTATAAATTGAAATAGTATACCTAATTTACTATGAATCTAACTCAAACTACCATACTAATGCTAAATCATAAGAAAACCTAATACAATTTGTAACGCATGCTAGAATTCATCTTCAAATAAACAAAGTTATCAATTAGAAGCACAAGGGAAATCATGAATCCCTATCTAATAAACAAATCTAACAAACGAGACAATGAAATGATACAATCAAGCAAAATAGGAATTATAATTTCAATCTATAAAAAGTCCCTATTTCGTGATTGCGTGTTGCTTCCATTGCTCTTCTCCTCTTCATGGTACGATGGCTCTTAGATATTGCGCTGCTAACCTGCAAGTGACACAAAGATTCAAAGTTTGTGATTGTTGAAAATAGAGATTGGATGCTCAATTTATAGAAAATTGGAGAGGATTGATTGAAAGGTGGAACAAAATGATCAAGAGGTGTGAACTAAGGTGAGCTCAAATGCAAGTTGATAGTTGAACTGCTGATTGTAGGAGTGAAACTCAATAGATTGAATAGATTAATTGAGTCAATTGATTGAGAAAAAGCTGACTGAGGGAAGAAAAAGAATGATTGGAGGAAATAAAGAGGATGACACAGAGAGCTTAATTTAGAAAAAACTAACTGAAAGATGGAAATAGAAGTTGAAGAGATAAATGATTTAATTAATTAATTGATTGAATTAATTAATTTAACATGTGCTTGCATTTAGATTTAGATTATTAATTTAATCTTTGCATGAGATATTATTCAAATAATTGAATTTATTAATTCAATTTAGTATTTGAATATATTTAGAACTTGACTTTGATTTTCAATTTGGTTTTTGAAATCATGCACATGTATTTGAATTTGGAAGAAATTAGAAGAATATGAAATTAATTGAAATTAGAATTTGGGGATTTGGAAATGGAAGAATTAATTAGTTAATTAAATATTTTAAAGAAACTATTTAATTATTTTAGAAATGAAATTTAATTAAATAATAAAGATTATTTAATTTAAAGGAATTAAATCACAATTAATTAAATAATAAATAATTAATTAATATTTACAAAAGGGTTGAATGATTAGATGATTAGAGATAGAAATTGAATAATTAGTAATTTATTTAAATAATAAAGATTATTTAAATTGGGGAATTAACCATAATTAA